>NW_017729026.1:44078089-44080150 GCF_001723915.1 Gavialis gangeticus | reverse complement strand
TATGTGAGTAATGTCTGTCCAGAGCTGTCCCTAGCGGAGTGTGGGGCTCGGGAAAAATCAGCCTGTGCAGGGCCCCCTTAACACCGCACAGGGCCAGTGAGACTCTCGCAAAGGCAGGGCTTGGGCTGGGGCAGCGTTTCCCAACCTTTCCTGTCCCATGGCACACTTACGTGGATAAATGAACACTGCAGCACACCCGACATGGGGGGAGAGGTGGCAGCCGGAATTTCTGGCCAGAACACACTTAAAGAAATTCTGACAACACAGGGTGGGGGGGCGGGAGCTCACCCCTAACAATAAAGGGGGACATCACGACTGCTTGATAAATTATAAGCTTGGGTTTGGAACTGATATCACAATCTTCAAACACCCATTTCTTCAGGCCTCTGAAGGCTGCACTGACACTTTTAAGGCAAGGTTGGATTTCTTTGTCAATGTCAACCTTCTGCGAGAGATTGCTTCTGAGGTACAGAAAATATTCAACTTCTGCAGAGTCTCACTGTAAATCTGAATTACCAGACCTGGGGACAGCTCATTAAGAGCTTGCTGATGGAGGACCTTACTCTTTTGAATGTTAGGCATCAGTCCCATTTTCTTGCATGCCTCAGTAAAGATGTTGATGATTGCCTGAAGGTTTGCTTCTGAGTGTGTCGCCTGCTTACTGGAGCTCAATGATTAAGGTCAAGGTGGTCTTCGTTTTGGGTTGGCATTGGCTGAGACTAAACATCTTACCATTCATTTGGTAGTTTAGCTCCTCTCTGACTGCAAGCTTGGTGGTGGGTCACAATTAGACTGCACTGATAAGTCTACAAAAGTCAAAACACTGTCATGAGTTGCAGGTTTTTGGCAGAAAGAGCTGTGTCCTTGTAGGTGCACAATAAGAACCTGTTCCTGATTGAGGCCTTTCGACACCATGGAACAGCTTCAAACATAGAGAAAATTAAGAATCACCCCAAAATGCCTCCAGAAGTTATTGTCAGATTCACTCCCAGCACAAGACACTACTTGGAAGATGGCATCAAGTTGTATACTGTAAAGGTTGGAGCCTGAAATTAGTATGCCAAGAAAACAAAGCCAGACAGGAAGTTAGCCTGTCCATTGTTTCGGCCAGTAGATGACATGGTTCAAAGTCTGGCAAACAATGTTTCAGTTGTCACTCCTGAGGAGGTGTTTCATGTGTTTTACCAGGTAATTGGGAAACCTTTAAAACAGCATCTGCACTTTGCCACACATTGATGTGGCAGGTTGTACAACTGCAAAATTCCCGAACAAGAAGCAGACAACTAAGGGGTAATACTTTTAACCAGTCTCTATGATGTTAGATATTGCTAGAAGAAAAATAATTATTTTCACTATGTAAAAAGCAGATAAAAAGAATTTTAAAAAACAAACTTTTTTGTGGTTGCTAGGATAATACTAGTTCATTGCTGGATGAAAGAAAAGCAGTCTCCTAAATATTAGTGCACAGTATGGAATATGGGAAACAGTGGTAATGAAAAAGTAAATCCACCAAGCAAGTTACACAGTAAGATGGACAAAAAACAAATAAATCTCAGATAACTGGCTCCTATTTATTGATCAAAATAATTTTCACAAGCTTGAAAGCAAAAGTATTTATGTAATTCCTTTGAAAGTCAGCCATGAAATGTGTAACTGTAATTCTGAAAGAGTTTACAGCTGGAATAACAAGGAAAAGTATCAGGGACCCATTTGGATATAGCATAAAAAGACATTTATGATAATAACCATAGAACAGTACTAGTTGGAGAAGTTCATAGCATTCAAAAGAAAGTAATACATTTATTTATGGAAAGGAAATATTTACTGATTCACATAAATATATAATTTATGTTTTGAATTATAAGTTGAAAAATAGAACTCTCTTTTTAAGAAAGATTTTTTTGTTTTAAATCTCAGGGCAGTGTCCCCTCTCATATTACTACCCAATTACCTCTTTATTGCATTGTCCATGAGACAACTGAGATTAGATGCCAAGGTAATGTATTTAAATAATGAGATGCATTTTAATATTGTTAGTAGCTGGTTCTGGTTAGACACGTA
>NW_017729026.1:44026489-44073089 GCF_001723915.1 Gavialis gangeticus | reverse complement strand
TATTTACTGATTCACATAAATATATAATTTATGTTTTGAATTATAAGTTGAAAAATAGAACTCTCTTTTTAAGAAAGATTTTTTTGTTTTAAATCTCAGGGCAGTGTCCCCTCTCATATTACTACCCAATTACCTCTTTATTGCATTGTCCATGAGACAACTGAGATTAGATGCCAAGGTAATGTATTTAAATAATGAGATGCATTTTAATATTGTTAGTAGCTGGTTCTGGTTAGACACGTAAAACTGAAGCTGTTGGAGAACGGTGATCTTTTAAAATAATCTGGCCAGTTTCTGATGACCAGAAAGTATATTTCAACAGGGTTTCAAGATGCAAGTTAAATGGATTTCCAGTGTTTTCTTCTAGCTGCACAAACAGACTATTCACCATTCTATTAAGACATATTTTAAGCCTTTTCACTAGAATGGGGGTGTAAAAGATATGGTCCCCAGGCAATAGCTAGCCTTCAGAGTCCTGTCATTCCAGTCCTGTCATCCAGTGGTGTGCAGCAGACTAGCCCCATGTACTGCACATGGAGAAGGGTCCAACACACACTTTTTCTGATACTCCATTTATGCAAAAACAGGTTGAATTCCAAAGGGACCTTGACCCATCTACCTGCATCCTTTTATGTCAACAACACGTACACAAACGTGAGCAGCACTAAACTAAATCAGATAAAGTATATGCCAAGGCTCTTGAGGACATGAAACTGCAACTGAATCTCTTTATATACAAGAAAGTTTCAGTCTGAAAGGAGATAAAGAAAATGAAGCAATAGGTACTTGATAGCTTGTTTAGAGATAGGAGTTGTACCAACTTCATTAAAATCAGTAATTAATTCAGTTTCTTTAAACAAAAAGTTAAATCATGAGAGTCCTTTGGGATGGACATTTACATCAGGTTCAGAATGGCTAATTCATAGATTCATAGATTCATAGATTAAGGGTCGGAAGGGACCTAGTAGATCTTCTAGCCCGACCCCCCGCCAGGGCGGGAGAACAACAAAAACCCCAAAAAGAGAAATGGGACTCAAACGAGTCCAGCTAGGTGGGCATCCAGCCTCTTCTTAAAGACCCCCAGGGTAGGGGCCAGCACCACTTCCCTTGGAAGTTGGTTCCAGCTCCTAGCCGCCCTAATTAAAAGTTATTTACTAGACAAGAAAGTTTTCACTGGATTAACTTCTATGGACCAAAAGTTGTTCTAAGTTACACTGGGGTAATGAAACTTGGTGGACTTGTTCTGGAATTACAAGCAGAACTAGGCCCTTAAATATATATTTGTTGTGCAGAAGATCTAAAGCTAATAGAAATAATAACAAATGACCTGCTACATAGTTTAAAGCAGTGGGGGCCAATTTTTAGGCAGGTGCACCACAATTTATGACCCACATCCTCCCCAAATGCCACTCTGATCCCCTTCCCTTGCTGCTCTGCTCCCTGTCTTGTATTCCCTGCCCTGTCTGCCACTCTCATTTCTGCTCACTGCCCTATCTGCCACTGAGTTGGCTGTCCCTTCCCTGATCTGCTGTGTGCCACCTGCAAAGACTGCCTGTGCCACTTGTGTACAGAGGTCACAGGTTGGCCACCCCTGATTTAAAGTATAGATTTTTCAAAGGTTTATAAAAGATGTAAGCACCTTGCATACTTTCTCAGCAGTTAGCACAACAGAGAACCAAGGAAGGAATGCAGTCTGGCAAAACAGAGATTTTTTTCGCCCTCTGTTCTGTAAATAAGGATCCTAACCATCTTCAAATAAATCTATATCAGACAGATTACCCAGTGCAAAGCATACATGGAGGTGCAGTCACAGATACATCTCAGCAAATACAAGAGGCAGATCAACTACACTCATTTAACTCCTGTAAATATAAACCTCAAAGCAAATCCTAGCCATCCTGCTCAAACTAGCTGTGAATAAGCCCTTCTGGTTGCGTTCTCTAAAAACCCACAAAACTGTTCTGACAAGTGTAATAGAAAACCACAGCAAATTACACCTCTAATCTTCACATCAGCACTCAACTGACCAGAGACTCACCTTTCAACATGAAGAAATTCAAGTGACTTGCTATCACTGCTTAGAAATTCAGAGCTCATTGAGCACAGAGACAGACCAGCCTATTACACATTGTCAGATGTCACTACAATATGGCAGTTTTCAGCCATACCAGTGGGCGCTCTTGCTTGTATACCAATATCACTAACAGACAAATGCTGAGAAATGCAAAGTGCTACATCTTCAGAGGAATAACCAAAAATCAAAATAGAAAATGGGTGACGCCTGACTGCATGGCAGCACTGTGGAGAAGGATCTGGGAGTCTTGGTAGATCATAGACTCAAAAAGAGTCTGGAGTGTGATGTGGCTGCACAAAAGGTAAATGCAGTTTTGGGATGCATCAGTAGAAGTATTAGGTGCAAGACGAAGGAGGTGACAGTGCCTCTCTACTCAGCACTGGTAGGTGAAGCAGGTCTGGCTACTCATCTAGAGTACTGTGTGCAGTTTTGGGCTGCACATTGTAAAAAGGCCATGGAGAAGTTAAAGAGGGTTCAGAGATGGGCAGCAAGAATAGAAAATGGCTTGGAAGGCAAATCATACAAGAAGAGGCTGAAGGAGCTAGGCATGTTCAGCTTAAGAGAAGGCATCATAGCAGTCTTCAAATGCCTGAAGGACCGCCATAAAGAAAAGGGAAAACACCTTTCTCTCTTGCTGCATAGAATAGGATGAGAACCAATGGCTTGACTATTGGTAGGTTTAGGTTGGATTCAGAAAGAACTTCTTCACTGTTAGAACAATAAGGCAGTGAAAAAAACTGCTTAGGGAAGCTGTGTACTCTCCATCACCAGAGGTGTCCAGAAAAGGTTGGGCAGCCACTGGTTGGGGATAATCTAGGCATAGTTATACTGATGTTACTATGGTTATTTCTGATGCTTCTGAGCTTCTCTGGTTGCCACATATCCCCCTCCCCTCCATCTCCACCCAGGTTGCTACATGAGCCAGGCTTTCTTTAAACCTTCCTAAGATGAATTAGGTGCTGGCTCCAGCCAAGGCTGAGGGTGTGCCAATACTCCTGCTGGGAGGTTCCTGGCTAGAGGGTCTTGCCCCACCACTCAGGGTCAGACCAATCACCATATTTGGAGACAGGAAGGAACTTTACCCCAAGTCCAGATTGGTATCGACTGTGGAGCAGTTTGCCTTCCTCTGTAACTCGGAAAGTGATCCTCTTCCTGGGATTTCTTGAGCCTATACTAACAACTATTGAGGGTAGGTATTATAACATCTGGGCTCTCTTTTACCCAGCATCCTCTTAGTGGATGTTGTTAGGCTGTGGGAAATGATGCTACTCCCTCTCTCAGTGGCCTGTTGATGTTGTATTCCTTACCCTCAAGTTCAGTTCTTCTTTTATGCTCACCTGGTACATCTTTGGTCTTACACTATTTAGGAAGCTAGTCCCAAAGGAAGGATATACTCTGTCCAACTGGAATTACCTTTGTGGGTCTCCACCTCCCCTGCACCCCACCCTTACCCCATCCAGGATGTTCTGCAGCACTTTAGACTGGGGTACAACCCGTTTCTTTCACACCACAGGTGTTAAGCACCCCAGCCAGATTATTCCCTATTACAGCAGCCTGCAACTCGATTCTCTGAAGTCTCTTTTCCATAATCCAGATTATTATCACTCTCACTCAGAATAGATACACCTTTTCATCTATCCATTTTTACTACCAGTTATCATATGGGCATTAACAACCTTGTCACCTTAAGCATCAACTGAGCAAGTATACAGTGTCCTCAGGAGAAGCTCCTCTCTCTTATTCATGAGGAATTGATAGAGTAAGTCCAAAAGAATTTAAAACAAAAATAAGTACTTTCAATCTCAGTTATGTCCTTGAGAAGAAACCTCTCCACAGTTACATTACAATTGCCTCAGAAATAATCACAAAAGAAAACATATGAGACAGGAGAGTTTAATTCCCCCCACCTCCCTTTCACCTGAAGTGCTGCCTGGGGTGGTGTCTGGACTCAGGGACAAGCCTGGCAAAGGCTGCTTCCCCGCTCCCCATCCAGCCACATCCTGGATGGGGTCCCTACAAGCCAGGGTGAGGGTTTAAACCCCTCCCCAATCATGCTTAGCCACTTGCTGGAGGCCTGACCATGGCCTCCAGGTCAGCTTCCCTCCAGCCTTGCAACTGCTGAGGAAGGGAAGGGGAGGCTTCCTCTAGCACGCCCCGGCTTCTAGCCTGAGCCACTGCAGGCATGTGACATTTCCAGACTCGAAAGTGAATATCTATTCACTTGTAAATCAGTTCGAACTACACAGGTTAGACTAACCTGTAAAGATTGAATCGATTGAGGCTCGGGCTTTGTCCCTAGCCAATGCATCACTGAAGAGTACTTCCAGCTGGCAGTATGTGTACCAGCAGCACTAAGACCATACTAGTACCGTCTGTGTTACCAAGTGCTCAGGGCTTCTTGTTCCTGAATTTTTTACAATGACATGTGACTGTGCAATGAAGCAGCTGAAACAGCTCAGTTTCTTTTCCCTCCATTGGTCCTGGCTGAGGTTTGAAGCTTTAGTTAACATTTTTTTAAAGCATGACTGATTTTCATGGTTTTTCATACTGTTGATATCCATCTAATAATAGTTAGCTCATTGTTTAAGATGCTCTCACACAATTCAGAAGAAATACCGATGGAGAGAAATTAAAGTAAAACAGAGTAGTGAGTACAGGAATAGTTTTTAATTAACTTTTTTAAAAGCTATTATATGCTATTAGGCAGTTGGTAGACCACAAGGATCGTATGAAGTAACACTGGCTTAAAAATGTAATTTGATTGCCACAACAGATAATTAAGTTAATTAGTCAGTCAATAAAATCTTAAGATATTATTTATTTTAAAATGGGATCTATAACAAAACATGCATTCCCAGAAAGATGATGTCATGTTGGCCAAGGATTTGGAGAAGGAGAATAATATTGAAGATGGGATAAAGGTACCTAATTACAATAGTTTAGGTGAGCTACAGGTTGTGAAAATACTAAAACACATAACATTTAAGCCCTTTCTTCATACTGGTATTATATCCTGGAGAACTCTTAAGGACAAGGTGTTTATTTATACACACGAAGCATCTGTGGATTTTTTTTTAATCTTGAAAAGCACAGGGACAAGGAGTAACATATGCACACAAATGAAGCAGGTTTATAAAAGCACTCCAAGGCACTCTATTTGTTGGCAGAATTTAAAATGTCATCCACCCAAAGTTAATACTGCACATTATACTTTGCTTCTCTAATAAAAAGCACTGTTTAAATATTTTGTTAAATGTTGAGCACTTTGGCAATAATTAAGCACTAATTTAACATGTATTATTAAATACAGTATACCTAGAAACCTCAATCAGTAGTACATAGGAGTAAAACAGACACTGCCCTGAAGATGTTCATATGTGAATTCAATATCATTTTACAAGATATAATACAAGAAAGAAGGAAGAAGGGAAAACAAGTGTGATAAACACTTCCTGTAGACTAACTGTTATATGCATACAATTTGTAGATTTGGTAACATTTTAGGAGACACAAACAATAGTGAAATCAGTAATTTCTGCCAACTACCAGCTTTTCCACCTTCAGCACAGAAAAACAAAATATACAGAATTAAGAAGTAGCTCCAAGAGGATCTGAAATAAAGCAGAGACCTAGCCAAGATTTTAGAAACATATACCTAAAAAATTGCAGGTACATGCACGGCAATGGAAACCACTAACTAGATAACAATGGAAAGTTTGCATACAGTTACAATGCACTTGTGACAGGGTCAGGAGCTGAACCAGAGAAACTTCAGAGACACAAGGCTAATACACACACGCATACAAAGAAACCCACTTGGGCACATCAAATTTACTTGCAAAGAAGTCTCTCAAGTGCAGGAGGAAGAAAGTCAGTAAGCGCCTCAGCCCCTGCAAGACAACATGGCTCTGTCCTGCTCCAGGCTGTGCCCCACGCCCACAGTGCACCTGGGCCTGGCTGTGGGTGTGGGCACTGCTGGCCACTGATGCTGTGCTCCAAGCTGGGCTCCTCCAGGGTACCCTGAGGGGCCACTGTAGCTGAGCTGGAGCCCAACTGAGGAACTGTGCCTCTACTGCTGCCTGCCTGCCCCCCCCCAGGGCCAGTGCCAAGGGGCCCAGCCAGGCTAGCACAGAACTGCACTGCCAAGCCAGCCCCTCAAGGGTTAAGACACATCCTGGCTTCCTGCAGGCACCAGCTGGCAGCTTTGGAGCCAGACAAGTGCAGTCAGGGGCCCTGCCACCAGGGCCAGATCACAGTACAGGCAGTACCCAGTGCTGCTGCAGGGAGGTGGAGCCCAGCGACACAATTCCCTCCCCTCCACCATATGAAATGCTTCCTTTTAATAAGGGGTGGGGGGAGGTGACAGTGAAGTACCCAGTGCAGCTGCTGGCTCCCACAGCTGCACCCTCTCCCGGCCGGCTCCGGGCCCACACAGCGCTGCAGCCTGGCCCCACTCCTCACCTGCCCCCCGCAAGGGGCGGTTCTGCACCCTCAGTGCAGGGGGCTGGAGCTCTCTGTACAGACAGAGGAGAGAAGAGCAGACTGCTGCTCTCAGGCTGATTGCTTCCTGGACAATCAGGAGAGCGAGCTGGGGTGGGGAGCCAGTGGCAACCAGCACATCCCTCCCCCAGGTAAAAGGTGAAGTGTGGGAACATGCCAGGGGAGATGCTACTGCCATGCCCCACCCAGGGCACACTCCATCACCGCCTACCTGCCAGCGTGTACTCCCTATGACCTTTCTAAGTACCCCTGGGGGTACACGTACCCCCAGCTGACCACCCCGGTGTAGTATTTTGGCACTTAATTAATTTGAAAGGCAAGAAATGCAATTGTAGAAAAACACAAACCCAGACAAAATTAGAACTCAGGTGATTAACCTAGACCTTAAAGACTAATTTTTTTTAAATGTCCAGGGTGAAAACCCTGCTTGTTGTGCCACTGTGCCAGATGCTCCAGATAGTCTGCCCTCTAAACCAGCAATAGTATAGTCATATCTGACATTCAGCAGTATCAGTTAGCCTGCTAAAACTGCTATTTGAACAGGACTTCCACTTTGGGAGGAAACTCACATGGAGCAAAATGCTTGAAAGTACTGTTAGTAAGCCTGCCAAGTGTGCCATATAGATATGGCCAATTCTTCCTTTATGCCACCCATTGTCTGTCTGGTCTAGTTAGATACACAAGTCATTACAGCAGAGACTGTGTTAACCATGTACCTAACATGTACCAGTCTCAATTAAAACCCTCATGTTTGCCATCTAAAGAAGTCAGTAGCGCTGAGGGCTACTGACATTGTCTTTTTAAAAAAATGACTACATATTTAATACATTTCTGTTTTAGGTTTTTATTCAATTCAAGGGAACTACTTGGTGTTCTCTAGCTTAATCCTCTACCAGGTGGCTTGCCCTTTGGTGAGTTTTACTGTTCACACCACAAAAGCAAATATCCCATAGTGCTTTGAAAAATATCAGAGCATTTTCTGAATACATAGTTCTGGTGTAGGAAATTACTACCAAGAGCCACTATGATCAATCAGCAAAGAAAAACGGACAGCACTTTCATTAAAGGCCATGAGAGTCTTGCTGTTGACAAATGAAAATGCACTTACTGACTTACTGCATGCAGTGACTTGATAAAGCTGAATTACAAGTGACATAAGACAGTCAATTTCAAACTTGGAGTCACACATTAGTTACATTTCCCCTGATAGCTATGCCCTTGTGTTGCCTTTATCATATACAAGTGGCATTTTACTGTCACATTTAAATACTAACTGAAATAATTTCTATAAATAATACAGAAAAAGTGGGAACTACAGTTACAGGGATAAAAAATGAATACACAGGGGAAGCAGGTGCATTACAGGTGTAACTGGATGGCTTTCTGCAAGGTCTTCAAAAGTTCAATTCCACTAGCAGTCGTCATAGATTTTAAAATGTCCCAGGATAAGTCAACATCAGGAATGAGTGCAAACAAAGTCTTCAGAGTAGCTAAACACCTTACAAAATGTTGACATATTTATCTCCTCAATACCCCTGTGAAGCTGGAAAGTTATTCCATTTTCACAATTGATAAATATGGGGCATTGACTCTGCATTGTTAGCTATTTCATGGCTATTTTGATATTAGCAATGCATTCGTCTGTCACCGGATGCAGCTGTGAAGACATTACTCTGAAGGAGTAAGTCTCATCGGCAAAACTTTCAAGTAACTTATAATTTTGCCTTCAAGAAAGTGAAACCATGAACACCACTAAGCTATTCAGCCACAACATATTACACTACTTCATGCATAACAATTTTACCTTGAACAACCCTCATTTCCTCTAGCCCATGGGTACAGCCACAGGCACAAAGACCCCTCCGAAATGTCAGCTTCTTCATGAGCCGCCTTATAAGAAAAGAGAGATTTGGGGGGGAGAGGTGGGATAGGGCAGGGGGAGGATGAACATGTACCACCATACCTTCACTTCAATGCACAGATGACTTCATTTGGACTGAACACATGGGTTCATTTATTCATGTCTAGTCACAGCTTCAAACAGCTATCACCCTTCCATCAAGTTCCCTCTGGTATATTCTTACAGTAAAATCATATTTCAAGATAGATCCAGAATGGTGTCTTACAAACAACTCCCCCCACCACACCCAAACTTACCTTTACAAAACCAGTGACAATCCTAAACATACTAGGAAAGCTGTAATGTATAGCCAAATGCTCAGATGCCAAGGCATGTTGCCTGAGTAGACTATAGCAGACACCTACCTCACAAATCTAAAAACTGTCTTTACTCAACAAAAATATTCCACCAGGGAAATGACCACATCTTCATATAAATCACCTGAACATCCTGCGTACAATAAACCTACAACAACATAAAAAGGAAATCCTCATTGACAGTATACTGAACAGTCATATATCATCCTACACTGGAACATGTAAGATCTTCATTAACCAATTACAACCTATACTTGGTGAGGTTAGGCAGGAGGGCTGGAGCCAGGAAGAGGGAGGAGGGCCTTTAAAGGGTGTTATCTTCTTCACCAAAAGCAAGGTCTCCATCAATCAATGTCCACCCAAACAAAACAAGACCCTGCCAAAACAATAAAAACTGCAAGACCTGCCAATGCATCTTCGTCGTCACTGAGATCAACATACCTCACAGCAAAACCATCAGAATCAACGGATATCACAAAACCATGTGACATGCAAATACCCTCACAGAAACTGAGGATGAAACTAAACAACCACAAAAAAACTACACTCCAATATGAGCTTGCTGTAAAATGATAAAGGACATCCTGACTAGAGTACATTTTTCAGAAAACTCCAACTACATCTCATAGTTCTTATCCTCAAAGGAAAGCTGTATCATACTTTCAGAAAAAGGGTCTAGGAACAAAATTCATAACTTAACTGGACACAAAAACCATGGAATTAAAAAAGGAACTGATTTTATGGGAGTACTACAACTTATTGTTCCTGCAGTAACCTCTCTTTGCTCCACTGGAGACGATGGCCGTCTTCCATTATGAAAGTCCTTACAGTTAGTTTAATTATAACAACTGCTTTTCATTTGGTCTTACTGATAATTTCTCTGCTCTACAGGTTTACTTTCCACTTCCAATTTTAAGTGATAACTTTCACCAACATAATGGGTTTAAAGTAATGGTGTTACTCTCCTTTGTGCCAATAATCTGAAGGATCGCCATGGCTTCTCAAATTCAAGAAGCTAAATTACTAAAATACAACCTCTGTTTTCTCCTAAACAACTTCTACAATGTTAACAAGATGTACAAAAAAACTAGAGCTCTTGGTTCCAAAATGATGCCTTTTATTAGACCAACTGGGAAATTGCAAGAAAATTGTCCTTTTCTGCAAGCATTTGGGATCAAAGCCCCTTCGCCAGGCTTTGGGGAAAGTACAGATGGCACAAGATGGTAAAAAGTCTCCATAGGTAGAAAATAAACTTCATTTTTGCACAGGGGGAGCCTAAGATGGAAGGCTGTCCCTCTGGGTCCATGAGAGCAGTCTATTGGTCCAAAGTCTTGGAGACCACTGCTACAGAAAAGTGTGGAGGGGTATGAATCTGCAAGAAAAAGGTTTTGTTCTCAGGCTAACATAATGTTTGAACAGGCCTTTTGTAGTTCCCAAAAAAATAAACAATATTAATGGCCGATTGTACCATAAATCAAAGCTTTGGGTTATTTTCAAAGTTGGAGATCTAAGATAGAAATTAACTACATGCTATTCTTTTCTCTATGATGTTTAGGTAAGTGATTATGTAAGACACTCTTGAAGTGTTAGCATTTGAAATCATCATGACTTTTCAAAACAAAATGAAACAAAGTCACAAGCTGCTGCTTATTATTTCCTACATCAAGGCCACCTGTATAAATAACTACTGACTCAAATAAAGCAAAGGTGGGCAATGGCAGTAGAACACAGGGATGAGAGCTGGCAGAAGAGTTCCTCACGCAAAGAATAGCTAGAACGTGAGCTGTTGGGATTTTACTGTAAATTTTTCTTTATGTGGCACTCTCTCATTGCTTTGGAAAAAAGCTCTACAACATTTTGAAAACAAACAAACAAACTTACAGATCAAATTTTATGCAAAGGTGTTTCTTACACTCCTATCATCTAAACAGGAACTCTAGATCTCAGAAGTGTGCTGCTAGCTGGATTTAGAGTTCATTTTGTTCTCCACTTGTCCAAGGAGCTTTCTTTGCAAATGGCCTTCCAAGATTTGTCTTTAGCAGTGATGGATGTAAACAGTCTTTGACAATAGTTGTCAGGGCAACTCCTTCCCTTACCTAATATAATGCAAAGATTACCCTTACGATATAAGTAGGTGAAATCAGTAGTGGTTTGAACTCCAAGAACTAATGTGTGTTCTGAATGTCACAAAAACTTTTCTGAGCTGAAACTTAACCTACAATTCCCTCATCATCACTCATGCATGGTGAAAGGATTTAAGGAAGTATTGCCACACATGCTAACTCAAAGCAACTTGATAAATCATCTAAAACTCAAATCCTTAGTTAATTCCATTAATTTAACTGGGGCTATGCTAGTTGACTTGCACTGATATTATAGCATTATAACTGCCACATTTCTATTTTGTTTCTTATACCTATGTATGCAAAAGGGCTTCACCATCTCCTCCACTTGCATCCTCCTAATACACAGAAGTCTACATTTACTCTTACTGCTACCTTGCTTTTCTTACATTCTATCGTAGGTAGTTTAACATTCAAGGTGGTGATTCAGGCATGCAAGACCACTTTCAATATGTAATGAACTTTTACCTCTAAATCAAATAGTTCAGCTGCCTACCTTAGAAGGAAAATACAGCCACCGACCTTGAACTTTTGCCTCCATCCTAATTTTAGAGCTGTTTGTATGTTTGCATTAGCATCTTCTGGGAACATTCTGTTTCCTGAAGAACCACAACGTACGTAGCAACACAACTTGATTGAGCTTTTTCCATAGGCATTGTCCACCTAATTCTCTCTTAAATGTATGGAATGCAAATAGCTCTCAGTACAAAATTACACTCAACATTTTGAACCGCACACAGCCATAAATAGAAAATCTCATAAATGTTGTTATCTCTTTGTGCATATGTAGTGTTTTATTACCCAACGTGATATTAACTAAAGCTGAGATTTGCTAAACAGGGTCTAAAGAAAGAAATCAGTTCCCAAGCCCTTGAAATTGTAGCCTATGCTCCTTATTAAATATGTACTAAATTAGAAACAGCTACATTTTTTACTTTACCTTTGTGTTTTTGAAATCTCAGTCATAAAAACATTGTACATAAATTTATTTTAATTTCCTAGACTTTTAATAGAGGAAAATAAACCTCTCAATTATTTACACAGTATATTCAAATGTATTTGAAAGTTTGGAGAAATGGAGTCATTGATTGTAGTCTCTCTTCTCAAACTTACTTCTAAGTTTCTTTTTGGGCGCTTTGTTTTTGTTTGGTTTTTTTTGCATTAAACAGTCATTGGATAAAGTGCATAAACAATCAGCGCCTGGTATTCTTAGGCTTATGGAATACTTCGTAAAGTGAGCCATGATCTTTTGTGCGAAAAGCTACCGCACAGTGGCTGCATCTACATGAGATACTGACTGACTACTGCACAATAGCATCACATGGCAGGAAGTGTCACATGCCTCTACTGTGCAATAGACATTAGCTACTGTGCAGTCAGCGTCACAAAAAAGCTGCTCCTCGGTTCAACTGTGCACTAACTCAGGTTACTGCACAGTCAGCATTTCATAGAATCATAGATTCATAAAGTTAGGGTTGGACGGGACCTCAGGATGTCATTTAGTCCAACCCCCTAGTCCAAACAGGACCATCCCCAACTAGATCATCCCAGTCAAAGCTTTGTCTAGCCAGATCTTGAAACCCTCCAAGGATGGAGATTGCACCACCTCTCTGAGTAGCCTGTTTCAATGTTTTACTACCCTCTGAGAGAGAAAATTCTTCCTAATATTTAACCTATACTTCCCTTGTTGCAACTTCAGACTATTGCTCCTTGTTCTATCATCTGCCACCACTGAAAACAATCTAGCTCCATCCTCTTTCAAACCTGCCTTCAGGTAGTTGAAGGCTCCCAGTCTCCTCTTCTCTAGACTAAATAAGCCCAGTTCCCTTAGTCTTTCCTCATAAGTCATGTCCCCGAGCCCCCTTACCATTTTTGTAGCACTCCACCGGACCCTCTTCAATTTGTCCACACCCTTTCTGTAGTGGGAGGCCCAAAACTGATCATAGTACTCCAGATATGGCCTCCCCAGTGCAGAATAGAGGAGAATAATCACTTCTTCTGACCTACTGACAACACACCTACCAATGCAGCCCAGTATGCTGTTAGCCTTCTTGGCAACAAGTGCACACTGCTGGCTCACATTCAGTTTGTTGTCCACTGTAAGCTCCAAGTCATTTTCCGCAGTGCTGCTGCCCAGCCAGTCAGTCCCCAGCCTGTACTGGTGCATGGGATTGTTCTGTCCTACGTGCAGGACTTTGCACTTGTCCTTGTTGAACCTCATGAGATTTCTTTTAGCCCAATCCTCCAATTTGTCTAGGTCACTCTGAATCCTAGCCCTACTCTCCAGTGTATCTACTACTCCCCCTCAGTTTCATGTCATCTGCAAACTTGCTAAGGGTGCACTCCATGCCATCATCCAGGTCATTAATGAAGACATTAAACAAAACAGGGCCCAGGACTAACCGCTGGGGCACTCCACTTGATACCAACAGCCAACTAGACATCGAGCCATTGATTACTACTCTCTGCACCCAATGGTCCAACCAGTTTTCTATCCACCTTACAGTCCATTCATCCAGCCCGTATTTCCTTAGCTTGCCTGCAAGAATGTTGTGGGAGACAATATCAAAAGTCTTGCTAAAATCAAGGTAAGCCACATCCATCAGTCTCCCTCCATCCACACAGCCAGTCATCTCATCATAGAAGGCAATCAGGTTGGTCAGACATGACTTTCCCTTGGTGAATCCATGTTGACTGTTCCTAATCATCTTCTTCTCCTCCAAGGGCTTAGAAATGGATTCCATGATTTTTCCAGGGATTAAGATGAGGCTGACTGGTCTGTAGTTCCTTGGATCCTCCTTTTTCCCTTTCTTAAATATGGGAACTATGTTTGCCCTTTTCCAATCATCCGGGACCTCTCCTGATCACCATGAGTTTTCTATGATGATGGCCAGTGACTCTTCAATCACATCAGCCAACTCCCTCAGCACCCTTGGGTATATCCCATCCAGCCCCATGGACTTGTACATGTCCAGCTTTTCTAAATAGTCCCTAACCTGTTCTTTCACCAGTGAAGGCTGCTCACCTCCTCCTCAAACTGTGTTGCCTAATGCAGTAGTTTGGGAGCTGACCTTGCCTGTGAAGATTGAGGCAAAAAAGGCACTGAGCACTTCAGCCATTTCTGCATCATCTGTCACAAGGTTGCCTCTCCCATTCAGTAAAGGACCCACACTTTCCTTGATCCTCCTCTTGCTACCAATATACTTGTAGAAACCCTTTTTGTTACCCTTCACATCCCTTGCTAGCTGCAACTCCAGTTGTGCTTTGGCCTTCCTGGATGCCCGAGCAATACTCTTATATTCTTCCCTAGTTATTTGCTCGAGTTTCCATTTCTTATAAGCTTCTTTTTTGTGATTTAGTTTACTGAAGAGTGCCTTGATAAGCCAAGCTGGTCTTCTGCCATACTTGCTAGTCTTCCTGCACATCAGGATGGTTTGTTCCTGCACTCTCAATAAAGCTTCATTAAAGTACAGCCACCTCTCCTGGATACCTCTCCCCACCAGACTGGCTTCCCAGGGGATCCTGTTCATGAGTTCCCTGAGTGAGTCAAAGTCTGCTTTTCTGAAGTCCAGGGTCTTTATTCTACTACTCTCCTTCTTTCCTTTCCTCAGGACCCTGAACTCAATCATTTCATGGTCACTGCTGCCCAAGTTGCCATCAACTACGACATTCCCCACCAATTCTTCCCTGTATGTGAGCAGCAGGTGAAGAAGAGCACAGCCCCTAGTTAGCCGCTCTAGCACTTGCACCAGGAAATTGTTCCCAATCCTCTTCAAAAAATTCCTATATTGCCTGTGGACTGCTGTATTGCCTTCCAAGCAGATGTCAGGGTGATTGAAGTCCCCCATGAGAACCAGGGTCTAGGATCAGGGAACTTCCTCTAGCTGTTTGAAGAAAGCTTCATCCACCACTTCCTTCTGGTCTGGTGGTCTATAGCAGATCCCCACCACAACATCATCCTTGTTGCTTTCCTCTGAACCCAATTCAGAGATTCTCAACAGGCCTATCTCCAGTTTCATAGACAGGTCTCATGTAGACATAGCCCATATCTCTGCCACTGCTCTTGTTCTAAGCTCCCTCGTGCATCACTGTGGGCTGCTCTGCAAATGGAAGTTACAGGTCTGCTAGCACTGTAGAGGATAGTGCCCTAGAAAACATTATGTCCTTATAAAACATGGCCAAACCTATGGCTAAATAAATACATAGCAAGGCACACACTCAAATGTGAGGGTTGTTTCTCCCCCACTGATAATGGGCTATGTCTACACATGAACAGACTCTTTGAAACAAACAATGACAGGTATCTGCCATAAGAAGCTTGTAACATAGGACAGCAAAAAATGAACTTAAAGGTATAGGTTGGTTACAACAATTAAAGAACATGAGCTCTAGGTAGAAATTCTTCTTTTTACAAAACCCAGAGATGAATGCTTTCTAAGCTTTACATCCTCTATATTTAGGAATTAAATGGCACTTAATGTCATTGTATCGCAGCCAGCACATTTCATCCTATGCAAATAAACGAGCACTTACCTAGAGGGAGAGAAACAATTATGTTTTAATATCTTTGCCTGCACTGAACATTTGTCAAGTCCCATTTCTAAAAAGTTAATTTATTTCTTCTTCTTTTTAATTTTCCATAAATATGTTTGGGAAAGGAAACACTGTTTTATTGGCACTTCTTAACAAGCCCTGTGTTAGTCAAATCCAGATCTGTGTCTTCGTCAGCAAAACCTGGGAGGGTGTTACTTAGTTCAGTGATTCTCGGCTTTCTTGGACTTGAGGCACCTCTCATTGGATTCAAGGCACCCCTCCGTAACTTTTGTGAACTGAGTAGCAATTTATATAATTTATATATTACAGTGCTCACCTCCTTGCAGAGGGGCTGAGCAGTGCTGGGTTGAGGGTCAGCCAGGCAGAGACAAGACTGAACCTCTGCTAATCTACTTACCTCCTCATACTCACTTACCTTCCCACACCTCCGCACATCTTAGAAACTGCTGACAGCTGCATAGAGTTAGAATATGTCAGAGTTATCTCATGTTTTTAATAAGCAAGAACCATATTTCAAATTCATTCATAAGCAATAAAACAAACATTTTATTAAAAATATATTTAGCATCACTACACTATGAATATGTAAACATGGGTTTCGAGTGCCTATTATCCTACGTGGCAATGCGTGCGTATTTTATAGTTTAGGTTTTTATGTTATTGCACATTTTCTTAAGAGCAAATAATAACATCTCTCTGACAGGCAAGGGTTTTCTCTGGGACACATCCTGACAATGGATAGAAGGTGACAATAACAAACTCTGGTGATAAGCAGAATGCACTAAAGTGAACCTTAGATGTTCAGATTCCCCTTTCCCTCTTAAAATAGAAGAAGCATAGATTATTTAAAATGGCTGGAAGCTGACACAGAAAATACCAAGGAAGAAAATGTAATCAGGCAAAAGATGGTGATGAAAATGAATGCAAAGGTGCTCTGGTAGCAATGCTTTAAAATCCATTGTTTATTTCCTGAGAGAGTCAGGTTCCACTATCAGTAACGTGACTGGTTAGGGCAGGCACGCTGGGTCCTTTCAGTGCGATTTGACCTACGAGCTGGAAAGGTTGGTGTCCCTAAGGATGGACGTATATCTGGTATTCCTGCATGCATGCACCTCCTCCTTTAGGGTTCAGCTTCTTCAGCTCCCTTCAGAAATTTCTGTATTTTATATGCAGGACAGGGGTGCTATTTGTCAGCTTTTGCATCAGGAGGGATTATCAACTATACTTTCCAATCATGGCTTTAAGAAACCATTCATGAAGTCTTAATACACAGATTAAATAGATGGCCATGTGTATATTTATAATTATCAGTAAAATACTCCAAATAGTAGTAGTAGTGGCCCAGTAACATACTACAAATAAATGGAGGAGTGGCAGGCATGGTTTTGTATATTGTGCATGCAGCTGGGACCCTGACCAGTTCTTTTTTAAGTTATGTAATATTCATATTACATACAACACTATTTGTAGAATTAACCTATTCCCATAAAAGCACAAAACTGCCATCCCACATATACATCCCTGTGTTATCACCAAAGAATAGAAAAATGGGCCATGCGCTTCTATAGTATCTTTCAAAGGATAACAAGCTACTCAGAAAACAGTGATTAAGCTTCATTGCCTATATAAACGAGCTAAGTATAACCTGTTTGTAGAAGAGCATATAGTTGATGCCAAGTGGTTTTAAGGGATGATTTGATCAGTCACAATGTGCCACTAATAATTGTGTTTATACCCTTGAAATTTCAGTGGCGTCAATAGGAAAGCGTGGGTGTTATCTTGAGCAGAGCTCAGAGATGTAGTTAGCCCATTAGTCTGAAGACTAGCAAAAGGCAAGGTAGATTTGCACCTTATAGGCCCCCTGTACACATTACAGGTATCATACAATTAACTGGTTAATTACACAATTACCTTGAAACCAGCTACATATGCAAAGTAGCTATCACATGATAAAAAACTCTAAGCAGTTAGACCTTGAAACTGTGTATTAACTTTATAGCTGGTTGCTTTTAAGCTTTAATTTGCAAGTGTAGCAAGATCTTCCCTGCAGCTGGGAGTCCCATCAACTAATGGGGTCCCTGCCTCAGGGCTGCACCATGCCCACAACTAAGGGGACTCTCAGCTTCAGCAGCTGCCGACTCTGGCTCCTGGAAGCACCCCTCACACACCTGAGGGGCTGGGAGACTGCAGCAGCTGTGTCTTCCAGCTGCAGAGATGCATATGGAGCCCCCATGGCTAGAAGCCCCAACTGAGAGGCTCTTGGCTGTGGGAATTTTCTTCTTACCAGTGCAGGGGGATCCCAGGATCAGGCTCCCCCTGAACCAGCAATATGGCGCAATTAGATCTAATGTGTGATCCCACAGTTGTCCTTCCTCCCATGCACATGCAGCATGGCAGGAGGCACAATTGTGTGGATTGCACATTAGGTCCTATTCCACCTTTACCTGCACATGTGGAGGGGGTCATACAAGCTAACAAAAGTGTGTGGGGGTGGGTGGTTGTGCATGTGCATCTCCCAGAGCTCAATCCTAGCAATCTCAACTGTTATTCTTTGCTGTAAGCCTACACAATGCTTATCTTGTAATAAAAATCTAGACATTACTGCTAGCAAAAGGATCTACAAATACTTACTCCATGATCATTTGCCACATCTAATCAGTATATAGAAGTTCATAGAACAGGACAGGATCTCAAGAATCACATCCCCTGCAGGATTTGCTCTTCCTAAACCATCACAGAAAGGAGTCTATCCAGCCTCTTCTTGAAATATTCCAATGAAGAATATTCCATAGCTTGTCAGTATTTAAAATATAACATTCTCATAAGCACACTGGAGAAATGTAGGCTGAATGCATTTACTGTTAGGTGGATACCTCATTGGCTTATTGCAAGTGGTGAGTAAATCTAAATGGCTGCATATCAGAAAGATCTGAGGTTTCAAGGAGGGTCCAGTGGGTTCTCTTCTAGGTCTGGTATTGTTTACCATTTTTATTATAGATCTGCGTCCTGGAATCAAGAGCTTCCTAATCAACTTTTCAGACAGCAGCATAACAGAGGGGGAGTGACTGGGGAGCTGCTTCAGGTGGTGTCTTTGTAAGGATCCACAAAAATAGTCACAGTCTCAGTGGTGGCTGAATGGGGTGCTGCCATCAGCACTGCAGCAGCCGGCACTGCCCTGGGTGTGGAACTGTCCAATTATGCTTCTGTTTGCAGATGGCAAAAAAAATGGTCAGTATGCTCTGACCAGCTACAGACCAGTCAGAGCCTACTGACCAGTTTGGGAGGATAAGAGTAGAATTTCAAGAGGATCTTGATAGATTTGAGAGCTAGGCTACAGAGACAACATAATGAAGTTCACTGCATACAAAGTGAGGTGCTACGCCTAAGGCAGAAGCCTGAAAGGAGTTAGCATGAAAGACATAGTGGGAAATAATACAACGCTACTGAATGCTGGTTACCCCTCAGCTGGAGCTATGCAATTCTGGACTTTGTAATTTCAGAAAATGTGGACAAACTAGAAAAGGTCCAGAGGCAAGAAACAAAGAAGATAAAAGGGATAGAGCGCTAAGTATATGAGGAAAGACTGAGAAACTTGGATATGTTTTATTTGGCAAAAAAAGGGATTGGGGGAGGCATGAGAGCAGCTTAATTACTTGAAGCAGAAGGGAGAACAACTGCTCTTCTTTGCTGTAGAAGAAAGGACACAAAATGGGCTTTAAATGCAGCAAAACATGTATAGCTTAAATATCAGGGGGGAAAAAAAATCCTTCCTACCAGAACAGTAGACCAGTATAAGAAGGTACCCAAGGAAGTTGTGGAATCTCCTTTACTGGAGGTTTTCAAAGGGAAGCTGGATGGGCATTTGGCTGGGGTAGTACAAGAATAGCACAGCCTGCATATTTGACAAAGAACTGAACTGGCTGATTTTCCTTCCAATCCTGTGGGCCCCAAACCTGCCCTGGTATCACCATTTTGTCAAAGGTTTTCAGCCTAGGGACACATTTCAGATATTACAGTCTAGAGTTGATGGAGCTGAGTTGGTGGAGCTGTCCAAAATTGTGTTTTTAGTCCTCTTTACCTCAGATGCTGTGGTAATGAGCTGTCTATAACACACAACAGGGGTCATGGCATTGTGTTCTCTATTAGTCCAGCCCTACTCCACACCCACAGGAACAGACTCAAAGAGTGCATCCAGATAAGCATAGTCGTGCAGTATGTGGCACCGCAAACACGATTGCAGCACCACATACTGCACAGTCTAGTGTTCGGTGCACTGCCCAAGCATGCACTGCACCTGTTTGTTTTCTTCCATGGTTTTTTTTTACCCTCATCCAGGGGTCAAAAAAATGCGGGGGGAAAAAGTGAAGTGCATGCTCAGGCAGCGTGCACTGCTGAAAAGTGAAGCCGAGTCACCTGGAGCTGTGCTCCACTGCCAGCCAGATTCTGCGTGGCAGAATCGCCACAGCTACAGCCTCCAGAAATGCAGGTAAGTCTTCTAGGGTCAACCCAGTGCTGGCCCCAGCCTACCCTACCCCATCCAGGGCAACCTGCCATGTGCCAAATTGCTCACGGCACAGGTTTTCCCCCGGGACATGTAGCTGTGGTGCAAGGTGCACTGCTGCTAGTTGTTCCCGGGGAACCAAACATCCACACACCTTTGGATGCCCCCAAAATAGTAAAAAATTCCAATGTGGACTTCACTGAAGTCAGTCTCTGAACTGTAGGTCCAATTTAAAATTCCTTCTGTGTTTCTTTGACCTTGGAGAAAACCAGAGCAAGTTTGATACCTGACAAACATGACAGCAAGTTCAGAACTGCTAGAGTCTCAAACCAGTTCCCATGCAGTAATCTACATAGAAGATTCTCAACTAAATGCATCCTAAAACATTTGCTCTCTATTACACTACTCTCTACTGTCTTGATTATACCCTTGTTGCCAAAATCCAATGTACAATAAAAGTAATGGAAGTTTTACTCAACTTTGAAAGTTCACACTAGCTGCATACACTGTTCAGAAGAATAAAAACACCCACTTCCAATTGTCATCTGTGATTTACATTCTCACCTTCTCAGTTGTGCGGTACTAATTAACTCAGAGAAACAGTACACTTGCTAAATATACTGTAGCTTCTGCAGTCTAACGTGGGCCACACTTTGTACACACATGCTATTTAAGTTATTTAAAGTTTTTACTTTGAAGGTCTGGTATGAGATTTTTCTTTTCTGTCTCCTTTCCTTTTTTCTTTTTCTTTTCTTTTGTACAGATTCTTGGTGAGCATACACCATGACTCATTAAACCAGGTCTGTTCGTTCTCACAGTGCCAAAGAACATTCAAAGTGTGAACATTCAAAGTTGGGTAAAACTTCCATTACTTTTATTGTACATTGGATTATGGCATGATCATTACAGTATCTTTCTATTCTATTCCAGCTCAGATTCCTCTAAACCTTTTCTTGTGTGGATTCATGAAAAATTTCTAGATAAAAAATGGTAGCAGCTAAACAACAAAAATATGCAGCTGTATAACCAGATTCTAAAAGATGAGACTGTGCTAACGGTGTAGCCAGCCTAGGCACATCCAGATGAGTGTGCACGTGCCTCTTGCAGCATCTCAAACCCCTTTGAGACAGTGCAAGAGGCACATGCAGGAATGACAAAATGTTCCCCATGCTGCTAATTTGCAGTGTGGGGACAAAATTGGACCCCTGGATATTCAGGGGTCAAAAAAAAAAAACAACAACAAAAAACACTCCACAGAACAGCAGAGGAAGGCACGGTCCCAGACCGTGCCTGGAGCAAACACAGGAGTCAGTCCTTCAGAAAAGACGATCTGGTTTCAGCAAGAGTATCTCTGTGGTGCTCCCGCTGCCCCCTGATGCTGTCCAAGATAAGTTAGGGAATGGGGGGGGGGACTTTGTGGGTGTGAGTGTGGGTGAGGGGTGGCAGGGGGGGTCCTGGGAGTGGATGGGTTCTTGGGGGCTATGGGGAGCAGTGGAGGGACAAGGAGGGCTTGAGTGGGGCCTGCCACGTGCCTGCTCCTGCCACCCGGCCCCTGCAGCACTGGTGGCAGCGGGCAACATGGCTGGGGTTCTCCTGCAGGCACAGCGGGCAGTGTCGCAGTGCTGTGTGACCCAGGCTCCTACATGCTGAATGGACCTGGCCTAGCCCACTAGTGCATGGCCTTAGATGGGCCAGGCCAGGTCATAGTTTCATAGTTGGTAGGGTCGGAAGAGACCTGAGCAGATCATCGAATCCAACCCCCTGCCATGGCAGGAAAAAGTACTGGGGTCAAATGACCCAAGCAAAGTGTTTGTCCATTCAGCATGTAGGAGTCTGGGTCACACAGTGCTGCGTCATTGCCCATCTATGCCTGCAGGAGAGCCACAGCCACTGTGGGGGGGGAGTCACCAGAGCTGGCAGCTCATGGCAGGACCCGGCCTGGCCCAGCACCATGCAACTCACAAGGCCGGCTTTGCACCAGAGTGGGTGACACAGCTCCTGTGCAAAGGGTTGGGGGGGGGGGTTCTTTTGTTGTAATTGTGGAAGAACATGGATTTGGGGGTATTTTAAAAAATGGATTTGGGATGCTGGTGCAGCAGTCTAGCTGGCACAAGAGGTAGTGTCCCCAGATACCAATTGGCTGGGACCCAGATGCTCCTGTCTATTTGTATCCTTCAAGTATCATGGGCTCTAAGGCCCACCTGGCTAACTAATAGCCCCTACTATGTGGGGCCAACGGTCAAAAGATACAACAGAATTCTTGGGGCAAAAAACAGGATAGGAGTGTCATGTAAGTCAAAGGGTCAAAACGTGAAAATAAGCATGCCTGAGGGAGACACCAACCAGAGCCCCCTGGGTCGCACCCACCAGTCCTCAAAGGCATCCAAGGAGCTGGAGGACACCGCCCACTGATGCTCCACCCAGAAACATGCACGGACAAGCGAGAGGAAAGTGGCCCCACAGTCTCCGGGCACGTTCCCAGCCAGAGCCTCCTTCCTGGTCAAATACAGGGCCCACTTATCCAGGGCCAAGAGGAGGTTGACCACGAGATCCCAGGGCTTGATGAGGCCATGGATGGGGTGACCCAAAACAAAAAGGTGGGGGCTGATATTCAACCAGAACCTCAAGAGGAGACTATGGAGGTGGAGGTGCTGCAGTCTGGTGCACCAGAAGCACCAGAGGTCCCCCAGTGTATAGAAAATCCTCACCAAGGCCCCCGATAAGGAATTACCAGGCACCCTTCAGCCTCCAGCCATGCTTCCACCACCAGCTGGATCATGACTTGGTGACAGAAAGAGTGCACGTGGTGAAGGCCAGGGTCTCAGCACCCCAGTGACAGGGCCACCACCATGGAGATACCTCTCCCCAGGGTTTGGAGCTGGGGGAGCAGGGCCCAACTGGGAATATAGGGAGGGCTGGAACTGAGGACCAACCTGGTTCCCAGCTCTTCTAGAGGCTCCAGGGGGACATACTCACCCTCCACCACAAGCCCCCTCTCCACCATCTTTTGTGCAGCGGCCTCCAAGGGAAGGAAAGACCTCCTTGCCATGGAAGTGGGAAGCTGCCATGATCTTGGGAGCCCCCACTACCCAAGCCAGGGCCTGCACCCAGGTCTCAAAGTGCAGGTTCTCCCACCTGGGCAGTTGGCACTTCACCCCATGTCTGCGGGTGAGTGCCAGAAAGGGGACCCCACTGCCCGAGCTAGACGGGCTGGAGGTAGAGGGTCCAGGCCCCCCAGCTTTGGATCTCCCTGAAGCTGCCTGTGCATAGCTGCCATTCCCCCCACAGGGGGCCATTTTGGTGGGGCCTGATCTAGGGCCAGGGACAGGCTGAGTGGGTGTGCTGGCTGGTGTAGTGCACCTGGTCCCCTCAGGTGCTGGTGGTCTAGGCTTCAGGGCAGGACCCTTGCCCTTCCCACCCCCAGCTGTGGAGGAGGCTGAAGAGGAGCCCTTCCCACTTCCCTTGCCCCCCGATGATGGGGGAGGGGGCTTGGGAATTCCTCCAGACGGAGCCTGGCCAGGGGTGACTCCCTGGCCCTGTTGGCTCTCTACCAGAGTCCCACCTTCCCCTGCAGCAGAGATTACAGGCTTCTCCACCCCTGGAGGAGGTTGGTTGAACTGCCTCTGGGATGGAGGCTTCAGAGGCATGCATCCCCTTGGGGGCTTGGCTGGGATGCACCCCCATAGCAGGGGCTGTAGGAAGCTCTGTGGGGCATCTTCTCCCCCCCTACAAAAGGTTCCTGCCCTGCCATTGTTTCACATGAGGGCAGGGAAGACAATAAAGAAAAGTAAAATATCCCGCAGGGCTGGTGAATCTAGTAGGGGCAGGCTGGGGTTGTGGGGCAGAAAGGGGATATGGGAAAAGGGGGCTGAAGCTCACTGAGCCACCGGAAAAAAAGAACTGGGAGGCCTATGTTTTGAGAAGGGGGGGAAGGGGGAAAACGCAGACACACACAAGCGCTGGGGAAACTCGAGCTGTCTTACTCAGCCACACCACAAACACCGGGTCAGAGGGAGTGGACCACAGAACTTACCACACAAGGGCAAAAAACACACAGGGAAGGCTGCTGAGGCAAGTGTAAAAGATGGCTGGAGCAGTGGAGGGGCTTTGTTTGTGGAAGATCCGTCCAGAAGCCGCTCAGGCTAACAGCAGAGCAGTAGGCGGAAAGACAAATCAGGATCAGATGCAGAGGTAGCTGTGGGGGAGGGTAGGAGCAGTCAGTCAGTTAGGAAGTGATCCAGTGCACTTTGTTGTAGACCAAACTGTGCCACTTGGGGCAAAATAAGTCTGCTTGGCTCCTCACAAGAAGACCTGTATTCTGCATCCAGCTCACCAGCTCATTTGAGTTTGATCCCCTTGCTCTAAATTGAGGAGCTATTGAATAGAAAGAGGGACCAGGATCTGCAAAGAGCCAATAGTGGCTATATAACATATGACCTTGAGAAGAGAACTGCCCAAAAGAGCTTTGACTGGCCTGCAAAGATGCCGTGTCAGAGCTAGACAGTTGGACACCGTGTGATTCCATGAAAAAGCTAGAAAGCATTTGGATCCCAGAACAATTACAGAAGCCTCAGGGTTTCCAATGGATGCTTCCCATCCTGAGCAGTATTCTCATAAAAATGGTTATTGTGGTGGGGTTGGTCTGATACAGAACCAAAGGAACACTTCTAGGTACAGTACAATACAAAACTAGAATCCTTTTTTTTTTTTTTTTTTTTTAAAGGCTTGACCAATTGTCCTGGTATTCCTTTGCATGAAAGGCACTGTATCTCTGTAACATCATTACTCATGTGTGAACTGACTGCACATTTATAATTCTCCAAACTACTGGATTTTATCTACAGCAACTGCAGCAATGCTCATTGTTCCCATTCTTCCTGAACTTACAAATCTCCTAGGGGCACCGTAAGAGAGAGCTTGCTAGAATAACTAAAAAATGTACCAAACATTACTATAGCAAATAAAGAAAAATAAAAGCTCAATATACCTTTAAAGCCATATTTCCTATTTCATTTATCATTCTTACTTCATCTTTTTTGTAATTAAACTGTACTCCTTTGTAATCATAAAGCAGTGGACATATTAGAAATAAGGATACATTATATGGAGTGACTTAATTGTGTTCCTTTCCCCTGAGACTCTCCTTGCATGTTCAATGAAACACTGGCTCCCTTGCAGGACTTTCAGTGTCAATACAGAAAATTAAACCTTTCTGGCCCAAAGTGAATTGGGAAGGAGAAGAAAGTAGCATGACAGAAAGTATAATGCAAAATGTCTTTGAAAGTAAACCCGGTGATTTGTTTCAGAAGAAGTTTTCACTTTTGTTTCTTACTGTAGCTCTTGTGCCCTTGCAAGTGAACTTGAATTCTGAATTTGCAGTTGATCTCTCTGATACACAAAAAGCCCAGAGCACTAGTGAGCATTTCTGTAGCTTCATTCCACAACAATGGAGGATTTTGCATGTTAATTTATTAAGTATTATCTTTTAAAGTGGGTGTAGCGAGAAGGGTGGGAATGAGAGGCAAGAGACTGTTGGAAGTGGTTATCTTGAAACTGTTCAGAATCTCTCCCCCGGTCCTGTTCCTGGGATGGGAGTGGGAGGGAGCATTTACTGTTGAAGGGATGGAGTAGTAGTTAGCTCTCTCTCCCCTCCCTTCTCCAGGACAGGAGAGCAGAGAGAAAAGGAGATTAGGCAGAGGTAGTTACTTTCAGCCAGTTCTCCTGCAAAAAGACTCCTCAGGGTCTCTCGAGCTTCATCTTACTATTTTACTGTAGTCCCGGTGCCTCTGCCTCTCTCTGTCCCCACCAGAAGTACAATGACTCACTCATTTACAGAGCCATCTTCTCCCACTCTTCCTATTAGGCATCCTCAGGGACAGCTGGTAGTTGCGGGTCTACTGGCTGCTTGAGTCCCACTGCCACTCCTCACAGACCACAACCATGTTTCTTCCCCAGCCACTCACAGCTGTGATCTCCTTCGCCATCCCTAGCCCTGACACTGCACTAAACTCATTCCCACAGTCTTTCCTGCAATACCACAGGTCCATCAGTTTCCTCTGCTACCCTGGGGCTGGAAGCTGACCACCATGTTGGAGCCCACTGTAGACATAAACAGACAGTAGCTTTTTACTATACTTTCTGAGCTGCAATGTACTATGCAAGTCTCTCAGTGATCCCGGAAAGACACCATCAGCCTGTCCTTCTCCACAGAATTTCAGCATTGCTTGTCCCAGGGTCTGCAAAGTCAGGTAATATTTTTAAATGGATGTCATGCCCCTTTTTAAATAAATGTCATGTTAGGTGTGTGATGAATCCACACAGTATAAGGCCTGGTTGCTGGTTCATGGGTAGTCATGCACAGATATTTTTCCCAAATTAATTTTACTAATACAGTGTCGAGTGTTTATTTATAGTTATGCTCAGCATCACCATTTTTCTATTTCTATGAACCAGGGTTTGGGATATAAATATAATCTTGTAACGTGACTCATCAAGGGCATGATGGTTAAGTGTCAGAAATGTCACAGCAAAGCCATGACATTTCTATTTCTATTCATGCTATTGAGGCTGAGGGCTGGCTTTCCCTGTATGCTTGGAGGTAGCTTCAGTGCTGACTGCCCATAGATTTTGGTGCATTTTGCAGCAGATGGTGCCAGTGGAGTGAGTCATGTGTCTGGGTAAGGGCATTTCTTTCAGGTACCAATGTTCATGTCTCAGAGATCTGTCCTTCATCCTAAAAACCCTTTCACCATTATTTCTCCTACATTCCAGTAACACAGCTTTCAATCCATGTGATTAGTACCTTGTAGGGGTTTCTTTGTCTCAGTGAGATCAAATGGGGAGCAACAAGGAAACTATCTTTAGTGTACAAACCAAAAGGCAGAACTGAATTCTCTTCAAGTATAACAGCAGGCAGCAACAAGAGACAAACACAACAGGAATAGCCCCATCTACTGACAAGAGTGCGCACAGGGAACATCAGTACATAACATGGTTCCTTCAAAGGTAACATACTCCTTTAAGTACTTGGGCCAGATGGTGACTCATGTAGGACAGCTCATTTCAGGGGTTGAAGTTATCTCACTGGAGATGGCAGCAGGTTTGCTGCAGCTCTTCTTTGGCAGATAGAGGAATTCAGGGGTCTAGAACAATAGCTGATGGACTCGTAAGAACCAGTCCTGCTGGCAGGATGATGTCTTCTAGATCTGTACGTGGGTACAAAAAAAGTGGATCATGACAGATTTACCAATGCTTCTAGGACATTATGTTTTACAAGATAATCAATCTCTGCATCAGCCTTTGAACAGAGAGTGAATATAATACAATGAGGCTTCATTTGAATTGGTGCCACAGTTGGCTCCAACATAAATGAAACAGATGGGCCTTTGTATGCACCTAACCTTTCTTCAAAAACTGAAGTTCTTTAAATCTTCATTAGAATGGTGTCCCACAATATTGTCTACTCCTGCTAAATTGCACAATGACTTCAACCGTTCTCCACCTAGCAAACTTGTCTGCTGCCCTATGGCAATTACGAGGCAGAGAACCCTTCAGTTCTTTCAATAAAGGATGTTAACATAGCATTTTCCTTTTAAGTGAACTGTTTGCTTCTTGTCATTGATAAAGCTTGCTTTGCATAGAACAAAAGGGGGAGGATTTGGGGGCTACAGCAAATCATGTGTCACTTCCGAAATTAAGGAAAACTCAGATCCCGAGTCCACCTCCATGACGCACAGCACTTTCAAGCATCACTGTAATGTAGGTCTTCTTCTGGAGGGACAGTTTCCACAACAGTGACAAACCCAGTAGTATGGACATCTGTGAGCATTCATTTCATTCAGAGCAGCAACAGTATTTGTGGCAGTCAGAGGCATACCCTGCTTGGTTGACTTCTTTCGGGACAGTTTGAACTTCTTACAAGAAACATGTTAGAAGTGACACTTGCACTTGTAATGATGGTGTTCAGCGTCACAGAAATAACATGTTGTATTTGTGACTCTCACTACAGCTATAGCTATTCTCAGGAATGAAGAATTTATTTTGGGGGGGAACTGGTTGTGGTTTGGGAACTTTAGAGAATTCTTTGGATAGCACTTGGTGAGTCTCAGTTGACGTATTTTTCGTGGAAAATGCTCGAGTCTTCATTGACTGGAGAGTTGCAGCCTTATAAACAAGTGCTTCCTCTTGAGCAATGGTGAATATTAAGTTGTTTTTTTCATGAGAAGTCTGCATTGTAGAACTTCATTCTGAACCCCATGCACAAAAGTTGACAGTTCTCAGAAAAACAACACAACTCAATTATGTGCGCTGCAATCTGGCACCTGATTGTGTTAGTTGATGTAGAACCATTTGTGTCAGATGAAGTTGGGATGAACTGAATTATTAGTAGTATGAGGATTTCGTCGTAGGACTTGTCACAGAGATATGAGTGCACAAACAATGTCAAAAGTCTGTGAGCCAATGACAGTCAGTAGTCCTGCATGTTTCTCATTAGCCTCAATGATCTGGCTGGCCTCCAGGCAGAAGACAAGCCAGTAGGTGTAGGAGTTTCATGACCTGCCCACATCAAACTCATCAAGGTGTGAAGAGGATACCCTGAACACCCTGTGAGTAAGAACACCCTGATCTGGATTTCTCTCTTGATACAGGTCCCCTTCAGGATGGGACAATGGGAACATCCTGCTCACTGGGATCCTGCTCTCATGGTCATTTGTGTGTTGTACAGGGATTTGTTTGTCCTAATGCGATCAGATAGGAAGCAACAGGACAAACATCTTTATTGCCCACAAATGGGGTTGGGGGAAAAGAGAGTAGTTCCAAGAGTGAGGGTGAGGAAGAGGAGGCAGCAGTCTTACTCATGTCAGGAACTGATCTGTCTATCCCAGCTGTTGTTCTTTAAATGGCAGCAATCAGGGGCTGTTTTGAAACTCCTAACGTGGCAATACTTCCAGGGCACAGGCTCTGGGGAGTCAGGGCGATTCTGACACCCTTCCTAACTTGCCACCCAAAGTGGGTGCCTCTCTTGCTCACTACTAGTATGCTAATACAAAAAAAAGTTTAACTGAATGCTCCTCGACCAAAACAGCAGATAGCAACGGGGGAGAAACATGAAACAATATATGCCCAGTTACTGGCAGAAGTGTGCATAGGTATGTGCACGCCCTCACATGCACACACAACAACCAGTATATAACAGTGCCACCTTCTGGAGATCTGCGTAATATATACAAAAATATCTCAGTTATGGTGCTTTAGCCAAGAGGTGGAGCTCAACCAATGAATTTAACAGCATATTTGACTGGGCATTAACTGGATTCCTCAAATAGAAACTCTCTCTGGTTAGTTGAAAGATTCAGAACAGGCCCAGAGGGTATTTTCTCTCTCAATCTCACTCTCAGTGAGATTCTGCCATACATAACCAAGTATAAAGCTCTGTTACCTTAAGCTACTGGGTCCCACTGCTCTCTATCACCCTCACTTTAACCTGTTCCCTGTTGTAAATCACGTTAACTCATTACTTACCACATTTCAGGGGACTGAGTGTCCAATGCCAGTTCCTTGGTTTCCCAGGCGTTTTACAAATTAGAAATACATCCATCAAGTTCCAACAAAAAGCCACTATTAATTTTTCTGCTCTAAATACTTAAAGAGACACCTGTATAGTGCCCTTGAATGTATTTAACAGTCTTCTAGCCACATCTTTCTCCCATTGTCTGCTCTACTGTGAGTAGTTCCTTTCTTTAAATACAGCTCCATTTCATCTCAGTAAATGAAGTCCATGGCCAAGCAACACAGGAGTTATCCTTAAAACAATGAGAACTTGCATGTAGTGCTAAACAACACAGAAATTGCATTGACAGTTTTCAGATGAGCATGACCAATACGACAGCTTCCATGATTCTCACCTGGATCTCTTAATTTTCTGGCAATTCCTGGTAGAGCCAGAATAGCCAGGTGAACCAACCTGTATAACAAAAAGCAAAGTCTAGAAATCTTAGAATAAACTGACCTACATATTCATTCTTGGTTCTTGACACTAGATCTTAGCAGGGACAGTCCAATGATGCAAGTTCCATGTGGATATTTGGAACAACAAGGACATTTCCCTATTTTTGTGAAAATAAGGGGTTCTATAAAATAAATTATTTCTAATACATTTTATGTTGTTTCTTGTTTTGGTTTGGTTTGTTTGTTGGGGGGGGAGAAGTTTGCCTTTATTTCAGGAGCTCCTTTAACAACTTTAATAACTCCATATTTTTATCATAAATTCAGCCTCGGTCCTAGAGGTGGCCTGCCAATTTTCAAGCAGATCAGATTGTGTGATTTTAAAAGAGTTTTTGATATGCATCTCAAAAAAAATGCTCTTGCATATTTGCTAAGGCAGAACCTAGTTTATCTGTTTTGTTTTAATGTCAACCTTTTACCTGCAGAGTTGCTAATGTCTTTGAATAGTTAATAGATGAATCTTTGAACAACATGATTTATTCAGTAGAATCAAAATCAGTAACCAAGACCTAAATTTATTATAGTTTGCGAGTGTTTCATTATTAATACTCATCTGACAACTTAGGTGTACAAAATATGGAATGATTTTTTACACTTTCACAAAATATAAGCCTGGTAATTAGAAATGGAATAAAAAAATGCTGAGACACGCTGAATGTCCTTCAGAATTTTTTAATGTGATTTTATACATTATTATGCCAAAGCTAAGTCCCATAATACCGAAGATAATTGTACTATTACACAGGAAAATTCCATGCTTGTCTTCATACTCTAACAGCCCCTGAAGATTTGCATCAGACACACGTGTCTAGCAGCCAAAAAACCACTGGTTTTCAGAAGCAAAAACTGAGGTGACATCTTCCCCCACCTCCCAGCAGAACCTAAATTTCCCACAGTGCTCTTCACTGCCACATGCTGTTGTGCTGCCACCGCCGCTATGCCTTCTTCCTGCCAGAGCTGGAGATAAGGGGGAGAGAGGGAAGGTGAGGCAGTCCTCACTACATTTTGCTGCCCTCCCCCACTCAGGCGGCACCTGAGGCTCACGCCTTGATCACCCATCCATCCTTATTTTACTGGGTCTTATACCAGGCTTGCTGTATGCAAAGAGCTGCACCCACCAGGATTCTCATGGATTTCAGTGGGGTTGCACATTTCTATTTGCAATCCTTTTCAGGATTTATATTCACTTTTCCTTTTTTTCTCTCCATCCATCACATTAAAATATGGGATTTGCCTATGGTGTAAACCAGTAATATAAAAATATATGCTGATGGGAATGCATGCAAACTCAGTCTTTTCATACTCCTTGTTTCTGTGCTATACTTCCCTGTATTTTTCCCTTCTTTTCCCTGTCTCCCCCCACCATTTGGGATATGATTATGAGAGGAATTTACAAAGACAGTGAAGACAAACATACTAGAAAGGGGGCAGGGAACCAGCATCCCAGAGAAGTGGGGGTGAAACCAGCAAAAGCTTTGAGAAGTCGAGGGAGGAGGTGTTTGTTTAAATTTGAATGTACACCTAATGAAAGGTCTTCCTTCCTTTAGCTCTCGCACCAGCACTGATGAGCTCTAAAGAACTGTCATTAAAGGATGGGTACTGAACAATTCACAAAGCAAAATAAATGGCAATGCTTACTCTTCTTAATTAAAACAAATCAGTCACAGCAACTTAATGTCAAGATTAATGCTACACCAGGCAGGCACATGTGATCTATTTAAACAGCTTAGCTTTTGCCAAAGAAATTCATTTGGTTCTGCCAGATTTCATAAAAGTCTTTGTTGCATCTGCCATCCTCACACTATGTCCTAGAGACTTTTTTTTCTTTTTCAAAACATTTTGTTCCAGCGAACATTACAGGATTCTGCAATGCTACAAATGAAATTCCCTTTATCCATGACCCATAGTTAAAGGGCAACTGCAATTTAAGATTTCTCTACACAGTCCTGCCAGTGGGTTCAGCCATCATCTTTATTAAGAGCCATCTGCCCTACCAGCAAAGATTCAGTACTACTGTGCAGTTCTAACAGCTATGGAGAGCACCCTAATGAAGGAAGTATTCTGCACGTTATTGGAGTACAAACACAGTGCACTTTCTTACCTGCATGTCCAGGCTTTTCTCACAAAGCTAATTTTATTTATTTCACAATTATGGATATAATCACCCTGGGTGCATCTACATGTGCAATTAAGGCAAAAAAAAAACTCCGGAACAGTTTGCGCTGGAGTTTATTTCTCACGAACACACTGTTTATATCTGTGTCCATGACTGCAACGTGCTGAGCCTGGGGCTGCTCCACCATGGCTGGCAATGGGGCTGAGGGGTCAGACCCAGACTCCAGGTGGTGGTGTTGGGTGGCAGAGGGGCTGGCTGGGGCATGAGGGTGCTACACTGTGGGGCTAGCCAGTAGGCAGCCCCTGCATTGTAGCACCCTTGTGCCTCAGCCAGCCCTGGTCACTGTCTACACATGCATTGCAGTGACATAAATCACTGTGCCATAGGATATTATCTGTCCTGGACAGTACTACCTTATGGCAGAGTAAATTAATTTGCTGTACCCTAATGTGGGCATATGTATAGATGGCGACGCTTTACTCAAGAGCTAATTGGTTAACTCCATAGTAAAGCGCATGCATAGATGCACCCCCTAAGACATATTATAACATCATCCTATATGAGGAAGGATTTCATTAGTAAGGCTCAAATGAAATGTTAGTGTCTGCTCTGGAATCTTAGTAGGGGTAAGCTGAGATTCTGTGGAAGGCAATGGACAGGCAAGTGCACCTGGTGATCTTACAGAACGTTTGCATAGTCCTTTGTCAAGATTGTTGTCTAGGTATGCATTGTATAGGTTCTAATAAGGCCTTTTCTAGTAGAATAATGAACAATTTAAAGCATTTTTCCCTCATAGCAGCCCTGTGAGATAGGTAAGAATAGTTATCTCCATCATGTAGATGGGAAATTGAAGCTTTTTAAAAGGTATTTCAGGGTACCTATAGATATGCAGTGAGGCTGTTCCGATGCTCTGCGGTTACAGCACGTCAGAGCAGACTTGATTAATCGAATCTACTGGAGTGTGGTAATTACCATGCTCTAGCAGACTCCAGTGTCACGCGTATCAGTGTCCCTACAGTGAAAAATGGCAGTGGGGGTGCTTTAACTAAAGAACAACCTTTAGTTAAAGTGCCCCTGCCGCCATTTTTCACCACAGGGACAGTGATACAAGTGATACTATTAAAGTACCCCCTTCTCACCCCCCAACTCCCAGAGCATGTGTATAAACACCCTCAGGGTCTAAAGTTGCAGAAAGTCACTTTGTCAAATTTTCACAATTGCCCAGGTTACTGCACCCCCTTTGAAGTCCCCCTTTGAAGTCCCTAGGAATTAGCTGTCAAGGGGCTCATCTACATGAGACACTACTGTGCAGTGGTTACTGCGCATTTATTTAGTACTTGTATTAGCAAATACTAAATAAATGTGCCATAACTGGAGTTACTGCACAGTAATGCCAGCGAATCTCTTTTAAGTGACGCTACTGCACAGTAGCCCAACAATACTGCACAGTAGCTTATTAGCATTTTCCATGCTGTGACACGCTACTGCACAATACTATTAGGCTACTGTGCAGTCAGTGTCTCATGTAGATGGGCCCAACGTGCTTTTGATGATTCCACTAGGTATCCAACTGCATGTACTAGTGCATAAACAAACAGACCTAAATGAACTGCCCGTGATCACACAGGGACCTCGGATTATAGAATAACCCCTGGTCCCTCAAGTCCTGGATTTACATCTAATCCAGGACCGTCATTCCTTCCTCTGTAGAGAGCATCTTCACTACAACAAATAATATCTTTAACAAGCAAGGATGCAGCTGCCATGGTGCTACTCCACAGGTTTAGGCACAGCTCTGATATCATTACGACAATATCACAGAAACCTCTGCAGAGCAGGTTTTCATAATATGATTGTAAAAATGCCATAGCTGTTTGAACCGGGACTGAGATTTTTGTAGCTATCTGGAGGATATGGATGCCCAGCACCCATTAATCCCTTAAACTGCTTTAAAAATCTTAGTCTAGAATTTTTGTTGTTACTGCCATCAAAGCATCTGAATCACTGTTGGTAGCTATTGTTATACAGATATTAATTTTTTTAGGGCTTTTGTGTCTTACTACTTTGATCTTTTATGGCCATCTACATAGAAAAAAGCCATGAGACATATATCAAATTCAAGTAGAAGGGGGGAATATATTCTACAAATACAGAGACGCATAAAGATTTAAATGACCTCTTTGGTTTGGAATGTGATTGATAAAACAGAATGAAATGTCAAAGGATATTTACAAAAGGTTTTAATACATTTAAGTCTAAATAAATCCACTCTCAAAGCTCACAGCCAAAGGGATGCCAAAGGGATATACAGATACTAAGACATGCTCTAAGCCTCTGTTTGAAAATAGCATTGGATTATTTTTTACTAGAAATGTGACTCCTATGGGTTAGAGCTGTTAGACTACGTAGTTTCCTCGATAGGTGTTAGACTATGTAGGTTCCTCCAAAACATTGCCTCTATCATGAGCCTACAAAAGAAATGACAGATAAGTACTGTTTTCTTCACCTCTAAAAAGTCTTTTAATTCAATCAACCAAACACTCTTGATGAGATACAAATCCCAGCTGAATCAGTACCTGATTATCATCCTAGCTTTCTAAAAGCTTCAGGTCAGAAGGTTGAATTTTATACTGATACATGGAATCAACACCAGTTGAAAGCCAATACACACTGACCCATGTATCTAAGAAGAATTTGTCTCATTTTACACATGACTACACCCATACATAACAACCTGGACACACAGAATTTTTACTTAGTCTAAGTTATAATTATCACTATTGATTTTCCATAACATTCTTATCACAGGTACCCTTCTCTTGCTTCTAGTCCTAATATGCTGCCCTACCTCTTTAACTCTGGTGATCAAGGGCCTGATACAAAGCCCACTGAAATAAATTAGAAGCTTTCTATTGATCCTCCCATTGGGATCATGCCCCAGCTGTGACTCTTTTAGTGCTAAGAACTACAGACTCAGTCTGCTAGATCCCTTTGTCCATTTCATTCACCATTTTCAACCATGCCCCAATCAAGTATCTAGCCATTTAAGTTGTTGTTACAATGTTCGTATTTACACACTGAGAGTAAGTTAAAAGCACAAAGTTTTCTCTAAAGTTTACTTAATAGATCAAGAATATATAAAACAGCAGGTAGATAGGCAGCAAGTGGAAAATGAGTGAAGAACCTGAAAACAATATCTTAACTTTAGTATCCCTTGTTGCAATATAAACCCATTACTTCTTGTCCTCTCCCCTGTAGACGGAGAGCACAATCAATCTGTGGCTGGGTGCAGAGTGATTAACAAATTCTCTCCCTGGGGACCTGCCTGCCATGCCTTGATTTGATGGAAAAATGAGAAAGTAAATTCCCCAACAAGATGTAAGTTAGTCAATCACCCCACACAGAAAATAAAAGTGAGTTGTTTTATTGTGACGTTCCCCATGAATTTCTAGCTGCAGCTAGATAACCGACCAGCCCACATCCATGCTCCCTCCTCATTCCTTTAGGCTCCCTGCCTGTAGGTTGTCTCCTTAATAACTTTCTTTTTTCCACTGGTCGGCCCGATTTCCCTCCTCCAGGAATCATCCTGACCGGTGACCTCTATGAAGGTAAGTACCTCTTTCTCTTCTCACCTCTTTATGAGTGGGACTCACCGTGGTTATGTCCTCACCCACTGAACCCGACTCAGGCGTTTTTCCACTTGTCGGTTTCTCCACCATCTCTGTTCTCTGTGCTGGCTTCCCTTGCCATTCCTCTGTCTCTTGTGGTGACCCAGAGGGCAATGCGCTGCTCCCCTCCTAGTCCTTTTATTCATCACCAGCCCCCAGGTTGATCATGAAGTTCTAATAATTTCCCGGTGTGCTACCACCTCAGCTGCACCTTGTGAGTAATTGCCCTTGCCTTGTTTTTGACCCGTGTTCTTTACTGCTCATCTGCTGAGCCCCTTCAACCTCCCCTTAGGAACAGGGTTAATCTTCACCCTGTTACGTGAACATTAAGTTAATAATGCTGGGTGTGCTCAACCCAGGAGAGAGAGATGGTGACCCCCCAGTAAATACCTCCTCCCAATTTGACATTAAGCCATTGGTAACTAGTCTTTCAACACCATTATCCAACCACTTACACACTTCCTTATCTAAACCATATTTCTTTAATTTAAAAGAATGTTGAGGGAGATAGGATCAAAAAACTTACAAAAGTGTGAGCATTCCTATAGTGAAACCATTCATGTACTCTCACTGTTTCAGAACTCACCTGTTTCAGTGGGTACCAGGGGACGTATCCCATGCTTCAGTATATTGAAATGTTCCCAGGAATGTATAACAATTGCTGGGCAATGTTAGTTCCTTTCTGAGAATTAGGAGGACGACACGGGAAGGAATATCAAGAACAGAGTAATTTTGCCTGCATTGTATCCTCACTGCAATGTGTCAGGTTCCAGTCAGAGATAAAGTTCAGCTTTTAACCAGCTGAGCAAGCAAGCACATGTTTAAAATCCAAATGATCATGCAGTTTGGGGGATTTGTGCATGGGGTAGAGTGTGGGCAATAATTCATATAAGACTACAGTACACCCAGGCTCTTCAGTTTTAGACATATGGGCACATTTTAGTACAAAACAGCTTCACAAAATGCTCCACCAGAGTCACATTTTCAGTCTGTGTGATCTTTATGTACAGGCCTCCACAAGGTGTTTCTCAGGAAAAAAAATGCAAGGACTGAGAGAGTGAGAGAGTAATAGAGGCACAAAGTTTGTGAAGCAGTGGCCTTTGTTGCTATGTCATTTGTATATTTTGTCAACAAAATATGCTAAGAAAACACCTTATTTCTAGAGCTGTGTGAACCTTCGGGTGGTGATTCAATTCAGAGGAGATTTGGCCTGATTCGGTGACCCAATCTCCGAATCCGAATCGAATCAGGGAACCAATTTAAAGGTCCTAACTAATTCAAAGCTCTCCAAATCTTTGGCAAAGATTCAGAGAGCTTTGATGATTCAGACAGGTGCTGCAGCCACTCTGAGCTGGTAAGTACTAGGGGTAGAGGAGAGGGGAAGGGACTCCTGCCAGGCCCTGACCCCCACTGCTCATCCAGCCCCCCCACCATGGCTGCCCTTGCCCACCCCAGCTCAGTACTTTAAAAAAAAGCCCTGGTGCTCACCAGGTGCTGCCAGGCAGGGGGCAATTCTCACTGCCCCACAGTACATGAGGGGATCTGCACGAGCCTTCTTGACCCCCCTTTGCTCCCCCAGAACCCCATGGCTGCCCTGCCTGCCAGGGGTCCAGCCCTTTAAGAAAAAAAAAAAAAGAGCAGAGAAAAGCCCCTGGACTCACCACTCCTGGTGCAGCCTCAGGGCGTTGGGGGCTCATGCAGAGCCTCCCATGCAGTGGGGGGCAGTGGGAGGAAGCAGGGATTGCCCCCCACTCAGCAGCACCTGCTAAGCTGGGGCTTTTCCCCTCCCCACCAACCCCCCCCGAGTGCTAGGAGCTGGGGTAGGCAAGGCAGCCATTACTGGGCTGGGAGAGGGGCAGGGGATGGGCCTGGCCTGGCTGATTTGGAGATTCGGCCGAATTGAATCAGGACAGTGATTCAAATCACCGAATCAAATCACCGTCCCCTGAATCAGTGAATCTGAATCTGAAGTGAATACTAGCTGCTTCACACAAGCCTACTAATTTCACATCAGCTATTCTCTGCACCAGATGAGGAAATGACCTGGGGATCCATATCTGTTATAAAACAACTAAGGAAGAGGCAGAGAGATGGATACAAAATGGGACAAACTAGGACATATGAATCTTCTGTCATTCCTGAGTAAAAACACTACTGACTTACAATGTTTTTATCTGACACTTACATTTGAGATGGGTTAATTTAGTGTTTTTCATTTAAGAGTTTAGTGTGTTTTAATAGCAAGCTAGTCATAGTTTCATAGTTGGTAGGGTTGGAAGGGACCTGAGCAGATCATCAAGTCTGACACCCTGCCATGGGCAGGAAAGAATGCTGGGGTCAAAAGACCCCCAGCTAGGTGTCTATCTAGCCTCCTTTTGAAGACCCCCAGGGTAGGGGCGAGCACCACTTCCCTTGGAAGTCGGTTCCAGCTGCCCTGACTGTGAAGTAGTGCCTCCTGATATCTAGCCTGAATCTACTCTCCATCAACTTATGGCTGTTATTCCTCATAACTCCTGGTAGTGCTCAGGGGAACAGGGACCCTCCCCTTGCCTGCTGGTCCCCCTTGGTCAGTTTGTAGATGGCCACCAGATCCCCTCTCAGCCTTCTCTTGTGGAGGCTGAACAGGTTCAGGTCCTGTAGCCTCTCCTCGTACAGCCTGCCTTGCTGCCCCCTGATCATAGTAGTGGCCCTCCTCTGGACCCTCTCAATGCTGTCCACATCCCTCCTGAAGTGCAGTGCCCAGAACTGAACACAGTACTTCAACTGTACAGCCTGACCAATGTCTCATAGAAGGGGAGGATCACCTCCTTAGACCTGCTCATGATGCATCTATGGATGCATGACAAGGTGCGGTTAGCCTTCCTGACCGCATCCCCACATTGTCATCCCATATTCAACTTGGAGTCAATAATGACTCCAAGATCCTTTTCTGCCTCCATGCTGATGAGAAGGGAGTTCCCCAGCCTGTAGGTATGCTGCTGGTTCTTCCTCCTCAGGTACAATACCTTGCACTTGTCAGTATTGAAACCCATCCTGTTCTCATCCCCCCACCCCATAACCTATCCAGATCTGATTGCAGCTTGTCCCTCTCCTCTAGTGTGCCCACTTCTCCCCACATCTTAGTGTCATCCGCGAATTTGAACAAGGTGCTTTTCACCCCCTCATCCAAGTCACTGATGAAGAGGTTGAACAATGTGGGACACCATGGACACAACCTTAACTAGCAAGAAATACTAATCTCAAAATAAATTATTTTGAAGACTGCGTCTTTTTGGACTATTGCTGTGACTTCTTTGGTTTTTGATGCTTCTGAAAATTTAGATCTGAAATGATATTTTCTTCCCTCAAAAAAGTTTTGGCTTCACAGAATGAGGATTAATTTAGAAAGCTCCATGAACAATGACAGTTGATCTTTCTTTAGAATAAGAATTCTTTGCAAAAGTTCCCCCACAAGGGATTGTATGCGCACAGTGCATACTGCAGCTAAAACTAAAAATAATTCAGTGAATAAAACTGTTGAAGGTGGATACGATTTATCAGACCATTCTACTTTCTCGCTCCTCTGCCATGTGACCTAGGTTACTGCTCAAGCACTTTTCATTAGGCTAGATAATCCTGTTGCTTTCCATTTTCAAGTTAGAGCTCTGAGTCTCCCTGTGCCATTTTTTAACTAGGATATTACCCTTTAGGATTTTTGTTTTGTCTTCTAGCTAAGAAGTCTTACATATGATTGGTAATAAAGCATTCGACTTGTCAGAAACATTTCAGCCTGAAAAATACCCAGGAAACGAATAGAATACCTGTCTCATATTTGCCATTAAAGCAGTGGTGCTACTAAGTAGTTTGACTTGTGGTCTCAGCAATGAGTTGTCCTATATATCTTGAGAGTAGGGCAGTTCAGCAGCTGGATGAGCCTTTTGGTGGTTGGCTGGGTAATTAAATGAAAAATAGTTCTTCCACAGCAAACTGCTACATGTTTTGAATTTTGGGGTGAGTCAGCTTTCACTGACTGCTGGCACTCTGGGGTGCTTGTACACATGATGCCCAGACAACGTACATGATGAAAATTTCCTTATGTGTGGCTCAATGGCATCACACTTTACACGTACGTGAATTTTTGGCAATTTCAAAGAGGTTGCATCATCACAAACTAATCTCCATCCCAATGTAATTTAGTTTGCAACAACACAACTTGGAATGGTGCAGCCATTAATCTGTCATGTGTACATGGCAAATCACTGAATGACATGTAGGGAACCCCTTTGTCCATCAAGTGTCACTACAATTTGCAGGTATTTGTGTGTAATGAATGTTTTAGGACACACGTAGCTGCAGAGTTTGACATGAATCAATCTTCTGCTGACCTCTTGTTATTATTTTAGAATTCAAAGACACTGATCTGTCATTATCTCCTATTTCACTTGGGGTGGTAGGCATCCAAAGGGCCCCAGAGTATGTTGAGCCTGCTACTGTGCAATGGCATAATCAGGGCTAAAGGACCTAGCAGGGCTAAAACATGCCCAGAAAGCATGCCCATAAGTTACAAAAAGTTGCCATGGGTGCAAACAAAGTCTCTCTCCTTGGCTTGACCCAGCCTGGTGCCAAAATGTCAGATGAACCCTGCAGGCTGGTGCCAAAAGTTGTAACAGTTTCAGAGCATGTTTGCTGTCCAAACTTTGACCAGACACAACAGGGTGGGAGAAGGGTGAACTTCCCTTGGCCAAGTCACCTCAAGACCTATAAATTGGAGCGCACAGCTCCCTAGGGTACCCCTTTTTGATCCAAGATGTCTGACATTCAGGGGAGAACGAAGAAGACTGGGGAACACAGGTCTAGGTCCAACTGGACCTTTGCTGAAACAAAGATCCTGGTGCAGGTGCTGGGGGACCCCAAGGTCATGTGCCAGTTCGCCTGCAGCCCACATGCCAACTGGCAATCTACCTTGATGTTGCAAGGAGAATGGGCAAGTGGGGGCATAACAGGATGGCACTCCAGTGCTGGGTCAAAGCAAAGATTTTGCAGGCTGCCTTCTGCAGGGATGCCACCAGAGCACAGCACTAGGGCCACTCCACTGCGTGACATGGCCCATTACAGATACATCCAGCTCTACAGAGGTGCCAATGAAGGGTAGCATCTTCTCATGCCTTGTTATACCAGTCAATGGGCCACAAGCTGGGCTGGAGAACTGAGAGGAAGCCATGGATGTCAAGGCTGACAGAGTTCTGTGGATTAACCTACAGAGCAACAATTGCAAAGTCTGGGCCCCTGCAAGCAGCTCTGACTGGTGGGAATGCATCATACTGTTGACTTGGGATAATCAGCAGCTGCTCAAAAGCTTCTGCATGAGCAAGGACACATATTTGCACATAATCACACTGCTGTTGCCACACACTGAGTGCCAGGACACTGTCATGTGCCACCCCATTGAACCAGAAAAGGGGGTGGCCACAGCCATCATGAAACTGGCCGTCCCCACCAGCCTCCACTTCATCAGGAACCAGTTCAGCATGACTCCCTGGATGACTGGGGTGACAGTATGTGAGGTATGCCAGCTGCTGCAGGATGCCGTGGCGAACAGCTTCATCTGCCTCCATAACCCCAGGGAAGTTGTTGAAGGCTTCAAGTCCATGCACCCACTGCATGGATGCACTGGACAGCACACACATCCCAGTCCTATACCCATCCCAGGGAACCTGGTCATTCACCAACAGGAAGGGATTTGCCTTGGTGATCCTCCAGACTGTGGTTGATCGCTGAGGGTGGTTCACTAACATTTATACAGGCTGGGCAGGCAGCACTTATGATGCGCATGTCTTTCAAAGCTCACCACTGCCTAGCATGATGGAAAAAGGACAATATGCGCCCAGGGTCCCCAGTGCAGTGATCTGTGATGTCGCTGTACCCCTGCTTATCATAGCAGATGTAGCTTATCCCCTCCTACCTTGGCTCGTGAAGCCATATGGAGGACAAATTACTGGCCAGCAAAAGACAGATTCAACTACTACCTCAACAAATGCCAAATGACTGTTGAGTGCAGCTTTAGTCATCTGAAAACACGATGGAGGTCACTGAACTATAGGCTCAAGGTGGAGCCAGAAAAAAATACGGCATTAATTGTGGCAGCCTGTGTGCTCCACAATATTTGTGAAACCAGTGGGGAGGTTTTCAGTGACTCCTGGTCTGTCGAAGTGCAGGAGGCAGCAGCCAGACAGAGATGTGAACAGGCAGGGCACGGCACCCCCTACGATCAGCATGAAATGCTGGTCAGGGAGCAATTGTGCAGAAGTGCTTGGCTGCACACATTCTGGCTGCTACAGACAGTGATGGTGCTCTGTAGGCCACCGATCGCTCAGCGCCTAACACTAAAGGAATAGTAGATGACAACAACAACTTGGTGTCTTTGAATTCTATATTTAATAAAATAATAATTAGAGGTCAGAAGATTGATTCATGTCAGGCAGCTACACCTGATGTCCTAAAACATTTATTACATACAAATACCTGCAAATTGTAGCAACACTTGATGGATGGGGGGGTCCACTATACAAAAATTGTAGCAAGACCTGATGGACAAAAGGGCTCACTACGTATCATTCAGTGACTAGCCATGTACATGTGACAAATTAATGGCTGCTCCATTCCAAGTTGTGTCGTTGCAAACTGAACTATGTCGGGATGGGGATGTGCTGATGCAAACTCATTTAAATTGCCAAAAACTCATGTACATATAAATTGCAATGCCATTAAGTCACACAAAGGGAAATTTTCATCACTTGTACATTGCCTAGGCAACACGTGTACAATCACCCCAAAATACTCTCCCAACTGGCTAGGACCGAGTGCCAATACTAGCAAAGCACTAAATAATAACACTTACCGTTCAGCAGTTACTGTTGAGTGTTTTTATAAATAAAATTTAAAAATTCATTGCAACACTTCTGTTCATCTCTTAAGTACATTGTCTCTCGTGGAGAGGGGGACAGGCTGCAGTGACAGTGAGAGAGAGTCAAGAAGCCAGAAAGGGATGAAGTCTAAGGGCTTTCCTTTGCTTTGTGCATAGGCAATGCCTAGGGGGGCATGCCCCTCCTGACAGGGCCACCGCCAATGCCGCCAGTGGCGCCCGTGGGAGCTCACCAGCTCTGCCCTTGCTGCCACCAGTGGCACCTGCAGGAGCTTACTAGCTCCGCCCCCACTGGCAGCACCTGCAGGTGCCCCTTCCCCCCCCCCCCCCGACTCGGGAGGCACCAGTTGCCCATGGCTTTGTGGTTATGGGGGGTGAAATGCACCAATTACATTAAAATATATTACCTACCACTGGTCACATTAACTCAGTGTTTGCAGTCCCCCCCCCTTATACATGAACTGCTCGGGCCGGGGCAGAGCTGGGAAATGCTGGGAGGAAGGGGAGAAGCTGGCCCTCAGGGCACTCCTGAGGCTGTCCCCTCTGCACACAGCCCTGCTCCTTCCCTGAGCACTCCCCTCCCACTGGAGGACCCCCCCGCCATATTAAGGGGCTGGGCATTTGTTTCTTCCAGATCCCCCACCCAGCTGCTGCCTCCCTGTAGCGTGGGCTCCCCTGTTCCCTCCTGCTGGCCATCCTGAGTGCAGCCTGGCACACAGGGATGGTCTTGGCTTGGACCTCTGTCCCCCACCCCAGGGCCTGCTCCAAGCCTGTGCTTCCCTCCCCCACACTAGCCAGTTGCTGAGTCCCTGTAGCAGCTGTCACTTTGCCTCAGCCAGGCTGTGAGGGCAGCAGGGTCCCAGGCCTCCAGCCCTCCTCTTGGTCCTGAGGCAAGTCAGCACTGTGGCAGCTGTCCTGTGCCAGATGTGTGCACAGGCAGATGGCAGGCTGTCACTAACACTGCAGGGTGCCAGACTTCCTTGCCACAGTACTACCTGGGCGCACAGGTCCAGGGCCAATACAGACATGGCTTCTACTTTTTTACAGGCATTTTTAACCCTCTTCACCTGTAGTAGGCAGCTGTAAACAGAAGGCACAGGCATCTCATTCCCCCTTTGGAAACAAAGCCCGGCCCCCAGCAGCAGTGTGACCACACTCACCGCTAAATCCTGGTCCAAGGCTGGGGCATGATCAGGATTCAGTCCAGAGAAGAGCCACGCGCATGATCAGAGGTCAGGAAAGCAGACCTTACGGTGAGATGGGGCTCTTTAGCCTGGAAAAGCACAGGCTCAGGGGTGACCTGATGGCCACCTATAAGTTTATCAGGGGTGACCACCAGGATCTGGGAGGACGTTTGTTCACCAGAGCGCCCCAAGGGATGACGAGGTTGAATGGTCATAAACTACTGCGAGACTGTTTCAGGCTGGACATAAGGAAGAATTTCTTTACTGTCCAAGCCCCCAAGGTCTGGAACAGCCTGCCGTTGAAGGTGGTTCAAGCACCTACATTGAACACCTTCAAGAGCAAATTGGATGCTTATCTTGCTGGGATCCTATGACCCCAGCTGACTTCCTGCCCTTTGGGCAGGGGGCTGGACTCACTGATCTTCCGAGGTCCCTTCCAGCCCTAATGTCTATGAAATGTATGAACTCCAAGGTTGGCTTATAGATCCTGCAATTCTGCAGCACCTTATAAGCAAAACATGCAGCATAAAAACTAAATATCATTTAGTGTTAAAATTCTTTCAGAATTAATGCTCTCTGTAATTTGTAAACCAGACTGAGACATTTTGGAGTGTCACATCATATTTAAGTACATATAATACCTTGTTATATGTCATTTATATAATATCTAATGCATATGGAAAATTGGGAAGAAAGGTTTAAATGAATAGCATGCTTACTTAATGGAGAAATATACACATAAAAACCAGATATATCATTACTGACTTACTCATTTTTTGTCTTCTGAGATAACTCCAAGGCGTGGTATCTTGTTCATCTCTGCTTTAAAAACCATCTCTATTATTATCACTTACAGATTTAGCAATCTCAGGTAAAATACAGCTGCTGAAATGACATGCTATTCTTAGTTCTAAAACAGTACAATCCTTGTTATAGCAGGACTCTCACACTGCCACAGTTGCACTCCCTATTTCTACTTATCAAATACCCTAACTTGAAACATTAGTTTTCAAGTCTGTCTGCAAGTACCAGATTGGTAGCAGCAACAGTAATAAGCACAATGCAAAAGAACTTTAAGGTCTGAGCCTTCAGCTGGGAATGGTGTGAGAGTATTAATAGTCATATGCAATGAATGCTGCAGTACTTCTCTGATTTACGCACAGTTTTGTACAGTGTTATCATTCCATGATCACTCCATGGCATGTCTTCTTCAAATTGCAGATAAAAAAGCCTCTAAACTCCAAACCAAATACTAAATACAAACACTGGAAGTTCAAAGTCTTAGTGTTTTATCTAGAACAATAGATATATGTCGATATACCAAAACTAACAGAGGTGGCATTGGGTCTGATCCTCAATTTGCAACCACAGATACCATATGAAAGACATCTCTTACTATAGTACAGAACCATGAGCTTCTCTCAGGCTACCACAGGTCCAGCCCACACAGCCAATTACATGCTACCCTCCTCTAGGTATGTTCTTCTTTCTAAAGGTTGCAATTTTTGTAAGACACCGCAATTGTAAGATAATTCTTACATGATTCTTGTAAGACACCACAAAATAGCAAGAAGCAAACTCAAACAACTGCTTTTTATTTTATTGAGTTTATTTTATTAAAAAAAACCCAAACATACCCAGACAGTGGAGGCCTTCTCATCCTCTGAATAGATTATCATATGCCGATGTCAGATATCAAACAAAGGATAAGCACATCAGGTAAAGAGGTTGTTTAAAATGAAACTAGCTAGTACTCCTTTACTCTTCCCAGCTGATCATTATGATATTTTGTAACTTACATATAATTAAAACAGAAACAAGAGTAACTGAACTAGCATCTGAGCCCCAGCATATCCTACAATGTAGTGGCATATGCTTATGAATATCTGAATAGATTATCATTGACTGATTAGAGATGTCTCTCTTGCTCTGTTGCAATCCTCCAATGAGCAGTGAGCCTTACTAGAGTCAGTGGAGTTCTGCCCATGCACAAGGACCTGCCTATCCATTACAAGCCTAGTCTCCAAAAAATTAGTGTAACTAGGCTGGGGGGTGGGGTATGGCACCAGGCCTGGGCACCCAATTGTAGAGGGGGAGGATTGCAAAAATAGCAGCCACCACCATGACTGCTGTCCTGGGTGTTCCACCACCCCCGGCAGCCTGACTATGGCTGCTGTCCTGTATCCCACTGCCACCACACAAGATACAGAACTGCCCAGTTATATCTCAGCTCCTGACATGATTAATTAAGAGCATGGTTTGGGTCTTCATTTTCTACCACTATGAAACTACTGAAGGGTTCTAGTTTTGTCTACATTTAAGTGTCAAATAAGTGAATACCAAAGATCTCTGCTGTACAAGATTATTGCTAACTCTTTCACTGATCCAAAAACAAAAAACAAAAAGTATTTTCTGGCCATTTCTTTTGTATCTTGTGATTCCTTTTACAATTGGTTGCATGCACCACAATAAACATACATTTTGACTTCCAAAAAAAAAAATGTTTTTGTTTTTTTTTATTTTCCCCTCTCTGTATTTGTCCAATTGCCATAATTTCCTGGCAGAAAAAAATGGGGCTATATTTGACTAAGATACTGTTTTCATTACTTGGCTCATTAGGAAGATAAATATAGATCATAAATTCTATACTGTTCTACCCTTCTCTAGTCCCTTTTAGTTTCTTATCCACACCTATCACTGTGGTATCTGAATGACATGACAGGACTTGAATCTATCACATAAATTTCATTCTCTATC
>NW_017729026.1:44003528-44026461 GCF_001723915.1 Gavialis gangeticus | reverse complement strand
AAGATAAATATAGATCATAAATTCTATACTGTTCTACCCTTCTCTAGTCCCTTTTAGTTTCTTATCCACACCTATCACTGTGGTATCTGAATGACATGACAGGACTTGAATCTATCACATAAATTTCATTCTCTATCCTTATTCTTATGGCTTGTTTTTGAGCTTCTGTGGATACAAAAAAGAATAGCTTGTAGGCCTATTAAGTAGTCTCTAATAAGATCCTGGCCTAAATTCATGAAACCCATGCCTAAACATTGCAATTTAGCATGCTGTCTGAATCAGGCAAAGGCCATGAAATGTTGTGGGTGATTGTGAACCTTTGTCATCCCCTGACATATGAGTAGGAACCTACACAAATCTCAGCGAGACAAAGGGATTTTTGCTCACAGTGCAGAAGGACTTTTGCTCACAATGTTCAGAGACGATTTTGCAGACTTTTTGTGGCAAGCCCTCCCCCTGCTGCTGATTGGCCGAAGGATCCTTGCAGCCCTGCCCCTTGCTTCTGATTGACTGAAAGGCAAAAACCATGGCATAATTAAACAGCAAAGTCTGCAGAAATATCAAATAAATTACCTCAGTTATAAATCTAAGTATTAAATGTACATCTAATTTAAATATAATATAAATATAAATGTATACACAATATGAATTGTAACTAATTTCATCACAATTTATTATTAGCATTCTACAAAAAGTTTAGTATAATAAATAATGCTAACCTTGGTAGAAACTGTTCATGTTAGCTGTTAAATGCTAGCATGCAGCATCCACTGGCAGATGCAGCTGACATCCTCAGTCTCTACAGTATGAACACTTGTCCATACACTGAAGTCACATATTCTGTATCCATGGAATGGTAAGGCAATGCTTTGCCAAGTTGTAGAGATGTGGAAACTGATCAGAAACAGACTCCCAAAACACAGTCATAGTCAAAAGCATATGGCACTCTTTGACAAAGTTCATGTAAGCAGCACATTTCTTCATCTTGCTGCCATCCAGGGATTTATTTCAGTAGCAGAGGGTCAAAAGGCACTTTATTGGAATAAAAAATGTGAACAGCACTAAAAAAAAGGAGGCAGCCAGTCGTTTAAACTATGGTAGCAGTTGATGGTTAGAAAATGGTATTTACAAGTTTGATTTGGGGAATTGGCTTGTTGGTAAAGTAGATATGTATTAGAACAGTGGTCCAGGGCAATGGCAAGAGGTAAGTGATTTCTAAAAGCCTGTTTGTGAAAGTTTCCTCAAGGCCCACTGTGTCCGACAGGCAAGCAGCAAGCAGATACACAGGCTGGGAAACTGAAAACATGTTCCACACTGTTCCATAATATGCGATAAGGTGGCACCAGGTCACAGTGCTCAAGTGCAGAGCCAGTTTTGGCAAAACAGACCAAATTAGGAGGATACCAGTAAAGGCCAAATTAGGATGTGTGAATGTGATGGGCTTGTGAAACAAATGAATATGCTGACAGTACAGAATGTGGACAATATGATGACAACAGAAACTAATGTCTGAGGGTTTGGGTCTGCCCAGAACAAGGTACCTGGGTCATAAATCCAGCAGTAGTGACTGAACCTACTTGAACTGATGCTAGTTTTCACATTGACAGTTTGAAAGTTGTTGTGATGCCATGTTGTCAACCCAACTTATCAAATCCATCAGCTTGTGTGTTTGGTGGATCAAAGCCTGCCAACTTTCAAACCACATTAGCAGCTCCATGAACCAGATCACATGTTCAACCATAAACTTAATTTGATCTTCAGTGTCACTCTGTCTTAAGAGATCACATAGTTTAAGCATGCACCATGTGCCAGGTCAGATTTCAAGCTCCTTGCACACAAATTGCTGGTAGTACTTCATATTCTTTGTGTGGTAATGAACTGCATTAAACCACAAATTCCACCTTGCAAGCATTGGTTCAGGTGGAAGTAGATCCCCACTTTGATTGGCGAAGGACTCCCTGTATCAAAGCTTACAGCCTGGACAATGTTTGAATGCTTTTTAAAAAGAGGAAACCAGGTTATCCATATCAGGAAAATATGCACACAAGATGTCACTTACTAAAGAAAGGATGTGTGCATTGCAGGTGTTGGGCATCATTCCATGGAGCACATCAGAGAAAGCTTTGCATATATACACTGCATTATCAGAAAGAAAAGCTGAGATCTTGTTAAATTCTAAGCCATAGTTTAGAACAGCCTCCACTGCTGTTTGTGCCACAGTAGAAAAACTGACAGGTGCAAGGTGAAGCGGCTCTGTTTGAAAAATAGGCAGGTCACCGTCCGTCCAGCTCCCAGGTTCAAATAAAATGTTCAGAACATAGTTATCTTGGGCATCTGTGGCTTCATCTGTTACAATCCAGACTGATTCATATTCTGCCAATGTAGATTTCGTAGACTGAACTTATGAAGCAATTGCTCCTGATAGATAATCTTGGCAAAGTTTGTTCGCACATGGGAAACTGCCAGCATTTGGCACATGTCTGTTCAAGTAGTCCCTTAATTTAGGGTTATCAATTTTCTCCAGAGGAATGTTGGCAGCCATGAATGCCTCCACTAGTGGGAATAGCCTCTCTTCTTGTCAGACTGTTTTCAGTGGTTCTTTTAAAGATTGAGGACATAGTCGCTTGTTTGTTGCTCTGACCTTCAGCCTCTGCAGCAGCCTTTCACTTTATATGCGATTCCAACTCTAAATGCCGATCAATACAGTTTTTCCTCAACACATCCAGTCACATTGTACAATGAACAAAACAATTCACCACCATCTGCATGCAGGTTTCCCACAGGGAACCTGCATGCCTTGCATGACTCCGAGCTGAAATGTATTTAGCTTTCTTGGATTTCTTTTCACTCATCTTCAGACTGCAGTACTGCATATGGTTTCTTAAAAGATGGCACCAAAACTCTTCTGCTTGCCTAACTGGTGCTTTCACTGAGTCTACATCACCAGCTTAGCCTCTCAGGTCTCTCTCAAACCATGAGCTTTAGGGCTGCAGAGATTTCTGCACTTTCTTTGTATTTGGGGGGGCCGGGGGAGAAGGGGCAATGCCACACCTGGTATATTCACAGAAAATGTCATTTTTCATGGTGATCACAGAAAATGCCATTTTTTGTGGTTTCCACAATAATCACAGAACCATGATTTAAGTAGGTCCCTAATCATATGAGGTGTTGTGTCTTAATGAAGCAACAGTCTGTTGAAACAGAGTGATTGAACTCTTCCATATGTTGGCATCAAGCTGGAATGCTATGAAACTCAGCCAGACTGTGACTAGCCGAGTGGGATAGACCTAGGAAAATGTTAAGAAAGCAAGAGAGTGATACCTTTCTAGATTTTCACATCAGTGTAGATGTTTAAGTGTCCAAGAAGACTAGGTCAGCTCTCCTACAAATACTGTAGACTTTAGTTGATTACAAACAAATAATCAGTATTAGCTTCAATTCTGATTTCTACTATTAGGTATATGAACTAAAGGTAGGTCCCTTTTTTGACAAATGCTTCCTTTACAGTCCTAAATGACCTCTGTTCATTTTCATACCACAGCTATTAAAGATGTAAAAAAATTGGGTATTTCATGTTGTGCATATTTAAACTGAACTGCTTTAGACCAGTGGCAGAATTGAACATTTGGTCAAGCTTGTCATACCCAGAAACAAAGACTTCAAATATAATAAATTGAATAACATTAATAATTGTTACAGGTTGTAACATTATGAGGCAAAATGTAAAATTCACTGCATGTACTATAGTAAGTACAAAAAACTCCATATCGTCATAACATGGGTAGCATATTTACAGCTCTGAAAGGCATTTTTCCTAGTACGATACTTTGCTGACTCCTTTCAAACATTATTTCTTCAGACTGAGATGGCAAAAATATTACAAGGTACTCACTGCAATTTTAGGTTGCCTGTATTGGGTAACAGCTTTACGTTACATTGTCTGAAACTGCAGCCCTAGAATAAACAATGGATATAAAGGATAAAGGAGCTGCCAGTAATAAACCAAAGTCCTGCTGGAATACAGAGATCAAGCAATGTGACCAAATTAAATAAAACAAAATAATCACTTAGAGCTGCCAAAAGATTGGGAATCCCCAGTGGCTGTTTCCTCAGCTTTTCAGTACAGGCCAACAGATGGGGAAAAGATAAAGAGAACAGGTTTGCTTTCTCTGCCAGCTGAATAATTTCCCTTTCTGTTCATGCATTTTGGCTTGTCTGTGACTTATAGTTCTCTTGATGATTAGGGATTTCTGTGAAGCAGAACCTCACAGGAGCAACAGAAGGTCATGTATATTTTTGCTGCTAAAGCCACCTGCTAAGTTGCCACCTACCCAGTCTGTTTACTAGTGATTTGGGCGAATCTGTTCCTCTAAACCAGAAGCAGCTGGGGGGGGAGGGGGCGGGGGAGAAGAAAAGAGAAGAAAGTGAAAGTAGGAAAAAGGAATAGCTAAAAAGAACAACAGAAGAAAAGAAAGAAAAAGAGAAGTGAAATTAAAATTCTTTTTGTATAGGCCTTGTCTGGACTCTGCCATTGACCTCCCAGGATTCAAGATATTCTTACAGTACAAGCTACAGCAGCAAGTGCAGTGCAACATAAATATACCCAACCTACTTTAAACCACTGGGCTTGGGTACTGGTAGCAACCTAGCCTCAGGAGAATGAAGCTCAGCACAAGGGACTTTACCCTGCTTCTCGGGCAGGTTTTCAAATCTACCCAAGCTCTGTGCTGCTACAGACAGATGAAGACCAGTAGCTATGCTATCTAGTTTAAAGCTAATTTTACAGCTAACTTGGATACATCTATGCTGCACTGCAGTCAGTGACAACACAATACGCAATACACACAAACTCCAGTTTCCCAAGAGAAGCTGTGTATGGTTAGGTCCTGGGAGATGAATAGGAGCAACTTCTCCTGACAGCGCTCCTGGCTGAGCCACTGGTACAAACAGGCATCTCAGGAGAGTATATAAAGGGTGAAGATTCTTCACAGCATTATCCACTCAGCCAGCCTTGCAGCTGGGAAGAAGAAAGATGATGGCCAGGCTTGCAAACATAGGAAGCTGAATTATGTGTTATGGATTGTGCTGGAGTGTAAATGGAAAGGACAGGAGACAGAAGCAGGATGTTGCTTATAATTTCTGAAGAACTATAACTATGGAAAACAGTTTCAGTCAATAGTTTATTTTTTGAAGGCTCTTGACAAGGACATAGGCTAGATAGTTATGTTCTCCGCAGGACTTTTGGCAAGGTGGGTAGAGTTTGCTGTGGTGCCTCACAGCACCCTAACTGCCCAAAATTCACAAGTGCAAATATCTCCAAAATACTGACATTTCTAGGTCAGGTTGTTGTTAAGATTTTACAGGAAACGTCACAAACCTTTTTGAAATAATGCAACATCTGATTTTTCTTATCATTCCACATCTGCAGATTAGCCTCTCTCAAGCTAACCTAAAAGCTTCCTCTCTACCAAAAAAAACTTTTCTGTAGGTAAGTTCATACTGTCTACTTGAATTTCAGATGGAAAGAACTTTTTTAAAGAAATTTGTTGAGCTGGTATGAAAAAAGTGTGAACTAAATATAGACATTGGATTTATGGCACATTATAACCTGCCTGCCATCCAACTATTTAGTTGGTCTAATAAAAAATATCACATTTACCCAAAGGACCTTGTCTGCCTATGTCCTTAGGCCAAAGTGGCTATAACAAACACCCCCGGAGTTGAGAGGTACACTCATGGGAATTTTACCTTTGATTCCAGTGGGAGGAAATATAAAATCTAATTAAATAAGATTCCAGCAAGTCATCTTTCCAGCAGATATCTTCTATGAAGAAAGGATATTTACTGTTAACTCACATAATATAATTTTAGTACTTTTAAATGTTTCTTCTTCAACAGGAAATCAGAATTTAAAATATTCTCTTTTATATCTTCCCATCTACACAGTCTTTAAGTTCTTAGTCTTTTTTGTTAATGCTATAATTCTTACTTCTGCTGACAAATCTACTGCATGACCTTAAGAACAAGTACAACTTGGTTGTTATAATCCATGCTAATAACAAAAGATACTTTATGATGGATGCTAATCCTGCTTGAAGAAGGATGAAGCTGTTTATAAGTTGTATTTTTTAAGTAATATTATTCATTTGAAATGTTTAGGAGGTTACACTCCAATTAGGTGTTTTACCATTACACCACTTGTATTTACCATGGGCAAAAATGTATACACGGGCATTTACTAAACAGCAACTAAGTTGCAGCAAAGCCATTGCCCATTTCATCCTGTGGCAAACTACTTCTGTACCATAAATAAATTAATTTTCCTTTATTAAAGTGGACTAACACACATTACCACAAAGGTTTGTTTTAACAGTTGTTAAAACGAGTTTACCTTTAACAACAACACCATCACATTTTAATGGAATTCTTCACGATTTCATTTCTGAGGCAACCTTCAAGAGGCAAATTTCTTTGTCTACCAGTAACCAGTGTTTGTACATAAATAAAGGTTGTCATAAAGCTTCACACGGCAATTGGCAGATCTTCATCTCCAAATCTAATTCTACAAGAAAGCAAGCAAACTGCAAATATGCAGTTCATATTCTATACAGAATAGAAATTCTTGTTGTTCTAACTTTACAGTAGCCATTATTGTTGTTAAAATAAATAAGCACAAAAAGTCTACAGCAGAGCAACAGTCTCCATTTTCAAAGTTATTCTGCCTTGCTATAAATGATACCTAATGCTTCTCAAGAAATTAAGATTCTTGTCTCATTTCCAGTATAGGAAACTTTTTTCTTTTACCATTCATAATAGAAACTTCCAAGATTATGTGAGATTAATTCAGACTTGATTTGGATTCTACAGGCTGATTCACTCAAGAATGCAAATTTGCCTTGAGAAAGAAAAAAAAAAAAAAAAAAAAAAAAAAAAAAAAAAAAAAAAAAAAAAAAAAAAAATCACTCAAGCACAGTGGTAAAATCTTCTTGTAGCTGCAAGCAAGGAATAATTAGTGTTTCTCAAGTTTAAACTGGGTAGTGGCAGTAGTAATAATGGCATCCTGACTTGCATGTAAAGTAGGAAAGTTCAGCTTGCACTGCAAAATAATAGCCAACAAACCTTAAGTACTTTCCAGTTAGAAAGAAATATGCAGTGACTTAATCTTTTTTCTTTCTATCAAGATATACTTGAAAATTATTGGTGCAGTTATCCAAATTAGTTAAAATGTAATCAAATATTAACAGTGGAAGCAGAAATATTTGAAAAACAGAATGACATTAGTAAATAAAAGATGTGGGAAAAGGGCTCGTTTGCTCACTTTTAGCAAATATCCAAATAAAATGTCCTAATATAATGTCCTAATAATGACTCGCTTGATGATGTCTTTTATTAGATCAACTGTATAGTTGGAGAAAATACTAGACAAGCTTTTGGGTATAAAAATGCCCTTTCCCAAATCTGAGAAAGAAATAGGTGCAGACTAAGCTTAATACCAGCTGGAACAATTTCTTGCCTTCAAGCCCATTATGTCAATGAAAAAGGTTACCTAAGAAGGGGAGCGGATATTAAAACCATGGAGTAAAGAGAAGTAATTCTAGATCAAATATAAACCTGTTGAACTACATTAACCTAATTATGTGAAGGCATAAAACCATTCAAAAATGAAAAACTAAAATTCAAAAGTGAAATTCTGCTTACAGTTACACTGATACAGAATCCAGAATAAGTCCATTGACATTATAAAGTCATTCCAGACTTACTCCAAAGCAGTATATGGTCTCTAACGATCAGTTTTTATACGGACAAAGGTGTAGCACAAACAGTTCTGTCTAATACTCCCTCTAAAGAGAATAGGGTTCAGTATCCAAGTCTATTTCTGAACTATGTGGAGCCATGTCTATCTGCACAATCCAGTATTTAAGTGTGAAGTACTTTGGACTCATCTGGCATCTTGACTAGATTCACAAGTAAACTAAATGGCAAAACAAGTGCACTGCATAGCAAAAATTCAAGGAGAAAATCTTGAAATAGTTTTATTCTCACCAAATTCTCAGCACACTGTATTTCTTTTTTCATTCTCACTTATAGTAGCATTTGGCACTCATTTCTACAGCTGTGGCAAAATGAGGATATGGGATGTGGATATATAATACATTTCCACTGGTATCATGTACATGGGAGTTTACTCTGGTTAAAATTACACTGATGTTGGAGCTGAAGCATGGCCAGTTGTTAGCTAGTGACACTGGAGTAAAGCTCCTACAGTATGGAGCTATTAGGGTGCCCTGCCAATAGGTGTTGTCTGGACACTCACCTCAACCTGACTTGCAGCTTAGCCTCTCTAGTGTTTTCTGGGATAGTCATATGATAGCTCAAGGTCTCCTTTTACAAGTCAGTTTCCAGACACAAAACAACAGCTAGAGTTCTCGGGCCATATCACACATCACGAAGCCATAACATGGAGAAACAAATAGGTCAATATTCTCCATGCACTGTTATTTTGAACATCAGAATTGTCTTGTCAATGTTTAAGATGCAAATTAACTATCTGTGCCAATATTGGAGCCACATCATTTGCATGCTCGGCCTGCAATGCAAGGTAGTTTTCTCTGGCTGAGGGAGGCAATGATAGAATCTCAGAGAAGACGCACGCTGCAGATGTCAGGCTTGCTTCCTGCAGGTAGGTAGATTCTTGGGGAGGGTAAAGATATCTGTAAAACCAATGTAGCTGGTATGATTTGAGTCCAAACACACAGCATGCACTATTACAAACCGTGCCTCACTAAGGAACGTGTACACTCCTGACGTACATAGGTTTGGTGTGGGTGGGGATTTGGAACAGCAGGAAAAGGTTACAGCCAGACCCCAAACATTTCTTCAGGGGGAAAAGGATGCTATACAAATCAGGCCATGGAGAGAATGATGATTTACAACCACTTTGAATATTAGAGAGATGGGACACATAGAATAACATTTGTGTGACAAAGGTTGTGAGAATTGGTTGCCTGTGATGCACTGTGCTGCGTCTCTGGAACTGTCATTTTCTGCTATCTACTTTCTTTGAGACCAAATCCTGTTTCTGCAGGTTCACACAAGGCCACTTTCTTTATCATTCCCAAAAAACTGACTGGAGTCAGCAATTAAATGTGGCTTAATGCTCTCATGCCATAGAACAATCCTCCACAGCACCACATAATAGGCATGATCCTTTTCACACCCAAAACATTGTCAGAAACCAGTACCTTCTTGTATCCAGTCTTTAGATCTTTGGTTTTCTGATGGCACTTGTTGGTGTCATAACTGTCCATGTTGAGCCATCTGCACTGCAATTCTTTGGCACCTCACTATATAGGTGATTCTTCTGAAGTGTCTCTTGCATGTGTGACTCCCTGCAAAGGGGTAAGAGGTAGCAACCTCCTTGTACTGCCAGTTGAGAGACCAGTGTTGAGAAACTGAGCTCCATTTAGTAGCTTATTTGATTTTCTGTTTAGTACTGCATTTGCTGAAGCATCAAAGAGGGCATTCCAGTACAGAATGGGAGTGTGTTGCTTTTGTGTGTTCTGTATTTTGGGAAGGGTCACACACGCTTTAGCCATCACCCCAAAACAATTGGTAGATGAGCTCATGAGGGAACACAAAGCATTCTTTTGGGCTGAACATTTTACTAGTCCAGAACATAGTATCAGAAGCACAATGCAAATGTAGCTTACACCTGAAAATATTCCCTTCCATCTTCCTGAAGGTAACATACCAGTAGATGTCTTCTGTCCATTCCACTTTCATACTCAATGTAATGGCAAAATACAGTAGTATTAATGTAAATCATGCAGCTTTGGTGTTAATTGCTATATACTATATTCTTTCAAATACAGGATACACTGTTTAAAGACCAAATTCTTCTAAAAACACTTGCATCTTAAGTCTGAACAAATAAATAAAAAAAAAATCAAAAGGTTCTTATAAGTACCACAGATACTGTAACCTTGTAAACATGTCTTTATCTGGTGGGGGATGAGGGAGTTTCTTGCACCGAAAGATGGAAAATTTGGTTGCACTTTAAATTCAAAGGAATAAAGTTAAACAAAATGGATTTCAATATAGTTCCTTATAAGATAATACTGTAGGTTCAAGCTCTTTTTTCTTCCTCAGCCCTACCAGAAACATAGCGGTCAAAAGGCATGGCTTTGATAATACTCTAGTGCTTAGGCAGCGGGCAGTACAAATCCTACATAAGAAGTTTTGAATCTCTTATACCCTGTGGAGCTCCAAATGCAGAACCACTGAGAGACTTTGATAGTGTTGCCAGAGCATCTGGAACCACTGGCACCTACCAGTCAAAGCCTGTGATCAATTTGCTATACAACCAGCCCTGGGATGCAGGCTATAAGAGGATGCTGATCTCCAGTACACAATCCATTTATACTGGATATTTCCAAACAGGAAAGGCTTAGACTTTACCATACATTTTCTGGGAATGTTGCATATCTTTAACTAACCTTATCCAGGAACAGTTTCCTCAAGTATGTCACATTGTTCTGAGTGTGCTACCTGTCAACTGAAGCACTGATCCACATCTGAGCAGTACCATGATCAGCGTAACTGGACTGTTACATATGCTATTTAGTGCACCTGTAGCACACCATGGACAGGGCTACACCACATCCATCTTGTGGGGTACAGTATGTACATAACACACAGCAGTATGATGTGTTTGAGTGTATCACTACCTGGGGTAGCGTGGCTTAGCTGTCATGATCAGAAAACGTGTATTTTAATATGTAAATGCCATTAACAACTTTTGCCATCCATAAACTGATGAAAAATAAAAAATAAAAAATAAGTTGCCTTTGCAGTTCATTACAGCACTCTGAGATGTCTGACTGAAATAAGAAGCTATATTATAGGCAATTATTTCTAAAACTAATTATCTTGCTTTCTGCCATAATTAAATTTTGAAGAAACAAACACTAGCTGATAATGTTTTTCTTATGGTGGAATGAATTTAACATATAACCCAAGCAGCTAAATTTAATCTAACCAGATCTACCTCAACTATTGCTATCTAAAAAGGAGTTCCATTCTATCGGCTTGTCCCTACCTGGAAGCAAAGTATATGGCTAGGTTAAAGATTTGTCTGAAATTCTTAGGTTGCTGACACCGTTTACATAGCCAGAGAAAGAAAATAGCTTTTGAGAACAATTAACAAGCTATTGTCACTATCTAAACAGTAAAAAAGAATAAGCATCATCTGCCAAGGCAGATTTAGTACTAAAAATTAAGTAAAGCAACTGAGCTGTTAGAGGTGCCTTTATTAGCAAGGATTTTATTCAGATTAATAATTTTCTGGAATTTGGCCAAACCTCTACCTCTACATTATTAAAATTAGAAAATGGAGATTTGGCTGTGTGACTCCTTTGTCTTCAACAAAAATTATGCAGATAAATCTAAACACAAGCAGCTTATTTGTTTCCTTTCCCCCTTAAAGTTGATACAACTGGCCCTTCACAGCATTACAATTCTGAATATAACAAGCTATATGAGAAATACTAGAGTCTTTTCAGCTGTGATCTAACAAAACAATGTAAGACTCATTTTTCTACTTTCACCTCTTGCTTCATTTTATTGTCAGAGCCAAAAATGAAGGGTATGATTTTCAATAGATAGGCACCCTAACACCTCAGTGTCCTCTGATAGCTCCCAAAGTTCTTGACTGATTCTGCTGGGTACTGAGCAGTATTGAAAATCTGGCATGAGGCAACTTTATTTTGACCTGTAATCAAGAGATGAAAGAATAACTCAGTGCCCCAGGCAGTGATGAGACTATAGTTATGCACGTCAATCAGTACAAATTGTGATGGCACCTTAATGGCTTCTAGATATTCATCTTGAAAGGCCCATTACTAGAATAGGCTGGCCAAGAATAATGCCACATGGAAAGACATTTGATAGTATTTCTTCTCTTTTATTTAGCACAGCATTAGTTTAGATTAGTTCCAACTTTGAAGGTTTTTTACAAGCAGCATTGTTCCCCATTCCAGCCTATATGCAAGTCTCAAGCACAGTGCCTAATAGTTGAGGGCTCTTTCTTTAATTGTATAGATTGTGAGGACAATTCTTTATAGAAACAACTGAAAAGGCAGCTTGCTGAGTGTCAGCGTCCACTGAAAATGATCAAAGTCTCCATAGATCTTGCACCCAGTCAGTCTGTGCCCAGAGGATAAACTCACTTTATCCTTGCAGAATCTAACACCCCGTCCTCTCCTGCCATGTCGTGTTGTCACATATAGGTATTGGGAGATGTTTCCTTCTCTGATAATTCACTTCAAGGATATACAAGAGTAATCTTTTCAGGGGCTTCAACCTCCCTTACACCCTAACCAAACACCAACCAGAAGTTCCAATATCATATTACATATTAGCTGCCAACAGACATTCTATTTTTTTATTGGTCTTTTCTTTTCCTTAACTCAAGATCTCCTTCAGTGCTATTTTTCAGCTGCAAGATGTCTTGGTGAACCTGGAAGCAGATCCACTCATGGCTATGACTGACAGAGAATGGTAACTGCCAGCAGACAGTGTAGGTTAGGTAAGTATTGAACAGTTTCAAGGCCCCAGGACACCAGGCACTTTATATTCTTTTTGTTTCTTCTTTTTTTTTTTAAAGCCAGTTCTTTCACAAACCCTGAAAATGCTCCTCAGTGAAATCAGTCCCATGGCATAAATAACTGATATCCCAACAAAAGTGAAAGTAAAAACCAAGAGAAAATATATGTACCCCACAGTTAGGCAGTGTATGTACTCCTGCCCACAATTCTTACTCTGCTCAGGGCTTCCCTTCCTCTAGAGGGTTTGACTTCACTCAGCCTTCTCCCTCCAGGTTATTTGGTAGTATTCTAAACACAAGGAAAATAAGAGGAAAAAAACCCTTCTTCGGTTGAACTGATTTCAGCATCTATCTACATGCCATAGATGGACCCTGCAGCACGCCTTCTGCAGCTAGAATTCCTCTGAGCTCAGGGACCAAATCTCTCTTTTCCGCACCTCCAGAGTTGCCATCATTTCTGCCTCCACTGCTTGTTGGACCATTCCCTTAATTACCATCTCTCTTCCCTCCCTAGGACTTGCCCCAAGGCATCCAATGCTGGAGATGCTGAACTGGAAGGACCTAAAAACTCCTGAAATGGCGTTCCAGTGTCTGTGTATCTCTCTCTATCCATCGGACTTCCTGTCAGTCTGGTATGTTTTTGTGTTCTGTTTCCTTTTTCTCTGAAAAGGTGAGGAAAGCCTCTTCACACTGGAGTATGTTAAAAGTACCCTTGGAGAAGTCAGGTAAGAGACAAAAATGCTTGTGTCACAGTTTGGATCTTGAAAGGAAAAGCTATTGCTTTCTGTGTATACTACTGTCTAGTATTCATTATACAATAATAATACAGAAGTATCATTAACACAAGTATTTTTCCATGCAAGTACCATAAAAGAGAATTGTACAAATAGCATGTTATTCACTTAACCCCATAAAAAATTAAAGTACTAGATAAAGCAGCAGGAGTAATAATAATAGTAATAATGATAGTGACTCCAGACTCTATTTTGGCAAAAAGTTAATTATTGTTTTCTTATTTTAAGAGTTTAAAAGTTAAATGTCCCATGATAAGGAGTAAAACAAAGAAGAAATTAGCCACTGCTAACCTTAACAGAGTGAGCAAGCTATTGTAGGTAACTTAAGTATTGCAGTTCAGGAAAACCTTACAGATTCTCCCTTCAGTTTCTGTAAGAACTAAGCTTTTTAGTTCAATTTAAAGAGAGAAAAGAATGTCAGAGGTTATTTTTGCTCTTGAATTAATGTGTGACACGGAAAAAGAAGGTGCATCTACATCACCAACACACCTAACCAGAACGAAATACAAAGCAACGTGAGACAACATGCTGATCAGCCTCACTTGAATTGAAGTGACCTTCTTAGACTTCATATCCGAGTGCTGCTCTATTGCACATTAGACTGAAAGGTGTTCAAAATTCCTAGGTCCCATAAATGAGCCATGGTCACACAGGATACTAACTCATTAAAATTACCTGGTAAATGGTGCATAATCCAGCTAGATCTAGACAAACTACAGAGGTGGGCAGATGAGGATAGGATGGAATTAAACACAGACAAGTGTAAGGTACTGCAACTAGGGAGAAGCAACCAGTAACACACCTATAGGCTGGGGAACACCCTTCTTGTCAACACAGTGGCAGAAAGGGATCTTGGAGTCATTGTTGACCCCAGGATGAACATGAGCCGCCAATACGAGGAAGCAGTCAGTATGGCTAACCGCACCTTGTATGCATCTACAGATGCATCACAAGCAGGTCCAGGGAGGTGATCCTTCCCCTCTATGTGGCATTGGTCAGGTCAAAGTTGGAGTACTGCATCCAGTTCTGGGCACCACACTTCAGGAGGGATGTGGCTAGCATTGAGAGGGTGCAGAGGAGGGCCACTTGTATGGTCAAGGGGCAGCAGGGGAGAGTCTATGAGGAGAGGCTAAAGGGCCTGAACCTATTCAGCCCCCACAAGAGAAGGCCGAGAGGGGATTTGGTGGCCATTTACAAACTCACCAGGGGGGACCAGCGAGAACTGGGGGAGGTTCTGTTCCCCTGGGCACCACCCACAGTTACTAGGAATAAGAGCCACAAATTGTTAGAGAAAAGGTTCAGGCTGGACATCAGGAGACATTACTTTACAGTTAGGGCTGCCAGGCTCTGGAATGGGCTCCCAAGTGAAGTGGTATTCTCTCCTACCTTGGGGGTCTTTAAGAGGAGGCTGGGAAGATATTTGGCTGGGGTGATATGACCCTCGCACCCATTCCTGCCCAGGACAGGGTGTCAGACCTAATGATCTGTTTAGGTCCCTTCTGACCCCAAGTATTATGATAACCATTGAATAATTATGTGGTTCTGTCTTTTTAAAATTAAAATCACTACCATGATATGTTCTGTACAATAAATAAGTTAAATAGTAATTACTTAGCATTTCCCATTATAATGTCAAGTCACCTGATTAATTACACAAATCCTATATCTACAACATTGCCATATTGTTTCAAGGTAGCAACCCAATCCTACACTACCTTACTAACATGAGAAGTCTCATAGACTTAAGAGTGCTCCATACCTCACATGACCAGGTCCCAGATGCAGTGTATGGGTATGCATGCCTTGTAAAGCAAAGAGTATTCAATAAGTTTAATAAAATTGTATTGTAGCATGCAGGCAGCAAAGAAATTAAAGAAAAACTTAGGTGCATACAAAAGATATAGGACTAATTTATGTAATTCATATATATGTATAACATCACTTAATACAGTGTTACAGAAAGGAAATACTGGCCAAGAAATAAATGGATGAAAGAAACAGGATGCTTTCACAGACATCTGCATTCTTACAAACTATGGGTCAGAGTCAGTGTAGATACCAGCTTTCAAAGTATGTTTACTCTTACAAAGTAAGTGTAAGCCCAGTTTAACTAGATCAGTGGTTCTCAACCTTTTTAGATTCAAGACACCGCTCAGACTCCAGGAACCTCTCAGAAAACTGAAGCACTTAGCTTTTTTACTATAAAAAATAATATAGCAATGTTTCTGTTGCAAAAAACTCAGATCACAACAGGTCAAAATGTTCTTAACACTATAGATTCCTATTTGAAATCTCTGGGTTTGCCTTGTGAACTGCAGCACCCTTGTTAAAAATCACTGAACTAGATAGCTGAGCTAGTTATATTATCAGACACTGTAAAAATAGTTTAAGAAGGATAAAAGGATATTCTTAAAAAGAAGCACCATACTGCAGCTCCAGCTTGATATCTGAAATCTATGCTGTGTTTCTGGTCAGCATCTTCCTACATTGTCAGTAACTTCAAAGAATCTGGAATAAGATTGCCACAGAATATGCATAATAAAGAAAAACTGAACTCAGCTTACTTTGCCATCCTGGCATTGCCTCTAAAGAGATGACAGCAGTTAAAGCTTGTTCTTGGCAGTCGAGAAAGCAGCTGTCAATTGCAAGACATTACAGAGCAGGTAAGTGCAAAAACAAAGTACCTTTTTTACAGTTAGTTTTGTTTCTGACATTATTGTGAAGTAGACAAGAAGTGGTGTTAAATATGTAGTTATGTTCAGGAAACTATCTATAATGGCCCTATTACTATGTTATAGATACAAGCCTGTAAAAGCAAATGTGCACTTAGTTATAAGGAATTCAAGAAAACACACACTGTCTAAGCCTATCCACAAGATCGACATTAAGAGCACAATCTTTTTTCACTTTATGCACCTAAATAGAATGTGTGTAGCTCAGTCTTTGGCACTTAAGCACAGTCTAGGATTCTATTTTGCCCTCTTGCAAAAGAGAATCACTCATCACACAGCAAAATGGAGGAAGAGTGGGGGAGGAGGGTTGCTGCCATGTGCTTTAACCCAATAGCCCAGCAGTTAGTGTACAGTAAAATCTGTTATCTAGCATGAGTGGGGAATAGCCGGGGAGAGGGGGTGCCGGTTATGTAAAAATTCCAATCATCTGAGAGTTATACTTAAGGAAGACAGTGCCATACTTGATGACTAGATGACCACAATGGATCTATATTGGGGGTGGGGGTGGGAAGGGGGGTTGTGGACGAAACGTGCATTTAGGAATGACTGTGCAATCTTTATGTTAGAACAGGCCTATTGTAGAGGGAAAGATAGGCCAAATAAAAACTCTCACTGTATGTCACTTCCAATATTTCTTTGCTCAACTGTAGACAGAATAATCCCAAGACCTGACAAGTTCCCTTTCAAGATAGCCAAATGTTAGCTAAACACTTTAGGCAAAATGTTCTAACAAACATTTCTTTTTAGGGCAGGTTCTAACTCAGTAATAAAGTATTACTACTGAAACCATAATAGCTGCCCTATCTGCATTAACCATGACCATGCCATCAATATTGAACATATAATTTTTTAGATTGCATTGATTTTTATATGCTACACCGTAATGTATTTTCTTACATGTAAAATAAAAGGTGTGCTATATTAAGAAACCTACAGTCTTCAGCTGTGCAATGAGCTCAGTAGGACACCCTAGTGTTCAAGACATGCAATTTATATAAGACTAGGAATACTTGCATAAAATATCCCTGGCTGGGAGCATACAAAAGAAATTAAATTGTAACATGACTAGGATGACCTACTCACTTGGAAGAAAAAAGTGTTAAGCCTTCATTTCTCAGGCTTGTCACTAAGCATTATTCCAGAATTCTTCAGAAGAAAAATGATACATGAGCTAAAAATATATTACAATAAAAAGACATGGAACTGATCAGAGTACTATTATCTAGTCTGTGCAATTTTGTTAGATTCCTGCTATAATCATGCTTATTTTGCTCTCTGTCTTAAAGTAAGTTTATTTTCTCCTGAGTCTCCCCAACCGGTATAGGTGAGAATCTGCAATGTGTTATTGTAGGTAGTTAGACAGACATTGAGACAAGTGTTTATTTCTTATACTTTGGGTGTAAACAATAAAAAATTGGGCTGTAGACCAAATCTTGTCTTTTTATCCGACTTGGGTGGCAGTGATACCTTATCTGCTGAGAGGGAATGAAGGATCACGTGGAAGTGTAATTGTATCTTATTTGGTATACAAAAAGCATAATCGTTAACTGAATGGTAACTATACCTTAATTCTGTGTGATTGTAGACAGGCTGTAGTCTTGTCTGTCTAAAGCCCGAATGTTTTTAGGTTTGTGATGACAGGTATGATAACAGTGTTCAAATACATGAAGGGTGGTTATAAAGAGTTTGGCGATAGGCAGTCTCCAGTATAATATCCAACCTAAATTTCTTTTCTTGCCACTAAAGACCATTACTTCCTGTCCTGGCCCCTACCAGCACAGAGAATAGTCTCTCTCAGTGCCAAACCCAACAAATCACGAAATAATAAGTCATTGTCCTTTCATAGCTTCTGATGAAGTGAGCTATTGCTCACAAGATCTTATGCCTCTCTCATTCAGTTTATCTATAGCAGCAGTGCTCACCGTTTTGCCCACATGGACCAAATGAATGGCATGGGGTGACCCTCAGGCTGGCTCACGCTCTAAACCACCTCTGCCTAGCCAGGAAATGCTCTGGGGGCCCCACACTGCCTCTGCCTGGCAGGGATTGGGCTTCAGGGCCCTGAATCACCCTCACTCGGCTGGGATTGGGGTCTGGGGACCTACTGTGCCCCCATATGCCAGGATTGGACTCCGTGCTGTCCTGTGGGGCTATAGGGGGTAGAAAATTTATATCTGGAGTAATGAAAAGGACAAGCCACATCCAGCCTATTCAGTACGATGAAAATGTGCCTGTATAAAGTGGTCACTGCTTTCTGATTAAATCAAACAAAGTATATGTAGCAGGCTTGCCTTTTGGAGCTTGGGTTGAGTCCCAGGCTTGAAATCTTGCTGTTTTGATTGATGCAGATCATCCCCCAATCAGGAAGCAGCAAGAGGAGTTCAGTCACACCCCTTTCCTGAGGAGAGGAGAGGAATTGCAGGGAAAAGAGTATTCACACAGGGGAGGGAAGTCCCCCCTGGTTAGTGAAGGGCTCCTGAAAGGGAAGGTCCCACTGAGAGGGCCCCCCCTAAAGTTACCAGCTTCTTTGTAGGGCTTGGGAAAAGCCCAAGGGCATTGGGGTTTCCCCTCAGAATTGAGTTTATCTTAGGGGTTTATCTGTTTCAGATCAGATACTTACCTGTAACTTACCTGTATCTGGAGTACTGGTGTAAGGTTTTATGTCATTTAGCCAGAGGGTATTGTTCATGTAACCCTGGGTGCGACACTACACACGCCTTCACCTGAATAGTGGGATCCTGGGATACCCGGTAGCCATACCCAGTAGCCAGTAGCACTGCCCAGCCCCCCTGGGAAGCTGCTGCAGTGCCCCCGAGTGGAGAGCCTCCCCTTACAATCAAGCACCCTCGCAGACAATTCTCAAAATATTTACAAGATTTAATTATTTACAACCTAACAGGTAACCATTAAATAAACACATTGATATACCCACTAATAAACCCTCAAGAACTTATTTACAGTCTCTCACTTGCACATGGTGTACTGGGGATCCTGTGTGTACTGCCCCTGGTGGGGTGTCTGAGGGAGCGGAACTGTCTGCGTCTCTGCACATGGCCTGTGGACGCTCCCTGGTGCTGGTGTCCATCTCCATGCTCCTGGGGTCTCTGGGCAGCAAGGGTCTCCGGGCATCAGGTGGCAGCTCCTCCTCTGCAGTCCCTACAAGACAGCTTTCTCCTGCTTTTGACCCTTTCCCCAGTTCAGCAGGGAGCAGTGTCTGAGCTGCAGGCTGTAGCAACTCTCCTGTCCCGCACAGCCTCACTGCCCAGCAAATGCAGCCCCACCCTGGGCTTTGCCTGCCCCTGGAGCCCCTCACCCATCAGGGAAAACAGGGAAGACTCTGGCAGCCCCCCCCCCAGCTCTGCTGTGCTCTCCCAGCCGGTCACTGGGCTGCAGGAGGGTTTTCCCAGGCTTGGAGTCTCCACACAATCAGACTCTGATCCTGCCTCCGCAGGCTCCCCAGCCAGAGAGAGGAACTGGATACTGTATCTCTCCCAAGGCAGCCTTTTCTGCTGCTCCACAGGACAAATATATATTTGTCTCCATGTTCCTTTCCCTTGTGATAAGTTAATGTAAATAAATGTGTATATAGTTAAGCCCCCTGACTGTCCTGGCCTAGTTCTACAGGGACGGAGTGAAATGGAGTGGTCTGCAGTTCCCACCCCAAGCACACCTGCCAGCCAACACTCCCCCTTCAATTGGAGAAGGAGAGTATATACCCAAGTTACCTGGGCTACATATAAAAGAAGAGACTACTGATAATTGTCCCCTTGAATCCAACAGATAGAGCCATGAAATTAAGTAGATTAAGTACCAAAAGTAGTACAATAAAGTAGTATATTGTAACCCAGGTGCACCCAAGTAATGTGCTCCCCTTTCCAGATAGAAGGGATGGGTGGCAAGGCAGGAGTGCTGCGAGAGGAATCTGCAAATGCAGGCCAGATCCCTCTACTCCCTATAGTCAGGCCAGGACAACGGAAGATTAATTATGTACATATTTATTAATATACACAAAATCTAAAGAAAATTAATTTTAATTACATATATACACACACGTACAGTTATCATATTTTGCTATGTCCTGCAGATAAAGGCTGAAAGATTACACCCCTTGAGGTAACCCCAAGCAAGGGGTTGATAAACAGTGAATCTAAAATGGATAAATAATAAGTAAATATAGGCAGACAAATAAATTCAGTTAAACAGCATTCAAACACAAATATGCACAGGTGTGTATAGGTAAGTATATATAACTATCAGGGAAGGGGTCTCAGCAGTGTCCCTTAGGAAGTTTATACTTAACACTCTCTTAAACTACTAATATACAAAGTTAAAATGTCCACAAAATATAAGGCACAGTATCAAAAAATATGAGGCACTCTCCCACAAAATACAAGGCGCCTCAGCAACCAGTTAGCTAGCAAGTTTCTCTAAGGATAAACTGCCTCACAGCTGGGGTAGCTCCCCTCCCATGGGTAACTCCCTTCCCCAACAACTCATGACTCCAGGGCCTAGATGGGTGGTCCTCATCCCCTTGGCTGAGGTGCTCCTCACATGTGTGGCCATCCAAGCCACTGGCTCCCCTTGGGCTGCTACCCGCAGGTGGCTCTGTGCACCATCGTGTGCACGGAGGGCTCTGCCTTCAGTTCTCTAGCTGATTGCCAGGGATCACAGACCCAAGCTGCCTCAAGCTGCTCCCAGGGTCTCCAGCTTCATGCACTGCTACATGCGCTGAGGTCCCAGCCTCATGCCAGGGGTTGCACACCTGAGCTGCCTCGTGCAGCTCTCAGGGTCTGGGCTCTGTGCACCAAGTGGCTGAAGACTCAAACTGTTTCACATAGCTCCCAGAGTCTCACCCCATGCACCACACTGCTCACCGACTGTGGCTGAAATCATCCGCCGCTCCTGTCCAGTGAAAGGTGTCTACAGGGGCTCTTCAGGGCAGCAGCATCCACCCGCTAGACAGCTCTTCCCCAGCTCTTCTGAGCCCCTCTCATCTCCATCCCTCAATGCATCTGCTGCGTGCTGCTCCTTTTATTCGCTCTGGAGGCTCCAACCCCAGAGTGCTGTTGAACCTGCAAAATGCAGGCTTCATTCAGGTCTGGGGCTCTTCACCACTCCCCCCTCCCGGGGCAGGGGGCAGGGTAAGCCCCTCCCTGCTGTTACCCGATTGGTGGACGGGCTCCACCAGTCATATTGGAGATTCTCTGGCCTATATCGGTAAGTCCACCACATATTAAGTAAAAAAAAAATACCAATCTCCTAGCTAGGTGTGACCCAAACTTCTCTATAAGAGCATCGGAAGCAGATATTTAAATACTCTATAGCAGCATTTTAAAATATTTCAGGATTAGAAGTAATATATTGTGAAATCAGTTAGTGTAGACCAAGATATAAGAGCAATGCATTTTATTGTTTCAGTTTTATGCCTACGAGAACACAGAGCCTGTAACAAGATAGTAATGCTTCCTAGGAAATAGCTCATACTCTTTAAATACCTAGATATTTTTGAAAAATTTGAGAGATACCTGACACATGATGTCAGCAGATGCATCAGACAGAGGATACGACCTTTAAATAGGGATGAACCCCCAGGGCTCCTCTGTACAACCATGGATCTGAACTTCAGCAAAGTTAGCAGAGATTCAGACTCAAACGACTACGTTTTCACATAACTAATGGTTCTTATGCAATTTTAGAAAGTAAAAGATGGAGGGATCTCTACAAGGTAGGTCCTTAACCTTTTCTTAAGGTTAGGTCTTTTAAAGTGGACACCTAAAATTAGATTATCAGGGAAATCTACATTAAGATTCTACTATTCTATACCAGGGGTTTTCAGCTGGGGATATACATACCCCTGGGGGTATTTGGGATCGCCTCAGGAGGTACTCGGCACAGTTGGTGATCAGCCACAGCGGACACCAGTTGCTGATTGGCTGCTGCCCCCCCCACTCATCTGGCCACCAGGGGACTCCTGCCTTCTCAACTGGCTGCCAGGGGTACACTGACCAAAAAAGGTTGAAAATCTTGGATCCAGACGAAAGCCAAAAAAATATGAATTCAGCTGTGATCCAGACTTCCACAAATTCTAGTCTGTAGCTCAGGATCAAGTCTAATTCTACACATATACACACATTGTTTGACCTGTTTGAAAGACAAGTGTGAAAATCTGAAAAGTAAAAAAAAGGAAACATTTCTTTCCATCATAAAGACAGGAATGTTTATACCATGTTGAGTACTGGGTAGTGGTTTAATGCCATCGCAATAGAACTTATCAAAGCCCTGTGTATGCACAGAATCATAAAGAAGTAGGGCTGGAAATCATCCAGTCCAACCCCCTGCGATCATCTCTGTACAAACCATCCTATAGTCTTAAACTCTACATAAAACTACTGTCAATCCTGACACAACACAGACCTACCACCCTAACCTACCACAGGTAAAACGGGGGAACCAGGGCAGTCAACATCCTGCTTCCGTAAAATGTTTTCAATATATACTCAAGAGATCTTAGGTAGAGGGACACATGACAGACTAGGGAAGGACTAGTAGCAGTACAGCAGAAAAGGACCTGGTGCTTATAGTGGTCCATAAACAGAATATGAGCCAATAGTGCACTCTTGCTGCAAAAAGGGCTAGTAGAATACTGGTTGTATTAACAGAAATATCAGTTGCAGATCAAGGGAAGTGTTTCTTCCACTCTATTCAGCACAAGTGAGGCCTCATCTGAAGTACTGTGTCCCACTTCGGGCAGCTTGCTTTAAAAAAAAAAAAAAAAAAAAAAAGGGGAAAAAAAACCAAAAAAA
>NW_017729026.1:43966463-43998528 GCF_001723915.1 Gavialis gangeticus | reverse complement strand
GTACAAGAATCCAATAGAGAGCAACAAAAATAATTAGTAGCCTGAGAAACATGAAAGGTTGAAAGAACTTGTAGCTGAAAAGACTGACAGGTGATTTGCTAACAATCTCCAACTATTTGGCAAGTGGTTATAAGGAGGAGAGAGACTATTGTGACATGGGAAATTCAGGTTGGATATTATAAAGAATTTTCTCACTATGAAGATGGTTAAAAATTAGGACAGGCTGTCCAGAGAGGCCGTGGAGTCCTCATTTCTCAAAAGTTTTTAAGAGCAGGTTAGGAAAATACTTACCTGCTTTAGTTAGGGATGATCCTGCCTTGAGCAGAGGGTTGGACTAGATGACCTCCTGAAGTCCCATCCAGGACTACTTTTCTAAGATTCAGTTATTTTTTTTTAATATTTTAAATGAATGTCAAATTCCCTGAAATTGGTGAATTTGTACCTCTGTCACCCCTTCATGTGATGAACCAGGGTTATGTCCAGTAGCATAACTAGGCATTGGTGAGTGGGACATCAGCCTTAGGTGCTGACTTCAAGGGCATGCAAGATTGGTTGGGCTGCTGCTACTGCTGGTCCAACCAGCTGCTGACACTACCAGTGGCCCAGCCACCACTGCTGCCCCAGTCACTGCTGCAACCCAAGATACAAAAACTGCTAGTCATGCTTCTGGCCAGGTCCATTCACCCACAGTCTGATCTGCCTGATGAATGAAGAAAGAGCCAAGTAGCAATGCCTCCCCTCCACCCTCCCCACACACACAACCCACCTGTGGTGCAACACTCCCTTCCACTCCGACTATCTGTCCCCACAGGAATCATGCATCTTGTACTGGAGCTGCAAGCAACCTAGACGGTGTCAAATGGGATAAACAACATCATAACCTCTCCTGTCCCACTGATGAAAAGCATCAAGATAGCTGGGCTCCAGGGGCCACTGCAAAAGTCAACTCTGTTACCAGATTCTGCATAAACAGGGGAAAGTGAACAGCAACAGCATTCTAGAAATTACTGGACTATCAAAATCTCTGAGGGTGAGGATAAAACAAGTGCTTGATACATTTCTTTCAAAGCCAACCTCTGGTAACTTTTCAGCTGGGCAGGACCATGGGCTGCAATGCATTACAGAATCACTGCATTACAGAAGAACAGGAGGAGGATGAAGGAGGGGATCCTAAAGAGCAGGGGGTCCATGATAAAGCACCAGCATGCCGCAGACTTGACCGGATGATGCAGACAATCACATGGGCCACGTGTGTCGGCAGCGTACAGGCAAAGTGGACAGAGGAGATAATAAAACAAGCTGTTGCCAGGGCAACAGAAGCAGTGGAACTGCTGGTGAGTCTTGGACAAAAGAGAGAAATACAGTCATTGCTTCTAAATAATCTTAAACTGCCAGTGCCTGGGGGTAGAAGTCCATCACCATATCCCAGCTTTTCAGCAACAACCCTCAAGTTATCAGAAGCAGCCCCACTGTGTATCACAACCAGCTCCAAGTGTTTTTCCCCAGCTACCCACCACCTCTTTTCTTGGTAGGTTAAGATGGTCCAGTCCTCATCTAGCAGCTGCTAAACCCAGTTTCTAAAAGCTGCACCATTAGTCATAAATGGATAGGGCTACACATCTCTCTACACAGATCCCAGCCCTGCAGGGACTACACAGATCCGAGCCCTGTGAGCCCTCCTCCTGTGACTCTACAACACACATGCTACCCACATTCCACATAATTCCACTCCTATAACCCTTGGACACTGCAGAAGCTATTCTCCTCCATGCCACCAATGGCAAAGTTTTGTAAGGAGGAAACAGATTTACGCATCCCATCCAGTTTATTTCTCCCTTCCCTCTACTTTTTAAAAGGGATTCTATTCCCCTATGTTTGCATAGTTAATTTGATTATTTGTAAAATTCAAGAATCTTTATTTTCCTAGCAATTTCTTTAAACATAATTACTTTGACTAAAGATAGTATAGGAGGGTGTGAGAAAGAGTTTAAGTTGCCAACTGTGGCTTTTCCTCATCTGTATGCCAGGAAGGAATATTTCATTTATCACAGTAGGAGTTACCTTGATGGTACATTTGGCTTCCTAAAGAGAAGGTGGAAAACACTCAGGGTTAGGCTGGACTCTTTCAACTTACTAGCACAGTGATGGCAAGTTCAATGACAAAAATAAGTCTGGTAGATCAGTAGGGGACAGTTGGGAGTTAGAGGCTGAATGGTTGTCACAGATGTATGAGACACCACAGCTAGCAACCACTGAGAACAACAGCTGGCAGGAAAACCTTATATCACACATCAGGCCTCATCAGGTAGGAGAGGCACAGGCTAATGGGATTGCCCAGATTCAGTAGGAAACAGTAAATCTTATTTACTTTGGTAGTATACAAAAGTCCTTGCCTCATAAAGGAGACAAGCTGGAAAGTCTCTTGCCTCATGCACTTTCCTGGACCATTCAAGAATGATATGAGTGAAACCACCATTGGGTACCTATGATGCCCTGCATCTTAATAGAGAAATAACCCTTCTGATTATTGCAGGTAGAGCAAAGGGCCAGGGTATGCATGTAGTCAATCATATCAGTAATACTGGAGAGCAGGGAAATCCATCAGTGATTTCCCAGGTATTGGTTGGCATAAGGAAGCTCAAGGTGAGCACCATCATGCAAGCTGTGCATAACTCTAAACAGCTGTTTCAGTAGTAACTTGTCCACTTCAACCAAGTTGGCTACAGAGGGGTAACAGTTGGAGTTTACCAGTGTCCAAATAGCTCCCATCAGCCAATTGTCCAGTGTCAAAGGAACTCAGATGGGGGTCTGCCTTAAGCTCCAAGGCCAGCTACATGCAGATCAAGGACTATGGCTTTGCACATCATAAATCTTACATCACTGCAGATCATCCTATGTCTGAGCAATACCCTTTTCCAACTCTTCCATGCTCAGCTGCCCTGCTCAGAAATAGCAGCAGATGGTCCTGAAACAGGCAAATCTTCACTGCTGTCACAGATTTCTTCCTTCTCTGACAGCTCTCAGTCACCTGCTAAGAATAGGACAAACAGTCCCAAAGTCCATGTTCTTACACAGTCAGTCACCATGGCTCCATTGTAGACAGCAGACTGAGAAAGCAGACTGAAACAATTGTACAGCTGCTTTATGAATTCAAACTGGTGTAAAACTACATCGAAGTATGTTTTTGCCCATACCCCAAAAAGCAGACATTTAGGTGTCTTGGAAATTTACTCACCAAAACTTAGGTATTTATGGGCTTTAGGCAATTTCAGAGTTAGACAGCAACTGAATAAAAATTGTATGCATTTAAATTTTATACTTTTGTTCCTCAACCCTGTTGTGGATCTAGCCATTAAATTTCTCTTAAGCCATGCTTCCCAACCTGTAAAAATTAGGATAGTAAAAATTCCTTCTCATATAAGGTGTTAAAGGGAGAAAGAATGAATTAAGAAATTATGAGCTCTATAAAATGTCATTAAAAATAAAACCTGATAGGATGGTGCCAAATAATAAAACAAATGCTTTTTTCCAGAAAAATTTCCACATTCTATATTAGGAATAAGTTGTCATGGATTCCCCCTGGGAACATTTGCGTGGCACATTCAGCTGTGTCTGGTCTCTTTGAGCGCTCCCTGAAGCCAGCCAGACATGGCTTCTAGGGTAGGGAGGGAGCCATGTCCCTCCCTGCTTCTCCACCACCATTCTTCAGTGAGATGGACTTTACCCTTCAAAGGGGAAAGGAGCACGCCTCAAGTTCCAAGCAGCAAAATAGACAGCTCCTCTTCAATATTGGGGCAGAAGCCATGCAGCAAGATAACCCTGTCCCCTCCCAAGGGTTAACCAGTTCCTCTGTCTGCAGTCCATGTGCACAGCCTTGAGCACCCCTGAAATTAGCTCAGCTGTTCTCTCTCCAGGCCATATAGCCTCTGAGTACCCTCAAGTCAGCCTGGCTGTTGCTTTTCTTCAGATGCCCCGAGATCCCTAGCCAATACACTGCTTTTATGGCTGGTCCATCCATTGTGATGCTTACCTGTGTCTGCTTTCTCAGCCTCTGGGGAGTCTCCTCCACAGGTTGTGTGCCACGCCTACCTGAAGCATCAACAGCTCTTTAATTCCTTTGTGCCTGGAGGTACATCTGGTCTCACCCCACACACAGACAACTCTAGGTCCTGGTGAAGACTCTGTTAATGCTTCTTTCCTTATTTAGCAAGTTTTGAATACTGTGAACTCAGGGAAACCAAGGTCTGCAACATGAAGGCATTTTAACCAGAAATACTAAAAAAAAAACCCAAACAAACAAACCTGTAATCTGCCTTCTGGTCAGCATGAGCCTTCTGGTCAGCATCCTTAACCCTGGAAGTCTACTTCTAATAAGACTAAGGGAAGTAACATGACAAATACTGCAGTTTCTTCCTCTCACAATCCAATCATGAATATTCTGTTTCTTTGGGTATGTTCATTGTTAAAATTGATTAAATTATTATATTCTACTTTCTTGCTTGATCCTAATTATTCAAAATACATTCTGAATTATGGGGTATTGCTTTCCTTAGAGTATGGACATATAAATATCTTACTGGCAGGTAAAAGTGGGGAAGGGCTTTACCATATGTAAGCTGCTCTGCGGTACCTTTGTGTGTGCACATTTCTGCGCCACAGTAAATAGAAGCTAAATCATAGTAATGTACTCCTCCAAGTAAATTTGCTGCAGGATAAGAGCATACACAATAGCTAATGTGGAGCTGGTCAGATGCTGGAACCATATCCTTCCTTTTAGTGGTAAGTTGTTCCTCTGCCCATATTCTCACTTGACAGGATGAGAAAACATTTTTGCTATGAATACTGAAACTCACTTCAAGCAAATGTGTGGCAGTACACTGGATCATTTGAACATTTGCTCAAATTAAAACACAAAAAGGACACGGACAAGGTCCAAATAAATCATGCAAAAAAATCCAAATCATTTTTTAAAAAAAAATTTTTTTGGCTCTCTCATCAAGGTGCAGTATTTGATCACCGAAACAAAGGCAAAAGAGGCACCCAAATATCAAAAGGTCAGTACTACTCTCAACTTCCAGTAAGGCTCCATTGTCAAAGCATTGTCTCTTAACTTACTAAAGGTATACAACAAACCAATATTGAAAAGTGACATTATCATTCAAGTATCAAGCATTTTGTATTTTTTTTTCTACGCAGGTGTTAGTTTACTGTTTGAGCCCATCTCAGCAATTCATCAAGCAATGTAATTAACTTTCGTTATAAATTTACACTCTTCAGAAAAACTGTGTGAAAGTTATAGTACTTTTTGGCAGCATGTTGAGTTTGATTTTTAGATTTGTATGCAGCTATGGGTTTATGTTAGGGAAGGCAAGGTCAAAGAAATATGCCTTGCACTTGGAGCAAAAGGCAGTGAAGTTAGTTCCTGGGTGAGTTCGTCTATAGTTGGGAACCAATCTCAGGAAAGCCAGCTTCTGGACAGACGAGCTGTATGTTCTTTAAGCCATGAGTGATCTTTCCCTAGAAAGATATCGTTTAAATCACCCTCTTGCCCGTCATCTTTTCTTGTGTTGGATTTTGTTTTACTTCTTTGTTCACGCTGTAGCTTTCGCCCTTCAGGAGACACTCCACAGAATCCGTTGCTTAGTAATGGTAACCTTCCTGGAAATTACCTTGAACTTCAAAAGCACACAACATCTCTTATTAGTCACAGGTTTCAAGATAATGAACTCCTTTGAGAAAGTCAATTTGAAAAGCCAACCTTCCAGAATGAACACCAACAATATTGACCAAATTTGAATGATAGAAGTCAATAATGTCTTCAAAAGGCTATTCTTCTTACTTTTAAAAAGTATTTTAAGATTCTTTCTACCAGCATCTGAGCTTACCTGGACAACCATGCATGTAAAATATATGCCCTAGTTCACAGAAGAATTAATTTGAGAAATGATTATGTTCTATGTAAGGTCAGGACAACTATTGCAATAGTCCCTTCTGGCCTTCTAATCTAGAGGGAAAGTCCCTCAATTCCCCATACATCGAAACTGAACTTTCTTAACACCACTGTCAGGTAAAAAAGAAATATCATTTAATTTTTTTTTTCTTATAATTCAATTTTGCACAATATTATGCATTTAATACTTAATTGCATTAAGAATAATTGAGGCTAATTTATAACAAAAGAACTGTCATACACAAAAATAAATCTAGAAAGAATTTTGCTATTATACATGACATGAGGTTCTAAAATTACTTAATTTCAACAGGAGTGTCATCTACACAGGGGCAAGCAGAAAAGTTCAAACAAATTAATTAAAGCTGTGAAGTTACAGTTCATTAGTTAAAGCATTGACATACTAATTCAAAAGAAAAATGGCTTTAATTTGCCTGAATTAAGATAACGTGAATTAAAGCCATTTGACAATACACCTTAAGCTACCTTGCGAGAGTCTGTGGGTAAATCTACAGGAAACACCTTACTGTTCAGTAGACTAATCTACTGTATAGTAAAAGCATCACCATCTACACATGCATACCATGTACTGTGCAGTATATTAGTCTAGTGTGCAGTTAGCTACTACCCTGTACATACAGGTAGTAAATTAACTGTGCAGTAGATATTACACAAGTGGGCACATCTATACGAGACATGTTAACGTGCAGTTGACTAATCGCATGGTAAAAAGTGTCACCATCTACATGTGCAGATGCTTAATGCACAGTCAATTAGTCAACTGTGAGGTTAATTTGCTACCTGCATTTGCAAATTAAGCACGCAGCAGTGACCGAAAGATAGCGCACTTGCAAATCGTGGACCGGGAGCAAATTTGCCCCTGGTCAGCCCAGGGAACAGCAGGGGGGTGGGAGAACAATGCCGTCCCATGGGAGCTGCCTACTGCCAGGGTAGGCTCCAACCTTGGAGCCTGGCCAAGACAATGTCCTCCCGCCCCAGCAGCTGGCTGCTGCAGGTGGGCAGAGCAGAGTGTGAGCAAATCCGCTCCCAAGAGACATGCTCTTCCAATAGGCTTGCTGCACAGTCTTTTTCTTCAAATTAATAGCACCCAGAGACACAGCCAGTAGCATGTGTAGAACTGTAAAACTCCTCCGTAAATTTGAAAAATTTGCTCCCAGTCAGCTCCAACTCTAGGGGGCAGAAGAACAAGGAATTTCCCTGGTGCTGCTCAGCTCCCAGCTACTACAAGAAGCTGGAAGCTGAGCAGCCCTGAGCTGCATAGGGGAAGGCGAGCTGGGCACAGGGCTGGGAGAGCTCTGCAGTAGCAGCTGTCTCCTGGTCCCCTGCACATCAGGACCCTTCCTGATGTATACATGGCAAGAAGACAGCTTCCATTACAGCCAGCAGGAGCTCTCCTGGCCTCGTGTGCACCCTGGGGAGAGTCTGGAGCTCCTCCTGGTTGCTTCAGGGGGGCAGAGCAGGGTAGGAGCAGCCCTGTACTGGGCTTCTCCCATTAGGAGCAGATTTGATCCCAATGGAGAGCATGGGTAGACGTGCTCCCAGGGAAGACTAACTGTGCAGTTAAGCCTTTATAGCATTAATAGCATGTGTAGAATTACCCACCGTGTAGACAGAGAATAGAATACAGTGTACTGCCAAAAGGCTCCATGTCATTTTTAACATACCTGTACCACATTATCAGCAACTGCAAGAAAACTAGGGGGGAGACGGGCAAAACTTCTAAGGCTGAGATTCACAAAGGGACTTAGGAAAATTCTCTCACGTTACATTTCCAGATCTAAAGTGACAGTAAACTGGAGATGCTTAAAACCTTATTTAGCTAACTGCCTTATTCTGTTAGTCCCAAGTTTTCAACATGAAAAATCTTGATGGGGCAAGAACCACTTTATTTTCAACAATGGTGAACAGCTCAAGTAATAAAGATCCCCTGAGCAAGTGAATGATCTGCTGCAACTGCTAGAGCACAATAGACAACTGGGGGTCCACACCAGACCTTAGGTCTAAAACAAGATCAGACTAATAATTTGAAATAGAATCAATCAATCCCTCCTATTAAAGCCATTCCACTTTGCACAGAATAGTCAAATATTCAGAAAAATCAATACGCTTTAATACTCAGAGAGAGCACACAAGCATTAGCCTGATTCTATATCTTAGTAATTAAAGCAACCACCTTGAGGGTAGAAGCTGGGTATAGGCATCTGTTCCACTGAATATTTCACTATCTTACATAGTATATTAATTGTTTTATTATATTAAATAGCAATTTATTATTAGAGGAGCAGACAAGTGAACCCAACTTCTCCCCACCTAGTGACTGCCCTAACCAGTAAGTTAGAAAGAATTTCAGTCTTACGCACTCACTCTCTCACGTCCAATTTAATTTGACAATACAAAATGGAAAATCTTCTGCAAGAGGGACCGAGTGCATACCTCAACCACTTCCTATAAATATCCTACGACCTGGCAATTAGAAGAGTGCACCTGAAGGGTGAGAGATGCAAGTCAAAATGCCCACAGAGTACTGAAATAGATGCATTTGCCACATCCCGAGTAAATTCTATAACCACTGAACAATTTGGCTAAAGAGAGGAAGGATCACCACCACTACACCTGCTTCAAAGAGAGGATCAGTTCTGTCTTCCAGTTTCTGAAAGACAGGTATAACTCCAGGAGAGGGGGTTATGAATCACAGACAGGAGGAGGTATAGTGTCCAAGTCTCAGAGCATAGAAGAAATCATGACAGCATCAGCATCTCCAGTTGGCTAGTTGAGGTAAATCAGCAGTTTGCTGCCTGATGGGAACCCCATTTCTCAATACATTCTATAGATAGAATAATTACCTAACTTTGATGTTGTCATTCCCAAAAGTTACATAGTAAAACACTAAAAAACACAACTTTCAAATCAGCCTTGTGGATCTAGTTTTAAGTAACTGGAGAAAATCTTTAGGTTTTGATATAACATTTTTAGAAACAAGGGGGAAGTCAAGGTGGAAGAAGAAAATTCCATCTTGTGGTGTTGCTGAACTAATTTTATTCCAAGTCTCCAGTGCAGGTTTTCAAAGCTGTGATGTGCTTGAGGCACAATGCCAATTAGAGCTAGAAGTATGATCGTCTCTTTGTTGCCATGTTCCTCACCTACACACTAATAAGCTACTTATTTAGACACTGGCAAACACATTCTGCTCAGAAACACATTCTGCTCAGAATTTATATATATATTGCCTCACTTATCTGCAGTATTTGCCATTTCTGAAGACTATTGTTTCTATATACCTATCTGGTTCAACTATTACAACTTTTACTAATAAGTAGAGCAACATTTTATGAATAATATTAAGTACTGAGATTTAAAAAAAAAATCTAAGTTCTGACACATCTTTCTGGTAGCAATCCACAGAAACTGGGAAACCAAAAGTATCTCACAAAAGGTTTGTCTACACACAGAGACTACTAGGAAAGTAAAGGATCTCAATAAAATCATAAACAATTAGCGTTGGAAGGGACTTCAGGAGGTCATCCCCTGCTCAAAGCAGGACCATCCCCAACCAGACCATCCCAGCCAAGGCTTTGTCTACCTGGGTCTTAACCTCCAAGGATGGAAATTCCACAGCCTTGCTGCATAAACTGTTCTAGTACTTTATTACCCACCTAATGAAAAGGTTTTTTCCTCACATCTAAACCTAAACTTCCCTTGCTGCAACTTGAGATCATTGCTCCTTGTTCTGTCATCTGCCACCACCGAGAACAGTCTAGCTCAGGGGTGGAGAAAGTCTGGCCTGTGGGAGATCGGGTCCATTTCCCAGCAGCCCCCGCTTGTGCTGCTGCAGCCAGTTTCCATAGAGACTCCAGCAGTGGAAGGGCTGTGACAGCATGGGCCCAGGGTTTCCATAGAGATCAGCCCCAGTGACACTGGCAGGGCACACAGCTGGGCAGGGAGCCGCTCCAGGGCTGGGATCTTGCAGTGGTGATAGCGTGGTCCAGAGCTGCGGCTCAGCTGCCTGCACACTGCCCCGGGAATGAGTGTGCAGGCAGCGGACTGCAACTCTGCCCTGGTCCTGGACCATGCTGTCACCACTGCAAGATCCCAGCTCCAGCAGCAGAGCCCTTCCCTGCTCAGCCACATGCCCTGCCAGCGCTGTTGGGGTGAATCCCCATGGAAACCCTGGCCCCACGCTGTCACAATTTTGATTCTACCAATAACATCTTGATTTGTTTCTAACAATAACATCAAGTTAAAGAAGAAGGGGCATTCCAACTTGTTTTATTTTGAAATGAACAAGATTACTAGATTTTTTCAGTTTTTTCATTACTAGATTTTTTGTATAACATTTTATACAGCTAGCTGAAGTTAGTTCTATGATCAAGTTATCATGTAAAAAAATGTTATCAGCTCTCTTGAAATGCATGTTATTTCATCATATTTTCTACCCAGCAAATTTATAAAGGGGACCAATACTGCACAATGTATAGGGCATGAACCAGATCTGGAGAAGCCCTTAAGTATACGCTGTAGTTCTGTAGAAGTCAAAGGCAGTTAAGCTTATTTTAAATAGTTTGTTAATTTACAGTGTACCAATGTGAACATAATCTACAATCCACATACATCATATATAGCCACATAAACCAAGATGAGCCTAATGGCTCTCACACTGGTTCAAACCTCCTCCTTAAAATGGCTATAGATCCCTGTTCAAACTAGCACGCTCACATTCATTAGTACCCAAAATAAACCAAAATCTGGTGGAACATTTTAAGAAATTTAGTTTCACTAAATTCAATGGCAAACTCTCTCAGACTCAGATTTCATTCCTCATGTAGCTAAAGTTATTGAGGAGCATCTCAAGAACTGTAGAACCATTCACAGTGTTTGAGTGTGTAGGCAGAGCCATCCCTAGGGTACAGTGAATCGAGGCAACTGCCCCAGGCCCCATGCTTTGGCGGTAGGGAGGGGGTCCTGCGGAGCCAGGTGGAGCAGCCACAGCCCCTCCCATGGGGCCCACCTGGAGCTGGCAGCTCAGCCCCATGCCACAGAAGAAGCATGGAGATACCCCACCCCCTTTGCGAAGGTCCCACAGCCCCGCACAGTGTTAAGAGGGCCCCGCATCCCCCTAGGGTCGGCTCTGTGTAGGCAAGGCAGCACTCCAGCAAGCAGACACCTACTTTTCAGCAGCACTTCTACCTTATTCTCTGTCATTTCTAAAATTAGTGGCAGAAGTTCATTTAAACTGTGAACTTACTGACAGTTCTTGCAACACCCCAAGATGCTCATCATCCAATTCAGTGCTGTTTTTATTTCTACTACTGAAGGGAATAATCCATCACTTAAAAAACAGGCAGTAACTGAATCATAAAGGTCATTATCTTGTATGGAAATTATTCATACCACACTGTACCCCTGCCTGTGGCATATGTTCTATTTATTCCACAATAATATGATTTTAATTACTTAGAATAGCTAAAAGGCAACATACCTACTTTACATGGAATAAAAAGAAAGTTTCGTATTCTTAAGGCTTTCAGCCTTCTCTTCAGTGGAAATACTGACATTTCTTTCTGATACACTAACAGCATCTCCATCACAGTTTTGGCAGACCATCATTTTGCTATAAAATTACCATACAAGAAACTATACAAGAACACTATGCAATATTTTCATTTACATTTCTGAAAAAAAAAAATCAGTATTTATTATACGAATTATAAAGAACATTTTAAAGTGTTTGACTATAAAAAAATTCAGATATTTAAAGCAACAGATATTTTGAAGGGCCTTCTTGTATATGTGGACATAATTTATTAATGAAAGACTTCTTGTATATTTTGGAAAATATTCGTGTTTATTTTTCTTTTCAGTTTTTCAATTATTTTCCAACATTTTTCTTCTCTATATGGATAAATATCTTTACATAAAGTAGGAAAAAAACTGTCAAAGACTATGCAATATCCATTAAGTACAAAAAACCCTTTTAGCAACAGATTTGTACAAATGAAAGTTATGAAAGCATCATGCTTTGACTGAACATCACTATAACTGCAAAACAGTTGAAAATACATTTTGATCTTCCATACCAATGATTTTTTTAATATAAAAGAAAAAGGGAACACATATTTCAGTAATGTGCATTATATTTGGAGAGCAAGAAGACTACTTGAATTCCCAAGTCAAATAAAAAAAATGAAACATCGATTGTAAAAATCCCTAATTGGTCCACTCTACTGAAGTGTTTTGCAAAATGGTCCTGTTGGACAACTTAACAAAAGTGAATAAGGTCATGCTTGTGTTTCCAAACTCATGGTCAGTGAGATTGAACAGTTGACTAATCTTCAGCTTGGCCCTAGGAATTAAACTGCCACTAACAAGGCACTGCTCTAAAACAACAAAATTAGACACAATAGGCCAAATGGTGTAATTTATGTACCAAGCAAACCACACATGCCATATTCTGCCTCCTCCTGTTAGATTAACACTATTTCTGCCAACCTCCCAACCCCTAAACTATTAAGTGTGTATATTATACCACATGCAAGTCACCTCTGAATTTTGTGCAGTAGAGTCTTCTCTTCACGTGCATTATTAATACATTAAATATTGGAATTAAAAGCACATTTCAATTTGGGCCCCAAGATATTTTGACAGATACAATTTCTACTTCACAGCTAGCACAGATCAGAGCTTAGGAAACCCCCGAAAGATCACGTTCCCCATCTTCCTCAAAGCATACTTTCATAAACCTCACTGGATTGCTCATCCACCTCCCTTCACCTTGAATCCTTATAGCCATTCAAACCAGTTTTACATCTCTGGGGGGGTGGGAAATAAATCTCTATTCTGCTACTGCTAGAAAGTGTATACTCCCATTACATATAATTATGTAGTTTTCAGAGAAGAAAAGAGTAAATAACTCAAAAAGGAAAAATGGCATGAAATCAATCAAGGCAAAAATTCTTACTTTCACATGTCCAAAGTATAAGAAAATATATTTTTTAATATTTTGGGTTATAAGAGTGCCGCCCCCCCGTGCTCCCCCTATGCCCTGATGCCTCATAAAGGGGTTACATGTGACTAACAGTCCTAATACTTTACTTTATCTACCACTCATATATAAGCTTATTCAATTTATGTATGGATTACTGTCATTGCCTGAAAACTACGTAACATTTTCTTATTCTCAAATAAGAATGAATGTTTTCAAGATAAGATTTAGAGTAATCTTAGCCCTTCAATAATTGGCTTCATAAAAGCCACTCTAGACCTTAAATACATACTGCTTACCTGGGCTCAGATAACAAGTAGTAACACAAAACAAGACGTATCCCTTACACTCTTAATCCCAAATCCTCATGCAGAAACTCCCAGAAAAGCCTCTGCAGTCTCAGGAGTACAGAAACTGTTCATTCCTGCCCCAACCTGAAAAAAGGGACCATTAATTCTTCCCATGCTCAAACACAACCCCAAAGAGACCATGCTTATAAGAGACAAGTTCTCCTAGGTTTCCCCTCTGCACCACCCTGATGCATGGGTGACTGATGCCTCCTGAGTCTAGGGGGGCACCTGCAGGTGAGCTCCTGCAGGAGCCACCACCGCCACCAATGCTGGCGAGAGAGAAGCTGGTGAGCTCCCACAGGCACTGCCGCTGCCACTGGGAGGACCGTCGGGGGGGGCACATGCTCCCCCCCATGCTCCCCCTATGCCCTGATGCCTCACAAAGGGGTTACATGTGGCTAACAGTCCTAATACTTTACTTTATCCACCACTCATATAGAAGCTTATTCAATTTATATATGGATTACTATCATTGCCCGAAATCCATCTAACATTTTTCTTATTCTCAAATAAAAATGAATGTTTTCAAGGTGGATATCAGGAAAAGCTATGTCAGTGCCTGGTGCTAATTGGCATTCCCAGGAGAGAAGTTTCAGCTCTGTGAGCTACTTTATCTTACAAGTAATATGCCAGAGCAAGTCCGTGAGACAACAGGCACTGTGGTGGAAGAGGGTAAAGAAAAGCAACAACAACAACAAAAAAATCCAGATAAAAGGTAGGAAATTTAACTTACTCAACCCCTCTCAAGTTCCATGCCCTAACTCTTGTCCATTATTAATTCCCAACTTATTATTATGACAAGAAACAAAATCAAACTCTAACTGAAAGATTTTATTTTGTTTGTTAAAGATTTGGAAGTCTATGGCCAATCTTTAGGTAAAGGAGTTTATTAGTGCCTCATCCAAAGCATGGTTCAGGGGTTTGTTTGGTTTTTTTAAAACAAACAAACAAACAAAAACAGCTGTTCCAATTTTTGGACACATCTTACTGCATCCCAGTTCTACCATTCAGAACACAAGGTTTCACCTTAGGTACAAAGTTTCATCTATTTCATCTATATGTAGCCATATCAACATCATTAGGGCTCTATCTAAGAACAGTTGTCTGCCCACACATTGTAAGTGGCAGGATGAGAGCCATAATTTCCAGCCTAACTTTTGGACATATCACTTAAGTTTTGGATGGTTTGTAAGCAGAAAAAATATTTGTGTACAATAATAAAAAATGCCCATTTTTGTGTAGACCCACCTTTTCCAGAAATTGCATAAGCTTTGGGGCACGATAATCTACCTTTTAATTGTGTGTCCATGCTCTGCCCACAGTAATCTAAAATTTATGAAAAGTAAATGTCATAATTTGGTCAATTTTCAGAAATAAAACCCAGCAAATCAGTTGTTTTAATTATAAGTGCACCAACAAGTAATTGCCCTCCTTAGGGCTAAGCAGGTCTTTCATTAAAGCAACACTATAACATGTTAAATAATCCACATCCAAAAAATTCTCTCAACTGGCAACAAAATATTCAGAGTAGATTTTTGTATCAAGTTTGTAAAGTGCACAAAATATTAACTGAAATATTAAGAGGAAAAAAAAAGTTTTCCAATGCCATCACCAAAACTCTTAACTTGTTAAAATTAAATGAAACTTTTTGGCTGTAATATCTTGACAGAAAGCAGCAACATATTCAGAAAAATTACACCATCTTAATATACTGTACCTTAGCAGCATAAAAACCCCTACAATTAGATGCAATTGCAGGCTTAGTAAGCATAAACCTGACAAGTATTACAAATGTAATTTTTTTAAAAAAGAATGGATTTCAACTGAATCCTAGAGGTAACATCTGTAATTCTGTTTACATTATATTCTGGTAGTAAACCAACTATAATCAATCACTGTTTTTCTCCAAATTGCACAAAGTAACGAAAAACTTAAGCCAGCGATATGGCAGTTGAAGGAGCCATATTTTATAAACAAACACCACATATATTCAAATAATCCCAGAAAATAACCATCATGTCTATTAGCTGCAGTATTACACAGCTGACCGGTGCTCCCCACACACATAGACGGCACTAGGCCGAATGCGTCTCCTTGTATGACCAGGTAGCTGTGGCAAAAACTTGAAGTACTTGGGCACTAAGTCTAAGCATGCATCGTGGAATTTCTTAATCCTCCAGTAGTAAATCAGCGGATTCAGTGCAGACTTGAGGTAGCAGAGCCAAAGGAGCCAAGTGCTTATCTCAAAAAAGTTGTGCTTGTGGTAAAAGTGGCCATTGAATGTTGCAATAAGGCTGTAGGTGGTGAATGGTGCCCAACAGATTATGAAGACAATGAACAAGATCAATATGGTTGTGAAGGCACGAGTTTTAAAGCTCATATCAATGTTCATTTGAAAAGGTCTCTGAAGACTCATGAGACCAAGTTTGCTGGCCTGGCTGAGGCATATGGTGTCAGGATGGCTATGGATACGAACTGCATTGTGGCGTACAGTGTTGAGTATGCCCATAAAAGAGTACAGCATCACCATGAATGGAATAAAGAAAGAAATAAGCAAGATTATAACCACGTAAGCCCGGTAGCCAGGGCTTGTGGAATAGCCAAAAACACACTGAGGAGCTCTAGAGGGTATCTGCAGATTAGGGGTCCCAACAGATAATGGAAAAGCCACAATAAAGGATGCAGCCCATGATATAACTATAAGAAACTTTGCACGGTATGGGTTCAGTTTATCTTGCCTCTGGACAATAATAAGGAATCTATCAATGCTAATAATGAGTAGGATGGCTACCCCTTCTATAACAAACAGCCAGAAAAACATAGCAGAGACTCTACAGAAGATATCCCCAAAAATCCACCGAGTAGTAATGATGGTTATCAGAGCAAAAGGCATGTTCAGCACTGCAAGCAACATATCTGCAAAAGCCAGGCTTGCTAAGAGAATGTTAATTGCAGATCGCATGGCAGCCTTCTGGTAGACCATGAGGCAGACGACAAAGTTTCCTAAAAAAGAAACCAATAGTATAAATATCATAGCAGCAGAAAGAATGATCTGGAGTGGCAGACTCAAGCGCTTGAAAACTTCTTGTGGTGGCAGGATAGCTGTAGTGTTCACTAGGAAAGTACTTAACTCAGGGGTGACCATGGCACCTGGACTGTATTTCAATGGCTGTGTTGTGCCACTACGAATCTGAAATTGGGGAGTAGTAAAATTCGTATAGACATTTTCATAGACAATAAAAGTAGCATTTGATGTCCCAGAATGGGCAGATGTCAACAATACAGAGAAAACCATTGCTTCAGGATGAATGAATGCAGAGCCAAAAGTCTTCAAGGCATTTCAACCTGTAAGGGCAGTATCATGTCCCTTGGCAATTGACCAAATTGGGATCAAATACCCATTAACAGCAGAGCTCCAACTTTCATGTCTGGAAAACGAAACAAAAAATAAAGAAGAAAAGTCACAGAAGAGAAGTTCTTAAGATACATTACTAAGCTGTGTGCTGATGAAGAATACTCTTAAATTTTGACCACGCTAAAGTCTCTTTTCTGCTTCTTGGCTAATATTTGATGTCAGTGTAAAAGTACAACCTCATCATAACAAACCCCGTTTTTAACAATTCAAACAGGAGGAGCCATTTTTTCATTACTGTGATGCTGCAAATTAACTAACTTCATTATAACAAACACCTTCTTTCAATAAATGTTCCTCCTTGTCACACAGGAGGTGGTTTAATCATGAGGTTACCTTGTTTCTTTGGTTTTTTGTTTTTAGCCTACCTAAACCATAGCCCTGTTAAAATGTTGAAGAGCCCTATAGTTTTCAAGGTGTCTGATAGCATTTTATCTTCTTGCAAAAGCTCCATTTCCTGCAGTTATGATCTTGTGCAAGAACCTCAATTTTCATTTGAATAAAGATTAATTTCTAGCTGTCATGTTTGCAGGGAAAAAACAATACTTTAAAACATAAAACCTAAAAGGTCAGATATATAAAGGCAAAGGAAAACACAAAACATTATCAGTTTTATAGTCTCATGGTTTTTAAACCACTATCATGTTTTTAACCATTAAGTGCTGGAGATTGTTGTTACAATATTTCCAAGTGACTTGAATGGAAACCAGATGCAGTCTTAAAAAATTTCCCTAGCTATCAACGGAAATTATATGCAAAGGTCATCAAATTCTGTGTTCTGACCTCAACAATAGAGAGCAACAAACATCTCATAAGATGATGCATGAAACCTGCTACAGTGTTAAGAATCATAGGTGACATCTCTCCTGAACTTATGTTAGTTAGTTATTGTCTTATACCTAGAAGCACATGGCATTATACCCTTGTAAAATGCTTCTGGATCCAATACAACATACCCATTGTCCATAACAATTCTAATGAGCCCTTGTATTATTGGTAATATATTGAGTATTTCCTTTTCGTAAAAATTTTAAGTATATTACCTTTCAGTTTTATTAAAACTTCCCAAAATTATAATATTAATTCTCTGAAACACCTGTAATTTTAACCCCTACTGCCAATTTGGGGCTATTAACTTGAACATTTTGATGGTATTTTGGCATCCAAGTGAGATGCAGATGAATGGCATTTCACGTCTGAATGAGGATGGATTACCATGCCCAGCGACAGAAGTGTTTGCTTTAGGTCTATTTTGGGATCAGGATGCACTGAGGAAGTGAAACTAATAGATTATCTGATCTGCCTTAAAACATACACCATGAGGCCAGTATATGGTCAAGAACTCCCTCATGGCCTCAAAAGCTCATGGCCTCTAGACTGGATACTTTTCCAGAACTAGACTTTATCATAAAAAAAAAAATGACACTACTTCTCCCAGTGTTCCAAACTCAAGCCTACTCTGAATCCTACCTAGGACCTCTATGCTGTAGAGCCACAAACCATCCAGTAGGCACAGGAGCAGCAGGGGCAAGCAGTTCAGCCTTATTCATCCCCTTCCTTGTCCTGCAGCTAGCTGCTGATCCTCTTTGCTGTCCTTGCCCTGCTCTTTCTCTCTCCCTTCCCTCCCTCTGACATTGGCATTCACTTTCCTCTCCCACTCCTCCCCTCCATAAAGAGGGGAGCAATGGTCTGTGGTGTGGCTAAGTTGAAAGCACCCAGCTGGTCACTCTAAAAGATTGAGCTCCACTTCAGTAGGACATTCTAGTCTTAAAGATTTCTTCCTCCATTTCAGATGTTGCAAGACAAGATAATTGTTACCCTTTGTGTCTTAGAGAGACAATAAATAGACTAGTAGCCTCTTCCTAACCTGGTCAATTACAGTGCTTGTACACCCTGCCTCTGCTGCAGAAATCCCTTCCTAGAAATGTAGAAATGTAACAATCTATTGATTTAATAATGTAATGTTTTATGTCATACTACTTGAAGAGAGAAGATTAATCATTAATCCTCTGGGGCCTTTGTATTTCAGATTCTCGCTTTTAGCTTAGTGAGAGCAGACTAAGCCAGTCTAGGCTACATATACTAATATTCCTGTAAAAATGACAGACTGACTTAGTTACTTCATTCTTGATTTTTATTTTATGTTAGCACCTCTGCAGGAAGAACTGATGTTAATAATAAGCTAAGGCACAAACTGCAGACCCATGATGACAGCATGCCCCAGAGCTTGCTGAAATAAAATTCCCATTTAGGAATTGAAAGTAAACACTTTTGCAGAAGACTCTCTGTAACCAACTGCACAAAGGAATTAGTTCCACTATATGCAGGAAAGATGAAAAAGGATTTTGCATGCATGGGCCTCAAAATCCTTCTTAGCATGTGCTAATTGGAATGTGCAACCTCACACTTAGATGCCCAGAAACTGTAGGGTGACAGATATTTCATAAAATCCTAAGGAGAAAAATCACTCTTAGGTGTTCTTATTTGGAAATAAGGAATTCTGTTTTAAATATATATTTATATATAAAGCAAACTCGGGGAGGGGAGGGAGTAAAGGCTAGAACGTTTATTTTGCATATGTTCTACCAATTCTGAAAGCCCACACCCTGTTTTTTTTCTGCATATTCAGAGAGGATAATATTCATTGATAGAATTAATTATAACATTTAATCCCTTTGAAAATGTCATAATCTCAACCCTTTCAGTTGCAGAGGACAGTCTCTCCAGCTGGGCTCAAAATAAGCCCTTTTATGGTAGTTCCCATATAGAGATCTAGCAGTGCAAAATGATAAAGATACCAGATCCATAGACAGGAATAAATCATGTAATGATACAGATAGGCTGCAGATGCTTTTTCAGGCCACTGAGGAGAAGCAGGGAAGAAAGAAGAGTTGAGCTTCTCGCCTTTGTACCTGATCCTGAAAAACAGACTGGTTTCTGTTCCCAGAATTCTTTACTCCAATGACTGCTTAAATACAGAATACCCAGACAGTTGCTGGACTAGGGACCAGAACCTAGGACTCCCATTTTCAAGCTGAATATACTATTCACTAGGCTACAGAACGATGCTTCATTTTGTGCTCACTCCCTTGTCCCATAAACTTTCATTCTTCTTTGCCTGTGGTACAACTTCTGTAGGCTGGGGCGAAAGCACCCCCATGCAGCAAAGCATGCAGTCTCATGGCTAGCGGACTCTCCTAGGGAATGAGTTTTTGTTTGTGAATCCCTCTGGCTAAGGAAGGCCCAAAGTCTCAGGTCTCCACCAATCTAAGCATTACTACTTAATATAAAAATGTGGGTGTCACAAAAAGTGGGACTTGCTTAGTTCTTTTAGAAAACAGGAGGGGAACGTGGGCTCTGGATCCCAAGTTGATAAAGATAGCTACACCAGACACCTAAGTTCCTGAGAAAGATGGGGGTTTAGAGACATCCCTAGGCTAGGCATTTCCTATTGGCTGGCTCCCCAGTCATCATGTGGGTATTTTGGATTACACATCTAGGATGTCTTACACCATGTGCTCTGCATAGAGCAACCTATGGCCCAAGATCCAGCACACAAAGGGATTGGGTCCAGTCTGCTTTTTACTAAGGGAATGCCAATCCACAGCCGTTTGATCCAGTCCAGGTTTTGCTAATAGTGCAACAATACAAACAGCTCCCCACACTGGCATGGAGGGCAGCTGTCCCTCACAGCAGCTTCTGCTCAGCATCCCTAGAGTGGCTGGAGGGGAATGGCAGCCCATGGCACTGCACCAGCTGGGTTGAAAGCTTGCAGCTTCCAAGGTTGCCAACCCTGGTAGAGAGAACTGAGGCACTTCTTCATTCTGCTCCGGGACTCGGCACCAGTAATAGCACCAAATGTTGCAGACTCTCAAGCTCAAATCCATTCCTTTGCTCTGATTACAAGTAAAGAAAGCAGTTAAATGTACCACATCCAACTCCACTGATTCCTTTTCACAAAGCCTGAGTTATCAGAATTTTTTAAAAATAGGGGCCACGCTGCATCAAAAAATGTGTTCAGCCTGTTCTAACCTCCAACTACCAAATACATAATAATCACTCACTCCATGCCTCCTCCCTCCTTTCACCCTCTCTGCCAAAAATAGTGAATCAAAAGGGGGCTAAAAAGGTGTTCAGAACAGTTTTGTTTCAATCTAAAGTTGCTAGCAGGTAAAGAGAAATACTGCAATTTCAGACTAGAACAGGGTCACTGGAGAACAGTAATTATGTTGAGCTTGAAAAACCCATATATTAGTAATAATTCAAGTAGGCAAGTTCTTTGCTAGCCAAAGTGGATAAATGGGATGCTGATACATTTTTGTCATGGTAAACCCACTTTTGGAACATGTACTCCTATTTTTTTCACATGCAAAAAAACAACCATTCAAATTACTTTCTATATTGAAAAAGAAAAAAAATTATTGGGTATGTACACTTCCTCTCAAACCGCTCTCTCCTTCAAAAGCAACTTTTTTCCTATAGAACATAATAGACCCAATTGTTTTGATGCAGTATAAACTTACAGCTAAATATCACACAAATTTCATGCACCAAATATAATTATTGCTAAATTTCTGATGTCTATATTTAGCAGCTTTGGAAGATAATATTTCCATTAGAATTCAGAAACCATGACCAACCAGAAGGAAAGACAAAGATTACGTCTCAAGTAGAAAGCCAACAACAAAACCAGAACCTCCCACACAGTCAAATGGAGGAGGGCTTTTTCATTTTTCTTACAGATGCAGAATTAGAGATACCATATGTTTTATGCAAAGCTAGTGTATATTTGGCTGCTACTTTAGTGAATCATTGCATTTAACTACTGTATTAATTTTCCCCTATCCAATTTTACCAAGATCCCTGCACCAGGTTTTAGCTATCCAACTGTCATTTTCTTCAAAAGCTAAAAGATGACAGGTGCCCTGAACACAGAAAAAAAATAAAGGCCTTTAATAAGTCTTTAAGAGTTCAAAATTGTGAAGCACTGGGATATTTTAAAGTTATTGTGAACATTTTATTTTAATTCACTCTTGGATTTATTAAAGATGATCTATAAACATTTGATTGAACAGTTACTTAGTAAATGTACATACTGACTTACATAACTGAGGTAACAAAAACATTTTGCGTAAAGAAGTTAAAGTCAAAAAGTATGGATATGTGCTATAAATTATTTTGTTTTTAATAAGCAAAAGGAAGAAAAAATGAATGAGAGATAAGTATTCAGCCAATAAGCAAGCCTACAAACCACTAGGACTCCCTGGGTGGGCAACGGCAGAGGTTGGTGCTTAAGGGTACCCCCTGGCATTGCTCTTGGCTGTGACAAGAGTGTCTGTCTTTTCCTTTTACTTCTGTGTTAAGGGTTCTCTGGTATTTGTGTTGTGTTAGTTGAGGTGAGGGGGAAGCAGTTAGTTGTGTTCTGTGCAGAGGAGAGGTGACAGCCACAGCTCCTCTGTAAAGTAGGGGGTGAGGGCTTAGAGAGGACATTAAGGGAGGATGGGTGATCTCCTCTGGGGTTGGGGTGGGGTGGTGAGAACAAGTGAGTAGGGGTTTGGGGAAGGGTTTCTTGTAACATGATGCGAGTGGCAGTTGTGGGGCACGGTTGGGACTGGTGGGAAGGTTTGCTTCCACAGGAACTGAACAAGGCAGCAGTGGTTGAGAAGAGGGAAAAGGGGAAGGAGTTGGAGTTCTTGGGTTCTGGGATTGGATCGCTGGTTGTAGCCGTGTTGGTCTAAGGACATAGGCAGACAGGGTTCTTTGGGTAGATGTGATCTCTTTTATAGGACCAACTGAATAGTTGGAAAAATTGTTCTTTGCAAGTTTTAGAGCACAAACACCCTTTTTCAGGCAGAGAGAGAGAGAGAGAGAGAGAGACTGAAGAAGGGTGTTTGTGCCCAAAAGCTTGCAAAGAACAATTTTTCCAACTATTCAATTGGTCTAATAAAATATATCACACCTACCCGAAGATCCTTGTCTGCCTGGGTTTGGGGATGTTATTTGAAGAATCTTGTCTATGTGTCATTTGCTCATTGTAAGCTGCTCTGAATTTTTTAAACAGGGTAGGATATAAACCAAATTAATAAATAAAGTGGCAAAATATTACAAAACATTACACACAATATGCTCTTTCTTCAACTACACCCTTATATACAGGAACCTGGCAGTCTTCTCCTATATAAAAGGGAAAGGGTTTTCTTTGGTGCCTTAGGCGGTACTTGGAATGAAATGCAGTCTGATCCAACAAAAGAAAGGAGTGAGGCAAAAGGAATGAGCAGGAACAATTTACACGCTCACCTAAATGACTCTCCCCAGGGAGCTGCATCATTTCCATCTGTAAATAATCACCTAGACTGTGTACATAAGATCACCAGCAAAATTATTCATTGAAAGCACCACTTTAAAATGAGAGATTTTCCTTTCTTCTTTAAAAATATATTTTGTTGCAGTGAAAAATACAAAAGCAATAGTCATCTTTTGATGTAGCAATCAGCAATGAAATTAAGGAGCTTGCTTTTTTACTTTAATTCAGTTGGTTACTAGCTGTCCAAAATGCATGGAAGCAATTATTTCTCTTATAAATCATGAATAGAGACAAAGTATAAACAAAAACAGTATTTACTTCACTGTTGGGAAAAGGCATATTCTAGTTAAGTCCTCAGAACCTGGGAAAAATCAAAGGGAGGTCTGAGTTTATTCCCAATACTACCTCAATTCTCCCATTAGAATTCACCTGCTCCTCAAAGACGTTACAAGGACTAGTACTTGAAATACCTCACACGGATGAAATGGAAGGTTCTATAGAAGTGCAAAGGTTTGGGTTTTTTTAGTATCTGTGTTGTCAGTCTACGCTATATGATTTCCATTCCTGTGGAAGCTCAGTTTACAATATTGTTCTCAGAGTTCCATTACATTAAAATTATGCGTATAAATTCAACCTTTAAGTGCCATGAACATACACCCTTTCCTGGCAGAAATCCCAAACTCACCTATCCAGGCAGGGTCCCATGAACAGAGTTAGGAATAACCTGAAAAAGTCATCTTGTGGTACTCTGAGGTTGCATGCCGTGATGATCAGCAAAGCATGCCCTTTCCAAGCAGCCTGTTAACAAATAAATACATAAATCAATAACACATCCAAATATGCGATAGAGCGAGGGGAGAAAGTGCATGGCTAACTAAATACCACTGACTAAATCCAAGTAGAGAGTTTGTTGTAACTGCTTTTAAAAGTTATAAGGGTGGCAGAGGGTAGATTCAGACTAGACATCAAGAGGCGCTACTTCACTGTCAGGGCAGCTAGGATCTGGAAACAAAGTCCAAGCAAAGTGGTGCTGGCTCCTACCCTGGCAGTCTTTAAGAGGAGGCTGGATGAACACCTTGCTGGGGTCGTTTGACCCCAGTACTTTTTCCTGCCATGGCAGGGGGTCGGACTTGATGATCTGCTCAGGTCCCTTCTGACCCTACCAACTATGAAACATAATGCCTCACCAATTCTGAATAGTTGAAATGTTGTAACTCAGAACCGATTTTCCCATAGGAACAACGTTATAAATGGGGGACTGGTTCTTGAACTGATTTTCACCAAAAATAACCCAGAATTTTGTACTCAATTATAGATGAGTAATATAGCTGCATTAATGTATTTATATTGTAAATGGCAATCATATTGATTTGGAAGGACTTCTTTGAGGTGACTTTGCTGGACTTTTTGAAGGGCTCTTGCTTGAAGTCTTCTCAGGAGTCTTGGCTGCAGATTTTTCTGGAGCCTTGTCTGCTTTCTTAAAGAAAGCATCCAAGAAAATTTGTTCAGAAGTTCTCCACGAAGATGGACGATGCAGCGAACTTGTTCACTGGTGTGGCATTGAATCAACTGTTGTAAAGTTGAAACTGACATCAGAAAGTTGAAATAGGGTGTCAATTTATAAATGGTGTAAGTGCCATTCTTTGTAATTCGAAACATCTCAAGTCGAGGACTGCCTGTAATTACTTCCCTCGATCTGCTGGCAAAGTTCACACTATTATAGCTTAGCATGCTGTTAGCCTTCTTGGCAACAAGGGCGTACTGTTGACTCATATCCATCTTATTGTCCACTGTAACCCCCAGGTCCTTTTATGCAGAGCTGCTGCTTAGCCAGTTGGCCCTAAGCCTGTACCATTGCATGAGATTCTTCTGTCCTAAGTACAGGACTTTGTACTTGTCCTTTCTGAACCACATGAGATTTTTTTTGGTCCACTCTTCTAATTCGTCTACTCTGAATCCTAGCCCTAGCCTCCAGCATATCTACTATTCCCCCCAGCTTGGTGTCATCTGTGAATTTGCTTAGGGTGCGCTGCATCCCAGGTTCCAGGTTGTTAATGAAGATACTGAACAAAAACAGCTCTAGGACCAATTCATTGGGCACTCCACTTAATACCAGTTGCCAGCTAGACATCATGCCATTGATCGCTACCCTTTGAGCCCAGCAATCCAACCAGTTTCAATCCACCTTACAGTCCATTCATCCAACCCATACTTCCTTAGCTTGCTTACAAGAATGCTGTTGGAGACCATATCAAAAACCTTGCTAAACATAACTGAAAATTGACAGGAAAAGGCATGGAAACTACAGATATAGTCATGCCCATTTCATATCTTGCTATGCTGTAGTTACCACCACAGACCAATAATCTATCCTCCCTCAGCTTGTGGCCACTGTTCCTGGTGACTCCAAGGGGGGCCCTGGTGAACAGACTTTCCCCGAGTCCCTGCTGGTGGCCCCTGATAAAGTTGTAGGCAACCACAAGATCCCCCCTCAGTCTCCTCTTGCGGAGACTGAAGAGATTCAGGTCCCTCAGCCTCTCCTCAGAGGACTGGCCATGGAGGCCCTCAACCATATGAGTGGCCCTCCTCTGGACCCTCTCCAGGTTCTCCACGTCCTTCTTGAAGTGTGGCGCCCAGAACTGGACACACTACTCCAGCTGCAGCCTGACCAGTGCTGCATAGAGGGGGAGCAATATTGGTCCACTTCAGTAACTAACCACAGAGATTTGGGGAAAGTGGAACTGATATGACTGTGAGGCCTCAATGTGATTGGTGAATTCAGAACACTGATTGCAATTAAGTGTGTTAAGGCAGGGGTTTCCAACCTTTTTTGGCTGGTGTACCCCTGGTGGTTGGTCAAGAAGCAGGAAGTCCCCAGCTGATTGATGAGTGGGGGGAGGGGTCCCCTGGAAGCGGATCAATGAGCGGGGGGAGGGGGCAAGGGGTGTCCCATGCACAGCTGCAAAACCAGAAGCAGCAGAGGCAAAACGGTGAGTGCCCCCACTTCTCCTCACCCGCTGCCACATACCCCAAGGCCTTCCCACGTACCCCTGGTTGACAGCCCCTGTGTTAAAGGGACCAGAGACTGGCTTGGAGCCCTCTGGCATTGTGGGAGGGTTTAAGGTTCTCAAGTGTATATTATCATGATGTTAGTGTTTTCTACCAGCTACCTGTTCTTGGAGGATTTCACCAGTGTCACTGTTCACCTCTTGTTACCCTGATCCTAAGTGTATATACCTAAATGTTACTTTTGATTTACCTGTGTCTGTCCCCCTCTCCTTAGCTCATTGGCTTTGACCCTAATACTCAGCATCCCCTACATAAAAATGGGAACTTCCCTTGCCAGCTCCCTCTGCCAGTTCCTGGGATTGCAGGGTTTGATACAGCTTAGCTATTTAAATAATTTCTGGCAAATCCCAGGGATGATGGTTATTTATAAATATTATTTTTATATATAAAATCAAGCCACAAGAAAAACTTTATGAAAAAGACAAGTGAATTGCTTTGGAACACACACACACACACACACACACACACACACACACACACACACACACACACACACCCCCCCCCTTGTAAAAATCTAGGAAAGGTTTGACACATTTCACAAGAACGCCTTCACAGTTTTTAGAACAAGTGGCCAGAAGTCACTATTAATGCAAGTTATTTTGCTAACAGCATAAAATTGAACCACTTGTTTATTACAATGAACAGGTAAAAGGGAAACATAAACACACAAAAAAGACAGAGATAAAATGCAGAAATAAGATTATTATAAGCTTTGGCTACTAAATCTGTATTCTGTTTCATAAGTATCAAACACTTGATCTTTCCTTTCAATCTCACTAAAGTGTCAACTAGGTGAGCAGGTTTGCCAGCAGGCACAAGAGTCGGCCAGGAGCTAGGAAGGATTGAATACAAATGTTAAGTGTCAGATCTTCCCGTAAGGCAGGCATATTTTCCAAAATAATTTTTATTCCTTCTCACACCTTTTGTGATAGAAAATACTGTGTGTAAGACTGGTAATATCTTTAGTCAGTTAAAAAAAAATCTAGAACATCATTGCTATTTAGGAATAATTTAAACCTGAAGGAAAAAAAAAACCATAACAGCCAAACAGGTAGATAAAAGCAGTTTTAGAAGAAATGAAAATTAATCTGTACCATTTTACAATTGATCCATAAAATAAATGCAGTTAAGAAGCTGGTTTGGAGGAGTGTCCCCCGCTGGCCCAGAGGCTTCAGTCATGCCTCCTCCCCACCCTTCTCCTCCTCCACCCTGAAGTTGTCAGCTCATTTCCTCCCCCCACTCTGTAGCGGACCCAAGCATCCAGGACCTCAGGGACCTGAAGCCACCAACATGTCTTCTAGAGAGCTCAGATGAAGGGAGGTATGACTATACCACACCTCCCTGGATCTTCCCCAAAGTTTGCATCCAAACATACAACACTTCACTGCCAAACAGGAACTGTCCCTTCACATGTGTGCAAACAGTGCCTAGCATGTGGGGCCCAAAGCACGGATGGTATCAATACAGACCACTGTAATAAAAACACTACCTTCAATCATTCATCCTACACATCAAACAGAGTGGCATGACAGTGGCATTTTGAATAGGCAGTGAAAGCTTTCCAGTTCTCAGACTGATTACAAAAGCTGACAGACTATTTTTTTTTTTAACAACAATTCTTCTCATACTTGGAAGCTGCAATGACTGCCCACAGGCAGCAGCTGCTGTCGCCAAGATGCCAGGGTGCATACACATCGGCATGCTTGTGGCAGCACTGCATAGTTCCACTCAACTGATAGGAAGATACCAGCTACTGAATGGATGATGGCAGCCACCTGAAGGATCAGGAGTGACTTCACATGCTGGTAGCAAGATGAGTCTTAGTCCACTTGGAAGAGATAGAGAAACTCCGCTGGCAGAGTCTGCCACAGAGGGGCTTCAAGTGTGAACTCACTGTGTGGCATAGGCTAGGCCAGGGCTGTCCAATTGGCAGCCCAGGAATGGGTTAAACTGCGGCTTCCAGGCTCCCACCTGGTCACCACTCCCCCACTTAAACCTAAAGACTTTTCAAACTCCTTTCCAGAATATTATTTTAAAATCTGTGCAGAACATGAAACGTATATACACTAGTGTGTGTCCTACGCTTCAGTAATCATGTTTTTTTTCTATAAGCTTAGCACTGTTTCATTATACTCAATTAACTCATCTGGGAAATAATGTTAAAATGAGTTTTCAGATAAGAAGTGTATTTGGCTTTGAGTTTACCACTAATCTGATTCTAGAAAAATACATTTGTAGAATGATCATCTTTTTGTACCAATTCAGTACTTAATATAAACACTATACCAAATTAAACTACAAGTACTCAGAGCCAAAAAGAATCAAGTTGAACTCTCAGACACTGCAACACCAAATATTCCATGTCAACTTATGCTATGGCCAAGCAAAAGTGCTGAGCAAGTGAAAAAGACAACATCCTAAATCAAGGGTAGCCAACCTACAACAAATGGCAGGGGCATCCTCTGTGTACAGCATGCATCAGATCAGGCAAGGGGACAGGCAGTACAGCAGCAGATAGGGCAGGAAGCAGAAAGCAAAGTAGTAAATCAGACAGGGAGAACAGGGAATGAAGTAGAAAGCAGAGCAGCAGATCAGGCAGGGAACACAGAGCTGGGAACAGAAAGCAGAGGAGCATATTAGGTAGAGAAAGGAGATCAGAGTAGGTGCGGGACTAATTTTGTGACAACTGCCAGAAAGGTTGGCCCCTGCTGTCCCAAACAATTGAAAACCTCAGCTTTTATGCAACTGAAGGGAAAGGAGCTATAAATCTGTTTTAAACTATCAATAAAACCCTTTATTTTTAATTTTAATAAGTATTTAGAGAAAGGAACTTCTCTTAAAGATTCTATCTGCTTACATATTAAATTAAACGGTTAGACTTAACAATACCCAGACTCCCAAAAAACAGTCTTGAAAACTAAGCAGAGGTGACAGTAGGGATCTGATATTTTTAAAACTAAAAAAAGAAACAAATGCAATCTTAAACAGCTTTCTTGAAGTCACCTTTAAGAATAATTTCAGAATTAAACATGGTGTCAAAGATGCTTTAAAGCTAAGTAAAAATGTGCTCTTCAGCCTCCCTCTAGAATTACTACTAGTTTTAATTATGTATTTTTTTTCCTCACCTACATGTCTTCTTCTAAAAATTGTTCCTTTGTTTCTGGTATACACTTTACAACTCTAGCCATAATAGTAGCCTGCCTGTTAAGTGTCAATTCTACATTTCTGGAGTTGGTCAACCTTTTTTGAACAGAATAGCTGTTTCTTAAAAACAATGGAGTTTTATTGAAAAAGAACTTACATCTATTTTCCTAGAACATGCTTATTTCATTAGTGTTTGTGTTTACAAAAGAAAGTTGAAACATTTCAACCTTCTTATTCCATTTTTCAAAAAGATTAATTTCTACTGTTTTATGCCAAAATCATTCGTTTTAATATGCTGAAAGTACTTTGACTTTTACTTCTTATTTTGACACATTTTATATAGTAGATACTACATTTAATACTTTAATTTCAGATTTATTTTCATAAGGTTAATTCAAAGGTTTCAGAGTTCTAAATTGTATTTTTAAATTGTCATTTCACTAGAAATGTCATTCCAGGTCAGAAAACAAATTTCAAACTGCTAGAGTTTTCCATGGAATAGAAAAGAAATAGAATTAGGAGTAGAAAATCAGTTTATTCATGGGATGTTACCTGAAATCCTTCAGTACGTATTTCATACTCCTAGACTCAGGGGTGGACATAATGAGGCCCACCAGGCCATTCTATCCAGCCCATGGGGTCCCTAAAAAATTTAGAAAATTAACATTTATCTGCCCCTGGTTGCCTGTCATGCGGCTCTCGATGGCTTGGTAAAATTCAGTAAGCAGCCCTGCACCCAAAATAATTGCCCATGCCTGACCAACCCTCAAAATTTTTAAAATTTTCCAATAAATATTTTAAAGTCTCTTCTGTAATCCCAGGTTCCCCACCACTGCAGCCCCAAGCAGCACAATAACTGGTATCTAACGAGAGAAAAAAACCAGTTGTTTCTTCCAAACGCATAGAACTTGCTAAACCATTTTCCCCCTATTCTTTCCCATCTTTGGTGTATTTATTCTCAGAATTAGATTGCCATCTTGGAAACATATATGCATTTAACTTGAAGCACATGCCTCATCCCAATGAAATCAAACAGGCAGCTCAAATGCTTCAAATTAAGCACAGATATTTCCAAAATAGAAGGTATTTTGAATTAGGCCTCCCCTAAAAGAAGTTGAGGCTTCCAAAAAAAAAACAAAAACAACAACAACAAAAACCCAACCTTAACTTGATAAGAATATAGATGTCAATATCCACCTTTAGATGGCCTGTTACAACCTGGCCCTGGTATCTTTTATAAGTCTTTTGCAAGTGGACCCAACTCAGATTCCTACACATTTCTAAGCCAGTCGAGTCTGTCATAGGCTCAGATTTCTCATGTCACACCATGCTGTGGGACATAAACTCTAAAAATGGTGCCTCCAACCTATGCAGGTGAACCTATGGCAGCTGTTCACAAGTTTCTGCAGAACTCCATCTAATCCAAGGGTGCTCTGGTGCTTCTAGTTTTACTCTTTCAAGCTAAGGCTCTGGCTGGGGCCACATGAGCTGTGCAACTAGATTGTTCCTGGCTCCCTGCACCCAGGCCGGGCCAGGCTGTCATGAAGTCACAGCGAGCTGGGAAGGACCCTGCCCCAGAGGCACAGCCTGGGCTGTCCCCTCCATGCCCACCCTCAGCAGCACCTACAGCCAGCCCAGCTCAGCCCTGGGTGAACTGGGCAGATCGCAGGGCCAGCCCAGACCAGACTAGGCCACAGGCGTAGGGCCCTTACTAGCTGGCTGCAGCTCCGTGACAGCCTGGCCCACCACACACAGAAGCCAGCTGGCCAGGCAGCGGCATAGAAACAATGCCACTGCAGCTGTGGGCAGGTGCCTTGGCAGATGGACTGGCTGTGCAGGATGAGTCTATCACGCCTGCAGCTGCCCAAGCTAGCTCAGAGGTGCCAGCAGGCCCAGAGACTGGCAGCCAGCCACCGTGGGCACTCATGTGGCAGCAGCCACTGCCACACCCCCTGCACAGTGCCTGCTCATGTCTCATGTGGCAGCTATGGACGGATGAGCAAGCACTGTGCAGGGGGCATAGCAGCAGCAGCTGCAGGTGCATGAGCCCCCACAGCAGGCAGCCAACAGGGTCTGGGCCCACTGCCACCTCTGAGCCAACCCAGGCAGCTGGGACAGAACAGACTCATCCCGCACAGCCAACCTAGCTGCCAAGGCATCCACCCACAGCTGCAATGGCATAGTCTCCACGCCACTGGCCAGCCAGCCACCGCGTGCCAGGCTGGGCTGTCATGGAGCTGCAGCCAGCTGGTAGGACCTTGCCCACCCGTCCAGGACGGCCCTGCTGTCTGCCCACCTCAGCTGGAGCTGAGCCACACAAGCTGCAGGCACTGCTGAGCGTGGACATGGAGGGGTGAGCCCAAGCCAGGCCGCAGGGGCAGGGTTATTCCCAGCCGGGCTATGGTTCCACAACAGCCTGGCCCAGTCTGGGAGCCGGGAACAATCTGGGCACACAGGTCCCACAGCCCCAACCTGAGCAGCAGCCAGCTGGGAAGCGCCCTGCCCAAGCCAGCCCCTCTGTACCCCTCAGCAACAGCCTCAAGCAGGCAGGCTCTGGCCACACACCCCACTGCCCAGCTGGGGTCCCCGTAAGAGACAGGGGAATTTAATCCCCCTCCCTGCCCACCCTTTGCTTGAGGCGCTGCCCTGGCCGCTGTCTAGGCACACCTCCCTTCTCAGGGATAAACCTGGCAATTGCTGCTTCCCCCTTCTCCCTCCAAGCACACTCCGGCTGGGGTCCCTGCAAGCCAGAGTGGGGTTTTAAACTCCTCCCCAATCATACTTAGCATCCTGCTTGGAGCCTAACCAGGCACCCCTGTCCCCCCCCCCCCCCCCC
>NW_017729026.1:43956978-43966290 GCF_001723915.1 Gavialis gangeticus | reverse complement strand
CCCCCCGCCCCCCAATCAACCTCCCTCCAGCCTCGCAGCTGTTACCAAAGAGAAGTGAGGGTTCGCTATAGCGCAGCCCCCACCCCCCAGCTTCTAGCCTGAACCACTGCAGGTATGTGGCTGCATTTCAGGACTCAAAAGTGAATGTCTATCCACTTGCAAATTGGCTCAATATACGTAGGTTAGACTAACCTGCAAAGACTGAATCAATTCAGGATCAGGTTTTTTGAATGTCTGTACTTAACCTAGGAGTTCAAGGCTTCTCACTGTTTCAAGGTAGCCAATGTTTCTCCTTTCAGTCCTTCTAAAACCTGGAAACAACTGCTGTCCCTCCCATGTGTAGTTATCCCTCTTAAACATAAAAATTATCTCCCTTTATCTGTATGCACCATTGGAAAACTGCATTCCTATCTTTCTCAGTCCTGCTTAGCCCTACTTGCGTAGAAAAAAAAACTGTTGCACTGGGGTAGGCATTTCGAAACTGATGGCCAAAGTTTCTCCCAAGGCTGGGGAGTTATCTGAAATTCAGTTCACTACACTCGCCTTGGGCAACTTTAGACATGTTTTCAGTACACAATACAAAATTGAGCTCAAATTTGATAGACATATCCACTGTGACACATTCTATCATTCCACACTTTCTAATCACCTTAATTTACCCTACCGCCCACAAACATGTTTTCTTTTAGGGCCACACCACTACTGGTTTTTAATAACTTTGCCCATTAACCAAAGAGTAGTTTTGAGGGTTATGCATTTTCTCTTAGCTTTTATATTTCTGTTTTATGTTGCAAATTTTTAACCAATGCCCCAAGTGGTGGAGGGTGTAATGGGAGCTAAAGTATCTTTAGTAAATAGGCAATAAAATGTAATGACATGTAAAAACAGGAAATTAACATTTTGTATCATAATCTATTTTATTTACCTACCTAAATGAGTTAAAAATCCTGTCTTCAAACAGTCTAATATTGTAGGGACACTCAGCTGCCACTTCATTTATAGTCTGTTTCCTTAGCAACACTAGGATCCATCTGACTGCAGAGGACTAAATTCTTAAACTATCTCATCTTTACCAGAAATAGGCTAGAAAGACATTTATATTTTAAGGCATGCAGAGTCATCATCATAAATGAGCATGCTAATGAAACCAAGAGTTATTTATGTTCTTTAAAAAGGCACAAATAAATCCTCCTCACACTCTGGCTTGATTGACTGAACGCCTCAAGGGACTGATAATAGCGCGCACAGTTTTTTACATCTAGGCTGCTCCAAATAGAATAGAATAAAAGATCTCTCTCTTCCTCCTTCCCTACTGTGATTAGTCAGACTGATAACTGACACAAAGTTTAAAGAAGGAAAAATGCTTGCAGGTCATTTTCTAGTGGAGGTTTTCATTTCTGGAACCCATTTGCCTCCTCTTTCTCATATACATCCTAGATTTAAGGGCTTCGGACACATAGCAATGTTCATTTGTTCTCTTGGGCCTGTCAGATAGGAAGATCTGAAGGATTTGGGGTGTGATGTTAGTTAGGATAAGCTATTAAGTGCAGGTTCATCATGCTACTAAGGGGAGTCGGATATGGCCCAAGTCCTTTTTATTAAGGATATTTTTCTTTTCTTAAAAAGATACTTTTATAGGCCCCTAGAGATTGAAGTACATGTAAAGAAATATATCAAGCCCAAATCAGTAAGGCCTGAACATTTTTATGAACTACTTATTTTACATGGGTTCTAATATGGCAGTCATCATAATAGTTCCTGAGAACTATAGTGATAACGAGGGCTTCCAGTAGTGTACTCAAAGCCACACGGTTATGGTATATTTTTGGGGTGGAGGTTGAGCTTAATTTCCAATATATAGGTTACTACGCATCTCTGTTAAAAAGGCCAACTTACATTTGGAGTAGGAAGTGGTCCTCAAGTCTGCAATGGCCTTTAGTTTCTGGAGAGTCTAATGTACTGTTTCAATAGGCGAGAGGAACAATGTCATCTAACATGACATTTACCCTGGACCTTTAGGTGGCCCTTTAGATATCAGCTACTCAGGCCACAGTGTGCTCTGAATATAAGGTCTGAATCACTGAACTTCACTTCAAATTTGGTAAGAAACCAGAGGAGAGACTGGAGGAAGATATGATATGCATGGATTGCTCAGGAGATGCACTGCAGTGCTTGTACTAGTTGGTGTTCACTGGCATGTCCAGGGACTGCTGCAAACAACAGACTGATGATGAAAGCATAAATAACTAATATAGGTCATCCTCTGTAAGAATAGGATGGAATCTCTTTGACAACTAAGTGAGTAAGCAATAAAAGTGGCAGATGAACTTCCACCCTGACAAGTGCAAAGTAATGCACACAGGGAAAAATAACCTCAGTTTTACATACAGGAGACTGGGCTCTGAACTAGCCATTACAACTCAAGAAATGCAACTTAGAGTCATTGTAGATGGTCCTCTAAAGTGTTGGCTCATTGCACAGTAGCAATCAAAAAAGCCAATAAATTGTTGGGCATTCACTATGAAAGAAATCGAAAACAAAATGCAAAATATCATTATGACACTGTATAAGCCATGGCGGTATGTGGGTAGAAGGAAGAAAGTGGCTATTTAGGAAGCAGCATGCAGCTGGTCTAATGGAGCCAGATGATTTTCAGCTATGGCCCTACTGAGAAGAAAGTCCTGTCACAGGCCTCGTCTAGTTTGCAATGCCATCAATAAAGATACTTAGGCTGAAGATTAGGTCTAATGCCTGAACTGCCGTGTGTGTAGGAGCAGAGATGGACTGAAAACCCTAACAAAGGAGGGGATGAGTGAAATTTTAAATCTGCTGTCTTGTTGAAGTGAGTTAAAATCTCCTGAGATAACTGAAGTAATTTACCACTATCGCTAGCAAGGTGATGAGGGCTTATCTGAAGTGGTCTGTGCAAGCTTTGATTCACTTTTCTACTATCACACAAATCTGAATGAAGCTACCTCAGATATGTCTGTTGAAACGAATGACAAGACAAATGCAGTGCCACCTGACTGCTCATAGTGCCTGGGTCTATGATTTACCAAGTGTTCTGAGAAGATCCCAGTCTATCAGCCTTGTGAAACGAATACATCACTGATTTTCACATGGCTTCCCATAAAATGCTTTTAAGGGTTCCACAAAGTACATGCATCCTCTCAGAATCTCCCGATATGACCTGTCCTGTCCTGGAGAGCTAAAGATGGTCTTAAATGGCCCAGTCTGAACCAAACAGTTCTAGCAGCACCCCAGCTTCCATGAAGGGAAGAATGAGCTGGTGGAAAACAAGCTGCAGTTGTATGCAAAGAAAGTGCAGGGAAAAGCAGGAGCTGCAGAGTAGGTGGCAGACACTGAGACCCAGGTCTGGAAGGCCAGGCCAGGAGCAGGATGGAGCTGGTGCTTGGGTTGCATCCTTGCTGGAGCACTGGGCTGCTCCCATAATCCTCTCTCTGCTTCTCCCACTCAGGCCAAGTGTACACCCACTGCCCTCCCCACCCCCCAGCAGTCTCCAGTAGACACTCTACATCTGCCCTGCAGGAAAAGGGGATTGTTTGGAATTTTGCAACACGTCTCCATTCCCAAATTATTTGCCTGCTGCCAAACTGAGAAGGACACAGGTGCTCTGTTGACAAGGGAAGGAAGTTTCACTTTCTCACATGTGTGCTGCAAATCTTGGTCCCTAACCCTGTAGTCAGACCATTGCACCCATGTAATTATGGGGCTGTGACCCTAAAGTTATTTTCTAACCTCTTGTGTTCCCAGAACTTCTCAATTGTAATATTGCCTGCAGAGTGGTTCCTGCTTTATTTCCATGTTATTCATTTTTTTAAAATCTCTTAAGAAAAAAGCTTTTAGATCTAAGATAAAGGAATTTCAGAAAATTGTTTTTTATAATGTTTTGAAATGGGGTGCCATTAAATTCAGAAAGAAATATGATGGGGTGCCTTGAGCCTGAAACGGTTGAAAACCACCAAAACATAGTAGTCAATCCAGTCCCTGGGTGTTTTTATGGGGACAGGTATCCCCATAAAAATGGCAGTGAAATCTTCTAGCAGTATATAGAGAAGAATTTGCCTGCCCTATTACAAATAAGGCACATAGCAATCTTTTCCTGCTGTTATAAACACTCTGAACATGTCTTTGTGAGTCAGTATTGAGCACTGCCAACTCTCTTTCAGATGTCACCAGCCTCCTTATTATAAATGGCATGCTTGGAGCTTCAGCAGCTACTCCAAAGGTTCAGTGCTCATAGAAGCTAAATTAATTTCTCATTCCTAGTGGTGCACTCTTCAAATCAGAGCTAAGTCGTATAGGGGAAGCTTAGAGAGGGAAAAAGAGCATACAAGCACTCAAACATGGGCACTAGATGCTTCAAGGAGACATTTTAGCTAGTTTGTTTTGCACATATATAATAGCTTGAAACAACTTTCTGTGTTTTTAAAGAGTTTATGTGCATGCACCTAGCAGATATTATATATGCAAATACAAACTATCCCTCCAACACCCCCGCCTCCCACTCTGCCAAATAACATAAAAAAAATTAAACGATTTCTGAAGAAAATTGAAGAAGTAAAGAGGTTAGAGGCAATCCAATGTTTTAAAAGGCACTGTGAATTAATAGCACCCTCAGAACCAACTTACAAAGCTCTACTTTTTTTTAGAAAGCATATGCTCTTCCCCACCCTTACAGAGAAACACTGTAGGATCCTTGAAAATACAGTTTTTTAGCATGCACTAATGATGCAGAAAACCTACAACAATAAACTCAGTTCTAAAGGCTTTTGATATTCTAATTATAATGGAATTAGAAAGATATTTCTTAATTATTTTGTACAAGAGAAACTGTTTCTTTTACTTTTGCTAACTAACCCTGCCTCAAGACTTCAAAGTAATTTAAGTTGGACACCCTAAATTGGACACTTTTCACTATAATCTCTCTATACCTCAACTTCCCTAGTACACAAAGGAACTAATACTATCCTGACAACTTACAGGGATAAAGTGAAGATATGCTGGTTCACAGACATCAGTTATTCAACAACTACAGTGTCAAATATCATAAAAAAGGCCATAGGAGAACTAATAATTCTGTCACCAATTGTTAGGGTTTAAATACCGTGCAGAAAATAAGGTACAGAGAAACACTGAACAGCAAGGCAAAAACAGAAGACAGAAGATCTACTTCCAAAGAGAACATCATCTAGCTACTCTGTGCACCTCACAAGGCAGGCACCCTGTAGAAAAAGTAGCATACAGCTGGGTAACTAGAGACTAGACTGAAAGGCATACACAAAAGGAAGTCAAATTAAGGCTGCATAGGCAAAATTAATTCTGGTATTTCCTAAGCTTTTAAGTGTTTGGCTTCTGAACTTTAACATTCTTTTAACGGGTCACTACTCCTGGCTCTTTACTGGCTTTCTCAGGGATTTTCAATTTTCTCCCCATGCCTCAGCTTCCCCAACATACGAAATCCTCTGCAAAGTGCCTTGAGTCTTATTCATTATAAGTGTTATGAAAAAGTCAGGTATTGGTGTTATTCCCTAGAGATATCAATAGCTTCTTCTCTTCTATCTGACCCAGGCCAAATAGAATATGTGCATGTATGTTCCAACAAAGGATAATCGGAAAAACACTATAAATAAATATACCTGGCAGCAAGTTGCACATTTTCAAAATTCCAGAATGGTACCCCGAGGCCAAAATTTGTTCATAATTTTGAAAGGGAAAGGACTTGTGCATCAAAAAAATCTTCTGAGATTTCTTTAGAGCAGTGGTTCTCAACCTTGTTAAGACTCAAGGTAACCCTAGAAAAAAGCCAACTCTTAGCTCTCGCTCATTTTTTTTTGACTATGGAGAAAATAACAGAACAATTCCTGTGTTGCAAAGAACTCAGAAAAAACACAACAGATTAGAATGTTTTTGACACTAGGAACTCCTATTTGAAATTGGTGGGTTTATCATGCGACTCAGGCATAGGTGTTTGGACACCTAACGGTGCCAATATTGTGTGGCAACTGCTGGCACCCTTCAGAAGGATCTTCTGACACCCTGTTTCAAAATCAGTGCTTTAAAGATTAATTTAGAACCACCATGTCCAAGTACTGTGCCATGTTGATCACTGCTCCAGCATAAGTCACCAGCCTTAAAATGAAAAGTTACTTGTTTTGCTCCAAGGTTCTCCTTGCAATGAAATGTAAGACCTCAGTGTAAGAATACTGGCAACGTATGAGTAGAAGGTTGATCTCCTTTGTCTCCTTGAGCAGCACTTTGCCAGCGCACCGAATCCCGTTGTGGAGATGTGCTGCCCAAGCAGCACATCCGAGGTGAGAGGAGATGAAATCAATTCTGTCACCCCTTGCCTGGCATAGCTGATTTCCCCCTTTGCTGCACTGACTATGAGGGCGGGAACAAGGGCACCAGGATTTCCCCATGCCTTCCTGCCTACCTACACAACTAGGGAAAACAGCAGCCCAAAAACAGCTGTTCCCCCCCCCCCCCATCTTCCCTGCAGAAACTGGCCATGCAGGTAACTAGAATAAGACAGTAAGGGGTGCCAAATTCTCCCCTTGATCTCTACAGGCAAAAATTGGCTACTTCTGACTGACCTCCCTCATTGAGTCCAATGGGTCCCATGCACACAAAAAAATCTACTGCACACAAAACTCATAAGAACAACAGCTAACATCACAGGACAATGAGCATCTTTTCAACTACGGCACCTTTTGGGGCAAGAAGAACTAGCATCAAGAGCAATGATTTTTCAAGTAAGACAGCAATAAGCATCAGACCTGGTCCTAAAATGAACAAGGATTGAGCATGTCAACCTTGCAAAATATTTCATAGCCATGAAGATTGTTTGGTTATTCAAGATATTGGCATACAGGATATATCTCAGAACATGCAAAATTTCCACCAGCAAAATAAAGAACAAAGAAACAAACATTAAATTCCTTTGTGTGTTTCAGTGCACAGATAAATTATGCTGGTGGTAAGAAACACAAGATGACAACAGTTTCTTTCTTTTACAACAAGGAAAGTTACATTTACACAAATGGTTAAATCCTGCTTTTGCAATTTCAGGATGCCAAACCTCTCCAATTAGTCCATTACTTACTGTTCCTAGTCCTCATCTACTCTTATTTCGAAAGGAGGTTTTAAGTGTGGCCCAGGAAATGAAATGTCCACATACTTTTTTTGATCAGGCATTATCTTACAAGAAATCTAAACAATTCTGAACACAAAAAATTAGGAGAAAATAAAAAATGAGGGTATACATGTCGGGTTTTCTCTGTCTAGGTAAAATTGTTTGTCTCTTTTAAATGTGATTCACTAATATTTGAATGATTAATTTAGTTCTCTCAATTTATAAAAGGAGCAATACATTCAGCACATGCTTTTCCGGAACTAAAATAGAATTTCAAAAACAGTTAAAGGTATTCAGCGATTACTCTAATTCTAAAATGAATCCTCTGCCCAGTGGTCAGTATCAAATATGCTTCTGTAGACTAAAAATTTCATTGTAAAGCATATGACCCTGGGAACTTAAATACATTAGTGCTCAATATCATTCACAACAAAAGTGGAATGATGAGTAAAGGCCAAAGAAAAACTACATGTGAGAGTAGCCAACTGCTGGCTTTTCTATGTAACTAACACCATTTGAAACCTCTATATAGCTTGTCTTTCTAACATAAGCAATGTACAATATGTCTCTCACACTAGCACAGAATGCATCAGACAGCATTTATTTCTGGATGTTTAAAATTCTATTCAACAGTCCTCTCAGGGACACATGCAACTTGTTTGCTAAGTCTCCTACCCATTTTACATGAGTGTATTTGTGGCCTGTATCTTTTAGCACATGTATTCATTCACCAGTTTCACTCGGTTCTCTTCGGAGGAAAAAAACCCAAAACATTTAAAATTGTCAGAAAAGCACCTTTATAATTCTGCTTCCCATAACAGTTCGCTATCTGCCTCCTATTATCTGACTTGATGAAAGAGGCCACATATGAAAATTACTCTGTATGCACAACTTGCATGAACAACAGTTAATGTTATGGGAAAATAAGCATCTCTCATCTCGTTAAGTATGGCACTTTCTAAGGCAAACATTACTTCAGCATCAAGAGCAATGCATTTCCTATGTAACGTAAGAGTAATGTGTACATAAAACAGTACATTTTGCATAATCAAGAGCTTTACACAATCAGTCAGCATTGTAAATACCGAACACTGGATTAGGAACAACATTAAAAGCTAAGATCCCTAAATACACATTACAAGAATTCACAAACCAATGCTCTCTCATTATGTAATGAGTATCATCACACATCCCCTAGTTACAATGTATTTGGACTTGAACTAGGAAGACTGAGTCCTCAGTCACCCACTTGTATTATCACTTCTACAAACGATTATGCAGTGGCAATAAAAAAGATGAATGGAGAGAAAGAAATGGAAAGAAGAAATAAAAAAAGAGAGAACACTGTATGGAGCATAAAAGTCAGACTAGAAAGATTAGAAAGGAAGAGTAAGGAAAGACAATGGGTGAGATCAGACCTCTTCAGTCTCCGCCGCATCTCCCACAGGATAGTGGGGAGCATTGGCATCCAGACCCCACACTGCACTACTGCCTCGAATTAGCGACGGGGTCAAGAACAACCCTGTGTGTGGGGCAAGAAGCAGCGAAAGCAGGGGGTAGGCTCTGGGCGCTTGGCGGAGGACCATTGTGAAAGGAGGTTTCTCCAGCTAGCTCCCGCAGCTAGAAAAGCCTGCCAGAATTCAAAGGGCCAGGTGGAGGAAACCCTTCAAAGAAAAACAAGACACGAAAGGCCTTCAGTGGGGGCTGGGGGGAGGGCAAGGCACTGACTGTGGCAGGCAGCTGAAGTCTCTCCTCTCCTTAGCTCTTAGCACCTTCCTGTTTTGGCATCCCAAGGGGGGACAACATCTCTGCTGGCTGGACCCCCGCCCTGCCAGGCAGCAGGAGCACCGCAGAGCCTCACCCCAGCCCAGCAATTCGGGCTCCCCTTAAGTTGGAGAGGATTTTCCTCCCCCCACTTTGATCTCCACCTGGGCTCCCTCCTCCACAGCGCTGGGGCCCGGCAAGGCAGGTCCACCCCACCCCAGGGCGCGGCGGCAGCGGGGCTGGGACGAGGAGCGCGCGGCAGGCGGGAAGGAAAGGGAAGGGGAGACAAAGCCTCCGAGCCGAGCGCGGGGCACTCACCTGACGGCCGGGAGCCCGCAGCCCGGCCCGGCATCGCGGCGGCGCCCGCAGCCCGCCCACAACAAAGGGCTGCG
>NW_017729026.1:43954542-43956813 GCF_001723915.1 Gavialis gangeticus | reverse complement strand
GCCGCTGGCTGGGGCGGGGACTGGGCGCTGCACGCCGGCGCAGGCGCCCGCACGGCCGCGGGAGCGGGGACCTGACTGCCCGCGCTCGGCGGCTGGAGCCCGGCTGCTTGCCTCAGGGTAGCCCGCGCCAGGGTTGCCGGCTGTCCAAGTAACGAGGGCGTTGCTGAGGTAATGTCACCCCTTGCGCTAGTGAAAGTGCGACGCGAATTGCCACCTGTTTGCATCCTCCCGGCACACTTTTAGCTGCTTTCATTCCCTGGAGGTCTCAGAAGCGCCCGGTGCCCGAGGAAGGGCGCCTGTGCCCCGACAGCTCGCAAGGAACATCCCCCCACAACTACTCAGCTGGTCTAATAAAAGATACCAGATCGACCCAAAGAAACGTGACTGTCACAAGAGACTATAATTGTTGATTGGCAACTGTGCGATCATTTCTAGCACATAATTTTTTTCTTGTTTGGGTGCATGAACGCTGCATGGCCCCGGCAGCTGGGGGGCATGACCAGTTCCCACAGGCCGCAATGGTGCTGGTGGCAGAGGGCGCGTGCTGGCAGCAAGCAGGGAGCTCCCACAGGCAGCCACTGCAATGTCGGCAGCAGGCGGGGTGATGGCAAGCGCCGACCAGCGGTCAGAGACCACCACCGACAGTGTCGGCAGCAGCCAGCGGTGATCGTGGACAGCCTGCAGGCACCACTGATGTTGTTGGCAGCGGTTGGGGAGGGGGTGAGCAGCAATCGCCCACACTGTCGGCAGTGCCTTTTCTCAAGGGATGCACCGCCACACTCAGGGGGTGCACGTGCACCCACATGCACCCCCTATGCGTCACTAATGTTTGAGTGGATGTGATGTCTTTTATTCAGCGGTTCCCAATCTGTGGTGCGGGTACCACCAGTCATAGGTAGACAACCTGTCAGTGGCGCACGTTAACAGATGTATTATATTTACTTTATAGAGATTCATAGATGTAGGGTCAGAAGGGACCTTGCAGATCTTCTAGTCCGACCCCCTGCCCTGGGCAGGAGAGAAAACTGGGCTCAAATGACCCCAGCCTGGTAATCATCAAGCCTCCTCTTATAGACCCCCAAGGTAGGAGCCATCACCACTTCCCTTGGAAGTTGGTTCCAGATCCTGGCCGCCCTGACTGTGAAGTAGTCCCTCCTGATGTCTAGTCTGAACCTACTCTCAAACAATTTATGGCTGTTATTTCTTGTTACTCCGGGAGGTGCTTGGGTGAACAGGGCCTCTCCCATTCCCCGATGGTTCCCCCTAGTAAGTTCATAGACGGCCACCAGATCCCCTGTCAGCCTTCTCTTGTGAAGGCTGAACAGGTTCAGGTCCTGTAGCCTCTGCTCGTAGGGTTTGCCCTGCTGTCCCTTGATCATGCAAGTGGCCCTCCTTTGGACTTCCATGCCCAGTGACTTCCATGCCCATAGAGGGGGAGGATCAGGATCCTTGGCCCTGCTTGTGATGCATCTGTGGATGCACAACAAGGTGCGGTTAGCCCTACTGACTGTGACCTCGCATTGGTGGCCCATGTTCATCTTGGAATCCATAATGACTCCAAGATCCCTTTCTGCCACTGTGTTTTCAAGAAGGGAGTTCCCCAACCTATAGGTATGCTGCTGGTTCTTACTGCACAAGTCCAGCACCCTGCACTTGTCAGTATTGAATCCCATCCTATTCTCATTTGCCCACCTCTGTAACCTGTCCAGGTCCAGCTGTATCCTGTCCCTCCCTTCTGGCATGCCCACCTCACCCCAGATCTTGGTGTCGTCCACGAATTTAAACAGAGTGCTTTTCACCCCTTCGTCCAAGTCACTAATAAAGAGATTAAACAGTGCGGGCCCAAGGACCGAGCCCTGGGGAACTCCACTGCTCACATCCCGCCAGGTCAAATATGACCTGTCTACTACCACTCTCTGGGTGCGGTCCCTCAGCCAATTTGCTATCCATCTGACTGTGTAGACATCAATGCCACAGTCGCCTAGCTTTTTAATGGGAATGGGGTGGGAGACAGTGTCAAAGGCCTTCCTGAAGTCCAGAAAGACTACATCCATCGCGACGCCTGCGCCTAATGATTTTGTGACCTGATTGTAGAAGGCAACCAGGTTGGTCTGACAGGACCTGCCCCTAATGAAACCATGCTTGTTGCCCCTGAGCATCATCCCGGCTGCCGGCCCTTCACAGATGTGCTCCTTGATAATCTCAAAGAGCTTCCCTGGGATCAAAGTAAAACTAACAGGCCTATAGTTGCCTGGGTCCTCCCTCCTCCCT
>NW_017729026.1:43951105-43953457 GCF_001723915.1 Gavialis gangeticus | reverse complement strand
GCTGACCCGAGAATTCACGGTCCAGCTCTTCCCCTTGGTCGGAAGGTCTGTAGTAGACCCCCACCATTAGTCCCTTTCCCCACGACCCCCCTGTATTCTGACTCAGAGCACTTCAGCCTGCCCCTCCTCCAACCCCATCCTACTAGCTGAAGATGTGTATTGCTCTTTGACGTAGAGCGCCACACCCCAGCCTTTCCTCCCTGCTCTATCCCGCCTGTATACTCTATAGCCCCTAATGTTAACCACCCAGTCGTGGGATGAATCCCACCAAGTTTATGTGAACCCTACTATGTCTGGGTCTGAACTAGCTATCTGGAGGGTGAGTTCCACCTGCATATTCCCCATACTATGAGCATTGGTGTACAGGCATTTAAGGCCATAATTTGGTGTGTGTGCCACCCCCCAATTCCCAGGACTATCCAGACCCCTGTCACTTTTTTGGGCACTCCTTGTGTATGTCACTTGTCTTGGTTGACAAAAATATGCTGGTGGTACTTAAAGTTGTATTGTTTTTAATTGGTGGGGTGCAATCTGTCAGAGTTGGGGAACCACTGAACTAGATCAGGGGTTTTCAACCTTTTTGGATCAGTGTACCCCCGGCAGCAGGGGTGACTGGTGCATCCTGAGTCTGGGGGGGCACAATTTGTGGGCAGGCCAAAAGCCCCAAATCCACTCCTATACTTCTGTGCTATGGCTTAGTGTCCCCCCCTCACCCCAACATGCCACCCACCCACACGGCAAAAAAGCTATCCCGTCCTGAGCGGTGCCGAGTCAGGGGCCAATCTCAGGGGCCTTCGCCCACCCATGCATACCCCCTAGGGCCTTCTCAAGTACCCCCAGGTTATGCATACCCCCAGTTGACAAACCCTGAACTAGGTAGTTGAAAAAAAGTTCTTTGCAAGCTTTCAGGCACAACACCCTTCCTCAGGCATTGGGAGACTCTGCTGTTATATCTCCCAATACCTGAGCAAGGGTGTTTGTGCCCAAAAGCTTGCAAAGAACTTTTTTCCAACTATGTAGTTCGTCTAATAAAAAAGATTGCATCTACCCAGAGAACCTTGCCTGCCTATGTCCTTTGACCAACAACCCTGCAACATGGATATTTTTTGAGGCATTTTGTTGATGCAGCATATGGAAAACCCAAGTCACTCTCAGAGAGCCTTAACTGACTTTGGGGTTTGCTGTCAGCACTTTCTTATGACTCCTAGCTGCGAAAGAAAGAAAAGCTTCAACTTTGATGACCCAGTTCTCACTCACTCATTGTTGAGTTATAGAGAGCAATATGAAGTAAATAAGAAGACTTATTTGCATGCTTATTTGTATAATTTTTCAGTGTACAATACTTTTTCAGCAAATACAATAATTTTGAGTTTCCAATACAATAATCTGACCTGGCAATGCTGCTCTGGGCTGTGCCTATCTTGGTCTCTGCCCCCCATGGTTAGCAAGTGAGGCACTCAGCTGCCTCCTGCTTCCATGGTTTGAGGCAGCAGCATCCGGCTGCTGTGACTGCAGGATACCCAAAGCTCTCCCGTAAAGTCATTCCTGGACAGCCCTAGTCTTCCCCACCGCTCATGTCTGAAGGGAGGGTCAAGAGTGGCCCCAGGAAGGGAAATGCACCCCCACACTGTGAGCTGGCCATTGCCTCCCAAGAAATCCAACTCACGCAGAGTGCTCAATGTGATGAGAAAGCCAGGACAATCCAAGTGTTAAGAGCTCCAGGAGCTGCCCAAAATTACTATGTAAGGGCTTAGTTACACAGTAATTTTGGGTGGTTCCTGGAGCTCTTAACCCCTGGATTATCTGCACATTAACACCTGAAACTGGTTTTAAGCACTCATTATAGGGCTTAATGTTATGCCACTCCAGGGCAGGATTATCTCTGATCCATGTTATTCAGTTAGTGTTGCACTAAGGAACAGCCACAGTCCCAGCCCCTGCCTGAGGCAAGATGGGCCCTATCCAAGCTATCCCATAGAATCCAGCTGTGGAGCAGTGACATGTTTCCAAGTGCCAATTTGGGAGCCGGACAGCTCCTTTTAATGCTGCATAGTCAATTGTATGGGGTGATAAAACTGAAGGTGGAGGGCAACAAAAATGGTGGCACGTGACTTATGAGGAGAGGCTGAGGGAACTGGGCTTATTTAGTCTAGAGAAGAGAAGACTGAGAGGGGCTTTAATAGCAGCCTTCAAACTACCTGAAGGGTGGTTCCAAAGAGGCTGGAGCTAGACTGTTCTCAGTGCTGGCAGGTGACAGAACAAGAAGCAATGGTCACAAGTTGCAGCAACAGAAGTTTAGGTTGGATATTAGGAAGAATTTTCTCACTACGGGGGTAGTAAAGCACTGGAACA
>NW_017729026.1:43937710-43946105 GCF_001723915.1 Gavialis gangeticus | reverse complement strand
TGTAGTTCGTCTAATAAAAAAGATTGCATCTACCCAGAGAACCTTGCCTGCCTATGTCCTTTGACCAACAACCCTGCAACATGGATATTTTTTGAGGCATTTTGTTGATGCAGCATATGGAAAACCCAAGTCACTCTCAGAGAGCCTTAACTGACTTTGGGGTTTGCTGTCAGCACTTTCTTATGACTCCTAGCTGCGAAAGAAAGAAAAGCTTCAACTTTGATGACCCAGTTCTCACTCACTCATTGTTGAGTTATAGAGAGCAATATGAAGTAAATAAGAAGACTTATTTGCATGCTTATTTGTATAATTTTTCAGTGTACAATACTTTTTCAGCAAATACAATAATTTTGAGTTTCCAATACAATAATCTGACCTGGCAATGCTGCTCTGGGCTGTGCCTATCTTGGTCTCTGCCCCCCATGGTTAGCAAGTGAGGCACTCAGCTGCCTCCTGCTTCCATGGTTTGAGGCAGCAGCATCCGGCTGCTGTGACTGCAGGATACCCAAAGCTCTCCCGTAAAGTCATTCCTGGACAGCCCTAGTCTTCCCCACCGCTCATGTCTGAAGGGAGGGTCAAGAGTGGCCCCAGGAAGGGAAATGCACCCCCACACTGTGAGCTGGCCATTGCCTCCCAAGAAATCCAACTCACGCAGAGTGCTCAATGTGATGAGAAAGCCAGGACAATCCAAGTGTTAAGAGCTCCAGGAGCTGCCCAAAATTACTATGTAAGGGCTTAGTTACACAGTAATTTTGGGTGGTTCCTGGAGCTCTTAACCCCTGGATTATCTGCACATTAACACCTGAAACTGGTTTTAAGCACTCATTATAGGGCTTAATGTTATGCCACTCCAGGGCAGGATTATCTCTGATCCATGTTATTCAGTTAGTGTTGCACTAAGGAACAGCCACAGTCCCAGCCCCTGCCTGAGGCAAGATGGGCCCTATCCAAGCTATCCCATAGAATCCAGCTGTGGAGCAGTGACATGTTTCCAAGTGCCAATTTGGGAGCCGGACAGCTCCTTTTAATGCTGCATAGTCAATTGTATGGGGTGATAAAACTGAAGGTGGAGGGCAACAAAAATGGTGGCACGTGACTTATGAGGAGAGGCTGAGGGAACTGGGCTTATTTAGTCTAGAGAAGAGAAGACTGAGAGGGGCTTTAATAGCAGCCTTCAAACTACCTGAAGGGTGGTTCCAAAGAGGCTGGAGCTAGACTGTTCTCAGTGCTGGCAGGTGACAGAACAAGAAGCAATGGTCACAAGTTGCAGCAACAGAAGTTTAGGTTGGATATTAGGAAGAATTTTCTCACTACGGGGGTAGTAAAGCACTGGAACAGGTTATCCAGAGAGGTTGTGGACTCTCCATCCTTGGAGGTTTTCAAGACCCAGCTAAACAAAGTCTTGGCTGAGATGATCTAGTTGAGTATGGTCCTGCTTTGAGCAGCAGCTTGGACTAGATGACCTCCTAAAGGCCCTTCCAACCCTAATTTTCTATGATTCTATGATCATGATTTTGCCCATGTGGCCAGTGTAAATGGTGCCATGTACCAGTGAATTGTGTAATGTGGGTAACGTCAAGCAGGCACCAAACTGATGCATGCAAGGGCACATCCAAGAGAGGGCACTTGCTCCACCCATATTTTAAAACCAGCTGCGTGGCAGAGGCAGCAGCATTTCCAGTCAGGCAGTGCCAAGGGAGTCCTTTGACTTTCTACCTCAGCATAATCTACTGGATCCCTTCAAAACTTTTTTCCATAAGTGTTAATGACCCTTTCTTCTTTTTAATGGTCTTGATGTTTCACTTGACTTCACAACTCATCATAATCTACCTTACCCTTTCTAAACTCTTCATTGCACAGGTGTTAACAACCCTCTCTTCTTTTTAATGGTATTGATGAGCTAGCCTCCATTTCACAACTCTGCTGTCTGTCAGCGGCTCCTGGTAATGATGCTCCTATTTCACAGCCCTGCAGATTGTTTCTAACTTATTCCAATGAAGTTACATTTATTTTTTGCTTTGGTCTTAAATTTAATAATCCAACCCTAAGCCCCTAAAATATTAGTAAAGCTTCCAATTTATTTTTAACTAGGGAAAATATATGTTGTTTCCTATGAAATGATTCACCTCACCATCTGCACCTCCCTTTGCAAAATTATAGCTCTGCCCATGGATGTGCATCATCTTGGGACAGACATCACTCAGAGTATTTACAGATCCTGAGGAGCTCCAGGTTTACCTACTACTTCCTCTTACCCTCCTAATGCAGGAGAGAACACTGGCTCTCTGTGGCATGTGCAGCCCTCTCCAGAATTGTTAATACAACTGCAGAACCTTTTCTTGCAAGGGGCATGCTAGTTGCTGTCATCATCAGCCCTGCTTGGACTAGAGGGGCTGGTGCTGATGAGCTGATCAGTGGGGAATCAAACTTAGATTTCAGATTCTAAGTTAAATTTGCATTTTTGTTACCTTTCAAATCATCATATTAGCTACCAATCTTAGCAAGTGCTAACTTTACTTGCTGTTTAGAAGGATGTTCTGCTAGACCCGATGGAAACTCCTTCAGTGTCATTGTAGCGTTTCTGTTTTCTGAAGCAAGGAGGCCAAATGTAAAACTCTAGATCAGAGGTGGCCAAACTGCAGTACAGGTGCCACAAATGGCACAGCTGGCCTCTGTGTGCTAAACAGCAGGTTGGAGAGGGGACTGGCAGCACAGTGGCACATAGGACAGGAAGGAGAAAGCAGAGCAGCAGATCCAGCAGAGAAAGGGGCTCAGAGTGGCTCTTGAGGAGCGTGCAGAGCTAATTTGTAGCACAACAGCCAAAAATGATGATCTCACTGCTCTAGAATGCCATTTTACATGGTCACACTTCACTTTAAATTATACCAAAGGTGTCAAAAATATAGCCCATGGGATAGGGCTGGCCTGCAGGCCCCTGTCATCAAGCCTACAGTGCTGCCCGTGGGGTTTGGACTGCCCTCCATGCTGAATGCAGCACATATATATTGTCTGCCATGAGTTGCATCTGGGGCTGGAGCTGAAATTGGAGCATTCACTGCACAAGTGGCACATGGGGCTGGTCTGTAGCAAAACCCCCAGTTTTTCTCTTTTTTTATTTAAAAATACATTCCCTCCCCTTCCCCTAATCATTTCCAACTTTCTGTCTGCCCTCTCTATCCCTTATAAATGATTACATGTAGTAATAGGTAAGCTAAATTCGTGTATGCTATTATTGTAATAAGCTCCTTTTTATATTGTAAATAGTGTTCTGTTCTGTTTGTATTGATTTTTACTTTTTTATATTGTATTATATTGATTCTTATCATTTGTGCATTGATTTTTATTACTTCATATTAACATTGTATGATTTAGGCCTGTAGTGTGGGTTGGCATGAGTAATGTCAAGTATCCATTCTGTGTGTCAGGTTCCCATCTTGTTCCCATCTTGTCCCCATGCCCTGGTGTGTATGTTGCAGTTATGACTCACATTTAAGTCTATAACCTGTCCCGTGTACATTGGTTTTCCCTGAATGCCTGAAGCAAAAGAGTGAAAGGATGAGTGAAGCACAATGATAGCAGGACCCCCTAGTAAATCAAACCATCAAAACCAATACCTGGACCAACAACCTAGCCATTGGAACCACCCTCAGCATTCAAGAAACAAAAGATGAGGCAACCCACCACTGTGCCAAGGCTGCACATGCTCAGTATGAACATCTGGAACAGGGCTGACATTGCCTGGGCATGCCCTCCCCATAGGAGATCATAGGTAGTCTGCCCCATAAAAATGGGTAGTGAAGACTGACTCCTTGGGACACCATCTTCACCTGGACCAAACCTGTTCCATGCCACACTGCCATAAGCCCTGCCAGCGACACCTTCTGGACAACACTTGCTGGAGAAAGACCCCCAACTGGACATCAAGGATCCCTTCCAGCCTGGATAGATAGCTATTACCCCCACCCTCTCTTCAACCAAGGACTTGGACTCTGTTTCTCTTCCCTACCTGGACTCCAACCCTTCCACTGAGTCTCTTTCTCCTGCTACCATTGTATGAGTGTGTGTGGGAGTGCTTGTGTGAGTGCATGTAGGAACCAAGCTGTACAGTACAGCGTTCATTTAATAAAACTGTTATTTGGAACCCTGAGTTGGGTTTTGCTTTACTACAGTTCATCCCTGCTCCAGTCTCTGCTCCTCACCTCTCTAACTTCTGTCTCATTTCTCCCTCTCCTGCTTCTCCAACACCTGTCCCGTGCTTCTGTGGATCCAGCCATCCTGAGCTCCTTTGTGCCTGCAAACCCCTGTTTCTTTGCTATTGCCTTATCCCCACTGCCTTTCCCCCTGATCTCTGCCACTGCTATTGCCTTGCATGCTGGGTTCAGTGCACAGGACTGGTCTGTTGCAGGTGCCACATGCATCATATGCCCTGCATTCACACAGTTCCTATGTACGGCATGTTGTGCACGTACTGCCTGCGGGGCCAGGGCCAGCACATGCTGCATGCAGTGTGTGGGGCATACTGCTTACAGGCGCTTGCACTGAACCAGCCCTCCATGCTGGATCTGGCACATGATCTGGTCCCCTGACCAGTCCCATACTCCTTTTCCAGCCCACCTTGAATTATACAAGAACTAGGTGTTCTTATACAAGGTGTTTGGCATGTCCATGCCTCTCAATCAAAGCTTCAGGATGGGTTTTTAATGGACAATGAAAGAGAGGAGGAAAAATGTGGTTACTGGAAGTTTCCTTATCTCTCAGATAAATTTTTAAAAACATAATTCAGGTGTGGCATAAGGCAATTAAAGCTAACATTCTCTATGATAGTCAGTGAAATGTATCCAATGTTAGTCTTTTTTATTTTTTTAAGGTGCTGTGCAGTAGACTCCCATTAAATTAAATTGAATTGTTGAATGAAAAATCAATTTTTGAATCTGAAAATAAAGGCATGCAAATTAATGTATTAATGCCTGCTTTAAAAAATCTGGATCTAAATGACTTGCAAAAGGCTACATAGCAAATCAGAGGAATTTCTATTTTTCTTCTACTAGATCTTTTCTTAATTTGTTCATAACTTTAGCTAGAAATAAGTTTCAAAACAGAAATGAAAGAACGGCAAATCTGTAGTTTTGCCTGCATTAGATTTCTGTTAGCATAACTATATTTGCTAAGGGAGTGTAAAGATCATATCTTATAAACAACATAGCTAAGCTGGCAAAGTCCCTCCATGTGGACACAATTTGGCCAGCAAAAGAAAACTTTGTCAGCAGAGTTTGTGGTGTTCAGGAGACCTCATACAACTTCAGCATAAGAAAAACTACTTCAGCCACAGAACTGTATCTGCACAGGAGACTCTGAAATCCCATAGTTTTAATTAAGCCTGTGAATAAACAATGGAGCTACAATTAGTCCTCAGAGTAGTGGCTACTGTTGGTAAAACAAATACAAAATATTTGCTTGTTCTTGTATCTGTGTTAACAGACAGTTAAATATAATTGTTAAAACTTACCACCATTGAGAAGCTGCAGCTGAATATATTTGTTGTTGGCCTGGAGTTAGGACTGGAACTGCTGGAAAAAAGGGCCCTTGGTTGTCCATTGCAGGTAGAATTTAAACACCTAAGTCCAAATTAGCCATCCAGAACCCCCTATCTAACTGCTTTGATGTCTAAAGTTTAGCTTATGGGCATGAACTACCTCCATCTTATCTGAGTCAGGAAGATGTTTAGCTCCTGCCTGACATCTTCCAACATTTGAAAACTAGCTGACCTGTGCCTAAGTCCCTAGAAAGGCCCATTTTGGAAGGCACAAACATGCCTAACATATATTGATGACATTACTTTTAGTGCAGATTGTAGTGGCCACTTTCAATAAAAGAAATGGGTAAAAAAGTAAGTAGTTCTAATCTTTTCCATAATAGTCCAACGGTTAGAGCAGCTGATGAGGAAGTGGGAGGTCTGGGTTCAACTTTTCCTCAGTTTGACAGTGCCCAAATCTATGTCATCTAATTGTCAGGAGAGTACCTAACAAGTGGTGAAAAAAATGAAGGGTTCATGTGGCCAGGGTGAAAGCAAGCAAGAAGGAGCCCTGACTTCGCAGTCTAGTGATGTGGGCATTCCCCTGGGATGAAGAAAGTCCTGGGTTCTAATTCTTACTCCTTATGCATTTTATACTAAAAAGTCATTGGATAAAATGCATAAACACTTGCTGTAGGTTTCATTTAAGTCTTAGATGCATTTTATACCCATCCGATCTGAAATGAAACATCTGTAAAGTGAAAAATCACTCCATTGAGCTTTCTGGTTGTCTTTGCTGTAGTTGACTAAAACCTTTTAAGGTTTTTACTTGTGTAGGAAAGACATGATGTATTGATTCAATTTGAAAACCCTCAGATATTATCGCTACACTCAATCTTGTGGAAAAGTCAACAATAGAAACTGAAATGATTTTATAGACTTGTCCTGAGTAATTTAAAACCAAGAACTCCCATATGAAATATGTAAAATAAGAGATGGAAATAACAATAGATGCAAGAAGTATCTATGAAGAATGATTTGCTGTCAAGATGGTAATTCACTCTCTGAATTTTCTTCAAACAACTCATCAGTTTATTTAATTGACGATCTGTTTACTGCACAAAATTATACCATTACAAGGTAGCAAGGGGATGAGCATTCCCATGGTATTTGCCATACAGTAAAACAAATTAATGCATGCATATGCAGCTTGTATATGGCATTTTAATTCACAGAAATATCAATTGAATATATGTTTAACAACTTGTTAGGCCAGCATAGATAAGTAACAGCATTTCCTCTTAAAGAAAGGAAGCATAAATCTTGCTTGACATTTCCAGGCCAGTCCATCTGGATATAATAGTGGTTGTCAAACTCCCTAAAGTCACAGAATCCTTTCATATCACTTCTTCTGCCACAGACCCCCTACCTGTGGCTCCACAGGCTATGTGAGCTGACGTGGAGCTAGATGACACAGCATGGCAGTGGTGATTACCGTAATCCCCAATCTCTGTGGAAACCCTGATGACTTATCATGGAACCCCAGGGTTCAGTGAACACCATTTGAAAACACTGGGTTATAATACGGTAGATTCAAAACACACATGGCTTATCTCCTCTTCCTCTGAATTTATGCATCAGCTTCATTGCTCTTCCCTCTGTCTTTCCAGAAAAGGCTCCAGAGGTGGGATCTGTTGTTGTTAGCAGCCTCCTGCTCTTTAGTGAATGCAAACAGATCCCTTTAAATAAAGTCATCTTTTCCCAAGTGCACGTGGTCTTCCCCAATCACTGATGTATCACTAGTTTTTTAGACGTAGAAAACTTTTACCGGAAGAGTCTTTATCATAGCAACATTGATCATAGACCCTGTAATCATTAAGATGAACAACCTGGTTCTACATCAAACCACAGTGGTGAGGGACATTAAGCAGGCTTACTGTAGTGCATACCCATAGAGCTAGTCAAGAAACGTACACGCTTTTTCCCACCTTATGCAAACTTCAGTGAATATTAACCCTTTCTCCTTTGATGCCCCTTCTGATCTCTCAGAATATTTCCAGGTAGTAAGAAAATGATTTCTACTGTAAGTACTTGATAGTGGAGTTAGGGCTGGTCAGGGTAGATGGGATACAATTCAGATAGACTGGAGGCACTTGAATGAGTGATCCATAATAACTCCATTTAGCTGCTTAGCTAACTGAGAGGTTCCAGGCAACTAAGTTTTTGCCAGCAACGGTACTTAGGTGCCCAGATTTTGCTAGGGTGCATGGCCAGTGGCTTCACCATTTTGTAAGAGCAGAGTGTTTCTACCTTGTGTTGAAAGGCCCTAGACATGCATTATATTTGTAATGCTTCAAGGTTAATGGTACTACAAAAATAGATTGGTGTGGGGGCATCCACACATGCCCGGGCTCTTGGATGGAACAAAGTCACCACAAAGGCATGCTTTCCAGCCGGAGGGTGACACAGGGGTATTCCTTAGCTCTCCCCACTCCCAGGACAGTCTGTTAGTAAAGGGGACAGGCTCACACAGTCAGCCATTCCTAACATAGTAACAACCAGTAAGGACCAGAACTGCCACCTCCCTGCTGGGCCCCCTTTGGGCCCCGGGGGAGGCTCACCTGGGCCTAGGGTGAGTGAGGATTTAGTTAGGGAGCTTCTGGAGGGGCTGGACATTTTTAAGTCAGCCGGCCCAGATGATCTTCACCCTAGAGTCCTGAAGGAACTCGCTGGGGTCATTGCAAGTCCCCTGGCACGGCTTTATGAACACTCGTGGTGCTCTGGAGAGGTGCTGGAGGACTGGAAGAGGGCCAACGTGGTTCCCATCTACAAAAAGGGGAGAAAAGAGGACCCGGGGAACTACAGGCCAGTCAGCCTTACCTC
>NW_017729026.1:43924178-43932710 GCF_001723915.1 Gavialis gangeticus | reverse complement strand
GAGGTGGTGCAGGCTCCCACCCTGGGGGTTTTTAAGAGGAGGTTGGATGACCACCTTACTGGGGTCATTTGACCCCAGTGCTCTTCCTGCCATGGCAGGGGGTCGGACTAGATGATCTGCTCAGGTCCCTTCCGACCCTAGAAACTATGAAACTATGAAATCAATGGGGCTGCTCTCAAGCAACCTACAGCCCCAAGGGCTGCTTGGGTAGTCTCTGCCACCCAATCAGCCTTTGCTGCTGCTGCAACTCCATCACTGTTCCTGCAATGACATCAGTTGACAGGACTGCCTGCAAGTTACCTGCTTTGGCAAGGGCTGCTTGGGTGGCGGAGATCACCCCATCAGCCCCTTCCACTGCTGCAGCTATGCCATCACTGCTAACCAGCAGCAGTGGTCCCTGCAGGGCTCTCTACAGCTTACTAGTTTGGTGGGCTATCAGAGATCCAGACACTTTCCCTCCTTCCCTGCCCCCTAGAGGGGAGAGGGAGAGCACAGCACTCTAGGATACTGGGAGTTGCAGAAACCTAGAGCAGTGATTCTCAGGGTGCTGGGGCACCCTAAGACACCTTTGAAGGGTGTCTCAGAGAGTGTGAGGAGACAAGCAGACAAGGGCAGACTTAGGCCCCACCTGTCTGGCCGCTCTCCTACCCCTACTGCCTGGCTTCTCTGCAAGGAGGGGTAAGCACTGTAATAAACAGTCTTTTAAATAGGGTGCCACAATGTTATGGAGAAGTGCCTTGAGTTCAAAAAGTTTTGAGAACTACTGACTTAGAGAAACCTGTACATATCTTAATTTTTTTGCAGAAAAGTTTCCCACAACAGAGTTGTTTTTGCTTGAAACAGCTACTTTTTTTATCACAGATCTGCCATTCTGTGGTGGATTGTGCCATTTTCTTAGCATAACAAACAGCAGGAAAGTGTGTCTAGAGCCCAACAAATGTAACATGTCTAGGGCCAGAGACTCACAAACCACAGAGAGCATGAGCAGACCTGGTCCCAAGGGGTTTTTGTATTCTGTCCAATGACTCAAGGCAAAATGCATAAGCAATCTGCGAAGCAGGCCCAGAACTCAGATTTCTCCCTCAAAGAAATAACTAATTACCTGACTTCAGAGACATTTTTACTATTATTTCTTTAAAAACACATGATATTTTGATAATACTGGGGTTACACTGAAATCCAGACAAAGGCTTGCTAGCCCTGGTGGAGCTGCATCTCTGCTAAAGCAACTTGAGCACACAAAAGGCCTTGGCAGCAGAGATGCATCATTTATTGGGTATGTTAGCAACAAAGACCAGTTTACGTTAATTCCTATACTATGGGAAGAGTCAATGCTGAGGGCAGAGATTCTTTTTTATGTTTCTTCTTTGTAGAAAGAGCCCCTGTTGTTAAAGCCTTTGTTTATCCTTTACCTGGTGCAGTACTCAATTAGTGAGGGCAGTGGGGACCAACTAAATTGCTTTGCTCACAGTAAGTAAAACACAATGACTAACACACTACTTACTCTAATTTACTTCTTTGAGTTCTGCTGTCAGAATCTTTAAAGCAGCCATTGCCACAAACATGCCATGTGCCCATATTTATCCTGTGCTTAGACTTCTCTAGCTCTTTTGTCTGCACTTGTCATTGTCCTGGTTTTTGTTTTCTGCTCCCTAAATTATTTTGGTTTTATGCAATGACTGTCTAATACAACTGCATGAACAATCCAAGGAGCAGAACGCAGGTCTCGTCCCTCCTAAAAAAGTGCCAAACCACTAGACTAGGGGTGTCAAATTCACCTGTACCCCAACCAGATCCAAACTGCTGAGGTTATTGCAGGATAGATCTGGACTATAAGGAGCCGCTTGGGCTGGATCTGGACTTGACAGCAGCGTCCAGGAAAACAGTAACAGCAGGGGTTAACACAGCCATCACTTACCTGCTACTACAAGGGAATTTGTTCACTCCACCTTTGAAATCACAGCCCCTTTGGGAGCCCATTTACATGTTTGACACCCCTGTGCTAGATTATAGTCATACTCCCTATTGTTGATCGCCGTTTAAAACAACAACATTTTCACTCTTCTCTGCACAGTGGTCTGCCTCAGCAGGAGGGCTGGAGAGTGCCCCCCATACAGTGTTTGACAGTATGATGGTTATGGCACTCTTGGGCAGTGGAAGATACCGGTTTGAATTCTTTCCATATGCAGAGGATCTAGAGGTCTTTCATGTCATGTGGGAGTGCTCTAGTCACTAAGCTAGTACATAGAAGGAACAGCTGTCACCTTCTATGTACACCTTCCAGCTGTGTCTTAAAGAGAATATGGGCATATCTTTTTGGTGACTACCCCTCAAAAGAGAACTCCAGGCACTGAACCCCAAACAGGTGGAAGTAACTAACATACAATTAGGCTGTCCAAAGACATACAGAAATTTAGATATGACCCTGTGCTAAGCATTTCTTATTGACTAGCACTACAAAGCTCCCTGCTCAACATCAAGGCTCTCTGAATTGCCCGTCAGAGACATCTGACTGTGCACACTCACTTGAGACTCTGTGGCTTCCTACACATGTATTCTTTGTAACACCCTTCTCAAATTAGGTCCCCAATTTTGAGATATGCTGAAGGCTAAATTGGAGGTACTTCAAGGGCCAGTATGAATTATGCCTCAGGTTCTTTGAAGTTAGATGTTGAAACACAAGGCTGCAACACCCAGGCTGTATGTGGATGTAGCTGTACTCTGGTATAGCTATGATGCAGCACTGACTCTAGGAAAAGCAGAGTGTCTGATAAGATTTGAAAAAGCACTTTCACTTACTAAAACAGTTGCCCCTTAATCATTAGCATATGTTTCCTTGATGCAAGCTGTAATCTTGTGTGCTAATACCCTCATTAATTCTAGTCTCACCTTTGAATAAAGTGATAAGTCTTTTAGCGCTTTCAAGCACAAGATAATTTTAGATGTACCATCTAAAAGCTTCTGATAGTTCAGGGGTTGAGGGGGGAGAACAGTAAAAAAGCCGCTTTATATTCAGCTCAATAGCAGAGAGCCAGAAAAAGGTAACTGAACATTTTATGATACAAACAAACCAGGTCAAATCTACTAACTTTTTGAATGAAAGTCTTAGCTTTCATTGGGACTACAGGTTTGGAGGAGCAGATATTGACTTGCACTGGTGTACAGAAAAGCACCACAAATTTCTGCCAAATAGTGAAAAATACTTTTTTCAAGTTTATAACTAAAAGAAGTGAATGAAATAGCATTTTCCATTTGGGGTTCTCAACTGAGAAACAAGCATAAGTCCTACATAGGCAGTCATCGTTGAACTTCAGGGCATGCCAAAAGGCTGTTTTTCCCTTGGGTGGCTAAAATGATTGTGGTCCAATAGGGAGAGATAGGACAGAAGATGTTACTGTTTATGGGCAGAATGGAGCAAATCCCACCTCTTAGTTTATGAGAGAGATGGTTTTATTTCTATTGACTTGTTGCTAATTAATGTCCAAGGCATCCATGTTGGAATACATGCTAATATAAACATTTTGGCACCTTCTAGATGATGTTCTAGCCAGTAACACTGGGGAAGGGCAATTATAAACCCCAGAAAACAAGCATTAGAAATAAATTTCCTCTTATTCCCATTTGTAGCTACTAGCATTATGAGTGTTGTGCTATTGGGTGCGTCTATACATGCAATTAATTATTTGACTTTACTGTGCAGTAAATTTACTGTGCAGTGGACTAATTTACTGTGCAGTAAGAGCCTGCATGTGTAGATGGTGATGCTTTACTGCGCAGAAAATTAGTCTACTATGTAGTAAAGCATCTTGTGTAGACATGGCTGCTGTGTATGTGTTTAAAATGCACTCATGTTACTTATGAATTTATGAAGTCCCAAAGAATGGAAGCAGCATAGGCACTAGTCCTAGAACTTGTCTAAGGCATATCTTTTGCATCTAGAGCAAATACACATTCAGGATGGACTTCTGTATGTAGCCCGGGTACACCCAAGGGTGTACCCTATTCTCAACAGGATGGGATGGGTAGGCAGGAGGGGGTGCTGTGAGAGGGATGCCAGGATTTTGAGCAGATCCTGCCCAAGCCCAAAGTTCTTAACTATATACAATTTATTGAGTTATAATATACATAAACATAAAACTAAATATCATATACATATATTTACAGTGAACATTAACCAATAACCAAGGTCAAACCCTAAATAACACTATTTACAACATCACAATACAATATTTCAATCACAAAATATAAGGTGGAAACATGAACAATCTGAATAACATCTATTTCCTTAATATAGCCCCTGACCCATAGCAAGAGATAGTCCTCCTTCCAATGGGGTCCCTTGTGGGGGGGGGGGTGTCCAAGAAGCACCAGGGGCCCCTCCTCTTACGGCCTTGACTAGGCGAGGGGAGGGTGTATGTGGGGGGGGAGGGGCTGCTCACACAGCCCCTTCTCTGGGTTTGCCCACCTCAAATATCTTTCCCCTGTGGGACCCAATAACTCACGCTCCTTCAGGTGGTCGTGGTCAGGGCACAGCTCGATGGGGTCTCCTTTGCTGAAGTGCCTTTCCAGCCCTCTCCTGCACTGCTGGGCTCCACCCTGTGCCCTGCTCTGGACACCGAGGGCTCAGCTCCTCTCAGCTGCTGCACAACTGCTGCTGGCTCCTGGGCGCTGGGCCTCATGCTGCAGCACTACCATTTCCCTGTGCCCTGGCTCGGCACTGAGGGCTCTCTTAGCACAGGCCGGGCCCTTCAGGCTCCAGCCAGTTGTCCTCATGCCAGGTGGCTAACCCAAGCAGTCTCCACTGCTCCCTGGCTCCCAAGGCTCGGGCCTGTGTGCTGCTCTGTGCACTGTGGGACTTGGCTGCTTGCTGGGAGACGAGGCCTGAGCTGCCTCATTGCAGGCCCCAAGGCCCTGCTGGGGTTGCAGGCTCAAGCTGCCACTTGCACCTCCCAAAGCCTGGGCTCCACGCACCGAACTGTGCACTGTGTTGGGCCCGAGCAGTCTCACACTGCTCCCAGAGCTGGGTCTCCGTGCACTGTCCCTGTGCGCCATCAACAGCCCGAGTGTTCTTGCACCACTCCCAACAGTGCTCCTCCAGTGGCAGGTTCAGGAGCCTTGGGCCTATTACCTGCTGAACGAGAGATCCCCAGCTTTTCTTGGCTCTGCTCTTCTGGAGTCCCTCATTGCATCTGGCCCTCGTGCTGCACACACAGCTCCTTTTATATGCTCCAGGGCTCCACCCCTGAAGTCTTCCGGACCTGACAGTTTACAGTCTCCAATCAGGTCCAGGGAAGCTCTTCCCCCGTCCCCTCAGGAAAGGGGTGTGACTTTATTTCTCCTCCTGCCTCCTGATTGGTGGATGGGCTCCACCAATCAAAGCAGCAGGATCTCAAGCCTGGGACTCAACACAAACTCTCAAAGGTGAACCTGCTACATGTACTACACAGTAAGGAACTCTGCATATCTACTGAGGTGAATTTTCAGAGATTCTCTGTTTAAAAATGCCCCTGCGTAAAACATAGTCGTTAAGTAACACATAAGCAAACAAACAAATCAAAGGAAACCAAATCCTTCTGCCTCATCCCAGGGACTTGAGGAGGAGCCTGGCTCCTTCTGATAGCCAGCAGCTGACTCACCACTTGCTTCCTCCTTCCCTGCTTACTCTTCTATGAGATTTTGAAAGTTCCTAGCAGGACTCTTCCTGCCTATCCAAATGTCTGACAACTGACATCTGTCAACAGGCCTGACTATTACTTTGTAAAGGGACAAAGCACCCTGTTATAGCATTCTGCCACCCCCTTATCAAATCCCAATACCATCATCACAGTTCTGGTCCCCCCTATCAGTTATGGTTACAGCTAGTATGAAGGCTTCTCAATTGCATTCCAGCATGTTGCTCACCACAAATTTCTTCTTTGCTTTCTTCTAAGCCTCCTTGTACTTCTCAAGCAGTCCAAAACATATGTTTGGCATAAGAGTTCAGTAACAGAGTTTTTCTTTATCCAAACGCTTTTGTTATCCATCCAGTGGGAGGTCAGTGATAACAAGTCAGAAGAGTAAAATAAAGTTCCACTGGAAATCAGAAACTACAGGTCCAGTTCAACTGTCCATTGTCTCCTGCATAGACATTTACAGCTCTGAAAAATGAATGCAAAATGGATGTTGTGCTCTGGTCTTATGTTCTCCAACCTAAATTGACCTTTTGCCTGTCTACAGTGCCACAGCACTCTCTCAGCCTGTATTCTCTACTCACAGTGTCCTCCACAAGTTAGACACTGGTCTCATTGATTGCTCTGGCCCTTCACTGTGTTCTGTAGCCCTTTGGCTTTCTCTGCTGTGGTCCTCAGGCTGGTCCCACTCTCTCATCTCGTGTCCTCAGCCCTTCCCTGCAGCCTCCCTGGCCCTGATGGGAGCTGTCCAGCACAACTCTCTGGCTGGGGAGCTCTGGCTTTCTTCATGTACAGCCTGCAAATGCCTCTTACTTTTGGCTCTCCAACTATTATAGCTCCTGGCGTGGGCAGAACCAGAAGTAGGCAAGCCCACAGCCTTAGAGAATCAGCAGAGCTATCCTGTACCTTAGTAATTGGGAAAAGGGTCTGTTAAAGTTGTACCATGGTACCATTTAAGTTTCTACAGGTGTCAACATGTAAATGCGTAGACAAGTTGCAAGGAACCTCTAGCTTTAAAACATTCCAAAAGCAGAACCATCAAATCTGAATTGACATGTGTCATGGTATGGGGACAATGGTGGCAGGTATGGTATAGGCACATCTTCTTTTGGTAGAATAGCAGTGAAATTCAAGCAATACAACTGGGACAATTAATCCATTTTATTCCACATCTATGTTTCTGTGTGGCAAGGTTATTGCAACTGAAATAACTACAATTAATCTGTCATGTAAAGTAGATGGGGGTGGGGAGACACTAGTTAGTCAAAACAATAGTCACATCCACTTAAGATATCAACTAGTTCTCTTGCCCCCTACCCCAACTCCAACACAGCTTGCACCAATAGAATTATTTCCCTTTCATCTTCTCTAATATGTTGAAGGTGAGCACACTAGGCTCAGAAAGAGTTTCAAATATTACTAGAGATCAGGAGTGGAAGAAAAATACATAGTTACCTAGTAACCAGTCGTGTGAGAAATGGAAAAGAAGGGCCTTCAAAGATCTCAACCTGAGAAATATCAAAGTAATTTGTATAAATTACCTATTAGTTTTTATCATCTTATACTGACCAGAAATGGTCTAAAGAAGTGATGGTCTACAACAGGTGGGAATAAGTCTAAGATTATATTTACTGAGACTTGCTGTGCATAGAGGTTGCTAGATAATTCAGTTTCTTGATTGCTACTTTATCACATTAATGATAAATTAACATGGATTTGTCCAATTCTTAGGACTTTGATATTACAGTTCAGTTACTTATATTTTAACAATCTAAAATCTGTTGATCACATAGTAGTTAATACATTCTTCACTACTGTGTGTCAGATGCCTTGAAGTTTCTACACTGGTAAATATGGTAGAGGTGACTTTCAGATATCTTAATGAAGAGACTTACCCTTCAAAAACTGCTGCAGTACCAATAAAAGGAATTAGGTTTTTCCTTCCTCCTAGACTCCTACAGGCTGAAAGCAAGAACAAAGTTTTGCTTATATACCAGGGGTAGGGAGTGTTAGAAAACTAAGTTTTGCACACTTCCCTCCCCCCCATACAAAAGACACCCTGTGTTCTTTCACAAGCTTTTATAAAGGCAACAAATTAAGAGAGAAAAAAACAACTAATTTGTTGGCTCAAAGGACATTTGTGAACTCTTGTTATAAAAATAATTTTGCTAGAAAAACAAACCATGCAATAAAGAGAATCACCAAAGTTTTGACAATTCAAGTATCTTAGAGATTTGTTGAGTTATGTGAATAAAAGTGGTAAAGTGCTTGCTTATAATTGCAGAAAAGCAGTATAGTAGATTAAACTACAGTGGCCTGTTACAAACTATTCAGAGGGGACCAGCAGACATTGGGGGAGTCCCTGTTCCCCCAAGCACTACCAGGAGTGACTAGAAATAATGGTCACAAGCTGGCAGAGGGTAGATTCAGATTAGACATCAGGGGGCGCTACTTCACGGTCAGGGTGGCTAGGATCTGGAACCAACTTCCAAGCGAAGTGGTGCAGGCTCCTGCCCTGGTGGTCTTTAAGACAAGGCTAGATGACTACCTTGCTGGGGTCGTTTGACCCCAGTACTCTTTCCTGCCAAGACAGGGGGTCGGACTTGATGATCTGCTCAGGTCCCTTCTGACCCTACCAGCTATGAAACTAGGAAATCTGGTCATTGCACCAGACAGCAAAGCTAACCTATTTAATGATTTCTTTGCCTCCATCTTCTGGGCAGGGACCAGGTCACATCCTCCCCCACCACTGGGACCCCTGTAGGTCCTAGGGGAGGCGCACCCAGGGCTAGGGTCAGTGAGGATCTAGTCAGGGAACTTCTGGAAGGGCTGGACATATTTAAATCAGCTGGTCCTGACGTTC
>NW_017729026.1:43904919-43919178 GCF_001723915.1 Gavialis gangeticus | reverse complement strand
AGCTGGCAGAGGGTAGATTCAGACTAGACAGCAGGAGGCGGTACTTCACTGTCAGGGCAGCTAGGATATGGAACTAACTTCCAAGAGAAGTGGTGCTGGCTCCTACCCTCCTGGAGGTCTTTAAAAGGAGGCTGGATGAACACCTTGCTGGGGTTGTTTGACCCCATTACTCTTTACTGCCATGGCAGGGGGTCGGACTTGATGATCTGCTCAGGTCCCTTCCGACCCTACCAACTATGAATCTATGAAACAATTCACCATTAAGAAATATTTGTTTTTGGCCTTTTTTTTTCAAGAAACAGAAATGAATGTTAAAATAATAATTTTTCCCCTAATCTGGAGCAAAGAATGATCAGAAAATAGTACATTTGAAAGAAAGCTGCAAAGTAGATCATTCAAATAAGAATACACAATTGTACATTAGTACTGCTTATAATTTTTAGCTAACTCTTAGAAAAGATGTTTTTCTATGTTGGAATCACAAAATGTGCTTGGGATTACTTGGTCCTTTTTTCAGGCAATGGGCAAGCCTGAAGGCAAGCATTTCTCACTGTGTACTCCCAGAAAGTTCCTATTAATTAATTTTCTGACAGCCAGGTATTTCTAACAACACTTTTGCAACTTATACTCTTAAAGCTAGGTGCTATGGAAATGTCTAAAAACAGTTATGTACTTCAGAGAAAGTCAATAAATCTAGCCAGTTTCTGAGTCATGCATGTGGTAACATTCAGATATAACCATACATTGGCCCCACTGCTATAATCACCTGATACTGAAAACTCCTACATTTTAGATCAATTGGTTAGTGTTTCTTAATACTGTTTATATTTCAGTAGTAACTAGATGGCGCATCTGAAATCAGAAACACACTTTACCTACTTCTGTACAGATACCTCATACCAGGCAGTTCATGATTTGAAGAGCTTACAGTTCAGGGTATGGGGACAATGCACATTTGGAGCTGTTTCAAAAGGAGAATGTTTCAAAAGAGGGATCTGCTTTTATGGAGAGCATGCAGCAGCTGTTAAGTTCTAAAACTACTCCAATTTAAAACCTGATGAAGAAATGCTAGTTGGAGCTGTTTTGCAACATTTGTGTTACTGCTGACTTGCCCACACTTAACTGCTAGAAAAAAATAGCTACTACACAGTTCAGAGAAAAAGTCCCACCTTCCCTTTTGAAATGGCTCCCAATTCAGGTGTTCCCAGATGCTTAGATCAGGAAGATAGAAGTTGGCATTTAACTAACAATAGAGCTGAAGCATATAAAAATTGAATGACTGGGCGAAGATTACAGAAAATTAGTGGCATAACTGAGAACTGAATCTTATTAATCCCGATTCAGTATTCTAATTACAAGAGTGTCCCTTCTCTTCATGTCCATAGACAAGCATTTGAAGAGCAAAAGTTATTTTAAAAATTTCATCATATTATGTTTTCTTCAGCTGTGTTAATGCTCTGGGGGGAAAGAAAGAATCAGAATCCTTGATGGTCTGATATCAAATGACATTACATTTCACTAGGCCATTCAGTTTACACACATCAGACTAATAATAGCTAATGGGATTGTATGGAAAAAAGCACATTGCCAGCTAACAAGCTATTCCTACCTGACACATTTTCCCCCTTTGCAACCTAACATATTTTTTTTAAATGTACCTTTTAAATCAACTTTTCATTAAATAAGTATAATACCATCTTTTGTTTGTATTGTAAACTATTCAAGGAATAGGATTCATTTCAAAAACAAAACCAAAAAAGAAACAAAAGGTATAAAAGCCACAGTCTTATGGACAGTGAATGCTGTAAAGAACAGTGAATCAATGTAAAAGATATCCTAATAAAAGCCTGTGCTATTAAAAGCCTGTGCTATTAAAAATAAATGTGCTAGGTAAAACAGTGTGGCAAACACTTTGCTATTGTTGATTAAAATGTTTCTTCCCTTTTGCCTCAAGATAGACCCCCACAGTTGCTAGGTAGGTGGACAGGGTGAACCATAGAAAATACATTTCATAATAAACTTCTGAGCAAAACAAACTTAAGAAAAATGGTATTTTCGCAACATCAGACTGTTTGCTGAAACATACTTCATGATTGCTCTATGTGAATCCCCCTCTAATAATATGATTGCTCTCCATATCAGATCATGGAAAGCAGTCATATTCACCAGGAATGGAGATGCGATATTGAAGGGAAAGAACAAGAACAAATAGGCATTACAACAGAGCAGTCCATTTAAGAGGGAATAGTCAGCCCTGTTGATAGAGCCAGGATTTGATGTATTTGGAAAATGGGGAAGTGTCATCCCGGGAGCTTAAAACCTCACAGGAGAGAACAGAGGAGAAAGCAAACTGTGGACTGAACTGCTTAGTGCATGGAGAAGTCAGGCTACTGTGATGTGGTTAGCACCAAAGGGGTTCCTGTCCCAGTGTCCAGGACAGGACAGCAAAATTTTGTTTTGCTTGTTTTATTTGTTTAGAAAACTGCATTTTATTTTGAAGGATTGACTGAGTTGCTCTTTGCAGAGAAAAGCCTGCTTGTAGAAGCTAGCAGGCTAGGCAACCTGTGTATGTGCATAAACTGGTGATAAATGAATTTGGGCTGGAAATGTACAAGAATGTTTCTAATAATCAGCCTTCCAATATTATTAGTTGTGGAGCAAATGACCTAGCTAATTTTAAGACAGTGGATGGCAAATTTATTAATGGGATTATACAAGAAATAACAGCATAAAGGAACTGGACTCAGTGACCCAGGAGGTCTCTTCCAGCCCTATATTCTTATATTTAACCTCATTAAACTCTCAGGACCACAATATAATTGTTTTTTCTAGCTACCTTTATGTCATCTATGTTTCCCATGCAACGAATGGGAAAACATATCACTTTACGAAAACAAGAGCCACTGGGTACTTTTAAAGATTTTCTAACCACATTGTCTTTAAAAAATCATTCTGCAAATATGAAAAACTAGGCAGAAAATCCTAGTTTCCCTTCACACCTTCCCTTGCTTTTCCTCTTGGCTTTTTTTCTGTCTAACCAGTAAATGCTATGAAAAAAGAATAATGCAATGAGAGAAATAGCAGAGGTGTAAAGATTGTCTTGTTCATTTTCAGAGGGAAAACAAAAATCACTCATAGCATTCTGCATTAAGTCCAGATTCTGTGGTGAAACAAATGACTCTTCAGAGGTGCCATATAACCTCAATTATCATGACTTCACTGATTGTTTCACAGGAATTGTATCTGTTTTCACTCTTAGAAGTGTAAAAGGTCAGGATTTTGGGGGGTGATATCTTTTATGGGACCATCCTCAGGTCAGGAACTTCAATAATATGACGAAGGTCACCTTGTGCCTGAAAACTCACTGCCTATACAGTTGGTCACATAAAAGATATCACCCAAAAGCATTCTTGCCTTACATATTTCCTGGACCATCACTCCAACACTGCTACTCTGCAAGTAAAGTTATTATGGAGTTTTGTGTCCATTGTTGGATATTCTAAACTAGTGGCCACAAACTTCTGCAAGGCTGATTTAGATGGGATATCAGGAAAAACTTCTTTACAGTCCGAGTGTCCAGGGTCTGGAACAGACTCCCCCCAGACGTGGTGCAAGCACCTACTCTGGACTCATTCAAATGGCATTTGGATGCTTATCTTGCAGGGGTCATTTGACCCCAGCAGATTTCCTGCCTATGGCAGGGGGCTGGACTCAATGATCTTGCGAGGTCGCTTACAGCCCCTAATGTCTATGAGTCTATGAATCTATGAGTGGACAAGGAGGTAGAAAATCAAGCTCCCAGTTTATTAGAATTTTTCTAATTATATGGTTTAGTTTACCCTGAGCTGTGGTGCACTAACTGTTTTTATTAAATACATTAGACCATAGCTGTGTCTACACAGTGAGATACTTCCTATGGAAGTCTGAATCATTGTTTCCATATGATAAGAATTCTTCCTACATTAAGTGCTCAGCATTTTGGTGGGTATCCAACTGTCAGTTGTCCTACGCCTGGATCCTATGCACCGTGAGATTATTCCTGTGGAATATTGTGAGATATGTGGAAACAGCTAGATGTCATCAACAGTAATTATGGAACTTTGGGGTCAAACTCAAAAACCTCAATAACTGATTTCACACCATCCCATCCTTCAACTGGTCGCAACAGCATGCCCACTGTTACCAGCCAGCTAGCTGTGTGCTACAATTCTAGTTATCATATATACACAGTGCTGGTGGAGATGCATTTAACAGCTCATAGTTGTCTTCAGTTTCCAGGGTGGCCACCAGAACACAGAGCAGCACTAACAACCAACCTTTCAGCAGCTGGAATAGCAGAGGGAAGAGGAAAAGGATAATGCTGAACAGCTGCTTCTGGAGGAATTTTTCTTTGTCACCTTCAACTTCACTCAATTCACCACCATTTTTCACACTCCTGAAATGAGCATCGTAGGAGACCATTGCTGCCTTGCAAGCTTGGCTGCAAAATTTCAGAATGAAGCTTCTGGAAATCAATACAGAGCTCACTTCAGACCTGACCTCTCCTAACTATTCAGAAGTGGGCAGCCATTGCCATCTCAGTCTTTTTTCAGGTCATAATAATAATGTTTTGCAGGACTGCACCGTTGTGGGACAGCTATGTGTTTCTCAGAGTTTGTTTGAATTTGTTAGTGTTTGTGTTTCAAACCTGTGCCTAAAGGGATACAGCAGCTAAAAATAGAAAAGATCCATTACATCCTAGAGTTCGTTCCATACTAATAGAAAGTGTTTCAGTCACAGTTTAACATAATAGCATCAATGTACTTAAGAGAGACAGCAAGTCCCAGAGCAGTTTACAGTGTACAAAAACAAAACAACTTCTCTAGCCTCTAGGGAGTCTCTTCTGCTCAAGAGGAAGAACGGGCTGGATCTCAAGAAGGTTCTTGTTAGAAAAACTTGTTAAAAGCACATCAGGCCTTTTATTCATAAAATGGTTTTATTTTATAGGTAACATTCTATTCCTGGTCAAAAGCAGCAGTTAATCTACAAGTTACTGCATATATAGGTATACATTTTTAAAGAATATTCTCAAGCTATGCTACCTGATATTAAGTGGTACTCCGTGGTGTTTAGTAAGTTGGAAGATGTCAACAAATGGCTTGGACAGCATCATTAAATAGAAATCCAACAGATGTATATGAAGCCTTTAAGAGATCAATAGTGCAGCATAATCTTTTCTGTGATGTTACTGGATTAGAGAAAAGACATTTACAATCTAGCAGGTATAGGTAAGTTAAGATCCAATGGCTGGAAGTTGAAGCTAGGCAAATTAAAAAAAAATACGGCTTACATTTATAACAGAGATGGTGATTAACAATTGAAACTGCTTTTTGAAGTTTGTGGCAGATCCCTGTAACTAAGAGAAGGCTGTGGGACAAGCAACAGCCTGCAAGGACCCTTTAAGAGTAGAATCTTTGTGGCTCGTAAGGTGGGGTGGATGTAGACAAAAACGCAGAAAGAACATACAGGTTTTCAGGAGCCCTGGTACAAGTGCACTGAAACCAAGCAGGGCTGAACAAAGCAAAGAGAGGGCCCTGGGCTTACACTTCATGATAGAATGAACTGGCTAGAAGAGGAGGGATTTTCCAGTATACGGGACTCACTCTAGCCCGGGAAGGATGAGGACCTCCCAGGAATGCTGCTACAGAGCTTGGAGTGGCAGTAAGGTGAGCCCTGGCATGCAAGCAGAAAAGAAAACAACCCTTTTTCTTTTAATTTTGCTCAGGAGAGGATTTTGAGTTGAGGTGATCTTTGTTTTGTGAGTACCTAGACAGGCTGTATCTTTTGTTTTGCTGTGGCAGAGATAGCAAATACTGGAGGACCAGACTGTGGCTATAAGGATAGTTAGGAGGCCATGCAGGGGCACTAGGAAGGCACTATGCAGGTGCTATAGAGAGAGACAGAGCAAGGAAAAAAGGAAGACTGCAGCTGAGAGTTTTAGAGCCTCAGGAAAGAGAGGCCAAGGGCAAGAAGTTGGGCCCGAGCAAGGGGGCCCAGGTTAGAGGCCTACAGCCAGCATAACTTGCAGGACAAAACCAAGAGGACTGGAGCCTATACAAGAGAGTGAAGGACAACCAAGTAACACCTGCAAGGCACAGGTGTGGCCATATGGGAGGGCAGAGGCTACAATTAGATATCTTAAGGCTTAATTAGAGCCACTGGAGTCATGAGTTGTGAATGCTGAGTTTGAGTCATGCCTACAGGGCACAAACAGTTTGGACTGGGCATGCAAGCTGCCTGCAGAAAACAGGCAACGTCCTATTATCAGACAGAGGGCCCCGAGACTGAGTCTGCTAGGCACCAAGGGATCACTCCAGAATTCAGAGGCAGTCTTCCAATCAACATAAAAGGCACATAAAGATGTGGCAGGTGAGATAGAAAGGGAGTTATATCGAGGTCCTGGAGTAGAGGCAAAACTATGGTGGCCCACAAGGGGCAACACAGCAGCCATCCGGGCTGTGTTATATAAGAGGTCAGATGGCATCGCTTAGGTTCCTCCTGACTTTATAAACTTTTTGCCTATGATGAGTCTATAGATAGGAGAAGAAATTTAAATTTCTAAGCCACTGAAAACATAAGTCATTCTGTAATAATTCATAAGCATTCCTGTCTAAGAAATTTGATGATGCATCTATAGAACATTATTTATCCAGAGATATCCCACAGTGATATGCAGCTTGCATAAAGCAGGGGTCAGTAACCTACAGCCTATGAACCATGAAGTAATTTGATCCAGTCTGTGGACATGGGGCTTCAGCAACTCCAATCCACCAGCCCCACCCTTAAGCGCGGGCTGGCAAACCCCAGACTGAGCTCCCTCCGTCCCCTTCTCCTCCCCACCCCCACTCCTGTTTTAAAGACAGCATTGGAACTGGGAGGGGGAGGGGTGGGACTAGGGGAGAGCGGCTGAAGACACAAAGATGCTCCAAATTGGAGCTCAATCAGCCAATGTTTGTTAGGTTGTGGGGAATGGTGTAACTCATGCCACTTCCTGCAAAGCACCACGAATTACGGCAGGGAACTGCACGTCTGTTGGTGCCCACAATTGTTAAGTAGTTTCATGATTATGAAGGGTTTGACTCAGAAGTTTTTTTAATGCTTAGGCCTGGCAATGATATAACTGCTGCCTCTTAAGCTACCGTATCTACTAACCATGCACTGAAAAAAGGAACCGTTAACAAACTTGGGATAGGCCAGAAGATGTCAGAATGGAAGTAATGTTTTAAAGATCTTCTTTATATGTTGAATATTCTTTCACTCATACCAACTCCTAGATACTTGTAACATGAAATGCTTTGTTGAACAAGGGAACAAAATTTCTTGTCTGATAAAGTTCTGCAATGTTAAATAATTTTATCCAAATACATTTGGAAAGCAATACATATCTTTGTAAATAGTATTTTATTCTTAAAACAGGTCCAAGATTTGTAAATATTTAACAGAACCTTAAATTGACAGATTTAGTTTTAATCTGTTATCCAAAACTCAGATCCATTTCCTTAGTCCTAGATCTCAAATCTTGTGTAATAGCTTTGCAAACCCATTCATGATGATTAGAGGCTTACTTACAAATCTGACTGTGAAATGCCTTTTGGTCATCTATTACGTTTCAATTTATCTAACACATCTTTGCATTCTATGTAAGCAACAACAGCAGGCACCTCTTCATTTATTGACTTTAAAGATAGAGGGATGTCTACTGAATCAACATCATTTCAGAACATTGTTTCTTGGAAATCTGTTCAAAAAGTGTCCTCCTCCATTCTAGAATGGAATATAAGTGTTCTGAAGATCACTGCTTAAAATTGCAAAGCTATTTCACTCAATGTTTATAATAGATATTTATTGGAAACTCAATATTTGTTTTGGGGTATAATGCTTGTCCAGGTGCTTGTGCACTATAGAAAGGGTTTTTTTCCCCTCAAAGTATTCTGCTATGATAATTATCCCTTCTGCATTGTAATTTACTTCCCACAACCCAAAAGTTGATTTATTTTCCATGTGCTCTTTGTGGAATTAAATGTGTAGTGGATGCAATAGGTTTATTTCTAACAAAACTAATCTAAACAACTGCAAGCATATCTTTGTGCCCTTACAGTTATTAGCACAATTAAACTGACAGCATTTGTCAACAGTTACTAGAAAGCTATCACAGCTATATGCTATTTTAAAGACTGGGGTGGGGGACGTAGGACAAAAACTGTCTTTCTCTACATATTTCTTGAGTAACTAACATAGTAAAACCCTAATGCCATGATCATTCTAAAATATACCCTAATACAAATAAGAAGAATTCTGCTTCTGAAATATCCATGCAACTCTACTAGCCTTTGTGAATAATTTCATAATTTGATATTATGTTTAAAACTATAGGACAGTCCTAGACCTGATGTGTCTGTATCTTAGGGCCCTGTATGTTGGGCTAGCAACCAAAAATATATAAATTCAAGGCTTTGGGTGGTACCTGCAACTCCAAATAGGCGGAGAAGCCCTTGGAGCTGTGCAAATTTTCCTCTTCTTGATCTGCTGCTTACAACAAAGAATTGGTGAGGAGCATAGAAGTGGCTGGTAACTTGAGCAGCAGTGACCATGAGATGACTGAGTTCAGGAACCTGAGGAAAGGAAGGAAGGAGAGCAGCAGCATAAGGACCCTGCACTTCGGAAAAGTAGACCCTGACTCACTCAGGAAACTGATGGGCACGATCACCTGGTAGGCCAGTCTGAGGAAGCAAGGAATCCAGGAGAGCTGTTTACCTTAAAGAAACCTTGCTGAGGGCACAGGAATGAACCATCCCAATGTACAGGAAAACTAGTAAGTATGGCAGAAGACCAGCTTGTCTTAGCAAGGAACCCTTCAATGAGCTAAAACAAAAAGGAAGAATGCAAGAAGTGGAAACTTAGACAAACTATGAGGGAGAAGTATAAGAGAACTGCAGTGATGAAATCAAAAAGGCCAAAGCATAAATGGAGTTCCAGCTAGCAGACAACATGAAGGTTAACAAAAAGGGTTTCTACAAGTATGTAGAAAACTTTGAAAACTCATGGAAATTAGGAGAGGTTCTAGAGGTTTGGAAAAGGCCAAATATGGTACCCATCTTTAAGAAAGGGGAGAAGGAGAATCTGGAGAACTACAGACTACTCAGCCTCACTTTAGTCCCTGGAAAAATCATGGAGCAGGTCCTCAAGGAATTCATGTCTAAGCACTTGGAGGAGAAGAAGGTGATTAGGAACAGTCAGCATGGATTCACCAAGGGAAAGTCATGCCTGACCAACCTGATTGCCTTCTGTGATGAGACGACTGGCTCTACGGATGTGGAACAGCAGTGGATGTGATATACCTTAACTTTAGCAAGACTTTTGGGATGGTCTCCTACAACATTCTTGCAAGCAAGCTAAAGAAGTATGGGTTGGATAAATGGACTGCAAGGTGGATACAAAATTAGCCGGATTGTCAGGTTCAAAGGGTAGTAATCAATTGCTTGAAGTCTAGTTTCAGTCAATATCAAGTGGAGTGCACCAGGGGTCAGTCCTGGGGCATTTTGTTCAATATCTTCATCAATGACCTGGAAGATGGGATGGAGTACACCCTTCGCAAGGTTGTGGATGACACCAAGCTAGATGGTAGAGTAGATATGCTGGAGGGTATGGCTCGGATTCAGAGAGACCTAGATAAATTTGAGGATTGGACCAAAAGTACCTCATGAAGTTCAATAAGGATAAGTGCAACATCCTTTACTTAAGACAGAACAGTCCCATGCACTGGTACAGACTCGGGACTGACTGGTTAAGCAGCAACTCTGCAGAAAAGGACTTGGGCGTTACACTGAAAAATAATCTGGATATGAGCCAAAATGCCCTTGCTGTGAAGCAGGCTTCAGCATACTGGGCTGAATTAGTAGGAGTGTTGCCATCAGATTGAGTAAAGTGATGATTCCCCTCTATTCAGCAATGGTGAAGTGACATCTGGAGTCCAGTTTTGGACCCCCCCAGTATAGAAAGGATGTGGAAAATATTGGAAAGAGTCCAGCAGAGGGCAAAGGAAATAAAGGGCTGGGAAACAGAACATATGAGGAAAGGCTGAGAGAACTTGGCTTATTTAGTTTGGAGAAGAGAAGACTAAGGTAGGATTTAATAGCAGCCTCCAGCTACTTGAAGAGAGGTTACAAAGAGGATGGAGCTAAACTGTTCTCAGTGGTGGCAAATAGCAAAGCAAGCAACAATGGTCTCAAGTTGTAGCAAGGGAAGTTAAGGTTAGATATTAGGAAAACCTCTCACCAGGAGGGTAGTAAAGCACTGACTGGCTACCAAGAGAGGTTGTGGAATCTCCATCCTTGGAGGATCATAAGACCCAGGTAGATGAAGCCTTGGCTGGGATGATGTAGTTGGGGATGGTCCTGCTTTTAGCAGGTGGTTGAACTAGGTGAGCTCCTGAGGTCCCTCCCAGCCCTAATTTTCTATGATTCTATATAATGCATGAATCTATACCCTTCAGAGCACAAATTTGTGCTATACATACAACTATGCTCCACAATCTAACTTTTCACAACCTGTGTTTTTAAAGATAAGCTAATAAGTTTGAAAAAAATGTATACCAGTAGTATGTTATCTCCTTGAAACCAGAGGTGTAACAGGACAGTGCTGCTCCCTAGGTGATAGTGGCACAGGGTGCAGAGGCAGCAGCTAGAGATTAGACTACTGATTAGGGGGAGGAGAAAGGTGCCATATCCTTTATTTGACATGTGTCAAGCAGCCAGAAAACAGCATTTTTAGCGACAAAAAAGTGACAAGTCCCCTTCCACCCTCAACCCCGCAGTGGCAAACCTCCAACTGCTCCTACACTGTGCATGACTGTGGCTGTCTGCCCTCCATGCTGCCAGATCTGGAGCCACTGCAGGAAAGGGGCAGGTTGTGTGGGATAGGAGAATGGGGCATGGAAGCATGAGGTGCCCCACCTCCCTCACCCATCCAGCGTTACATTCGTGCTTGAAGCAGCAGTCTGGAATACTAATAGCCCTCTAGAACTTGAACGGTTTCATCTGTGGCAACTGCATGTTGACTCAGAAACCTCATATAATTAATTTAAATGTCAACTTTGTTATTATTTGTTTTAACAGACGCATCCAGAAGAGGCACTTATCCCAGTCTCAATACTGCCATCAGATTTCTTTAGGTGTATGATTTGATATCTGTGGGCCAGATCCTACCACCGTTGCTTACCATATTCTGTGAGTGGTTCATCTGGATTCTATACAGCTATGTGTGGAGTAAAGCACTGCCACACATGTATAAATAGTGTCAGAATATGGTCCAGAGTAAATAATGGATAAGGTTCTGTCACTTTTGTATTTTATTCATTTTAAAGCCCCTTTTCCATAAGAACGTAAGTACCATACTGGGTCACACCAATAGTCCTTCTCACCCAGTAATCTGTCTCCGACAGTGGCAGGGGTGAATGCTTTAGAACAGAAGTGTTGAACCGGATCTATCTAGAGTGATCTATCCCCTATTTATTCCCCTCCCTTGCATCCACCATTATTGATTAGAAGTGCCAGAGGAAACATCACCAACTATTCTTTACAATAGCCATTAATAGATCTATCATCCATTAATTTGTCGAGTCTCTTTTTGAACCTGACTACCGTACCCCCCTTCACAAATTCCTGTGGCAATCAATTCCACAAATTAACTGTGAGTTATGTAAAAAAGGACTTTCTCTTGTTAGTTTTAAACCTGTCTCTTACTGATTTCAGTGGATGCCCCCTAGTTCTAATTTCCATTCAACTTCAACTGTGGTACATTTTCCCAGAGAAGGATCAGAGAATCCAGGCACCTTTTCACAAAATTTAATCTGGCTCAGGAGTGCAAGGAACCTCAGTAAAGGGCAATATTTGTAAAGCAAACCCAAGGAGACATTCAGGTCATTTATGCAATTTTGAAGTTCTTTGAGTATGCCAAATTGGGCTAACAATTTTTTTAAGCATACCTTCTCCCATTTAGCATATTTGATCTAAAATCTATAGTATCTTCAAAACAATGACTATACTCAAAAGGAATTGGTCTTTACTCATCTCTTTATGCATGCATTATCGCTCTAATTCCCTATTTGAAAAGAAGCCACTTCTACATTTTTTGTTATTTTTCACCACACAAATCATTATGCAATACTCTGCCCTCATTTGAGTTGGGCTGCTGGATATTTCAGGCAACCTCTTCTATTCTGCAAGCCAACTGCAACCTGATAGTGATTATAAGATACTGTCAAGTGCTAAATTTGAAATGCACAGTCTCTCAGCTTGCGGTGAGTCATAACCTGTAATTTGCAAAAGACTCGACACATACCACTCAGCTCTCCTTAATAAAAAGAATCTTTATGACAGTGTTTATTTTAAATTCCTTTTTTGGGGGTGGGGCAAAGGGAAGAAGATTCTAGACCTATGAATATGCAAAACTCATTCATGTAATCAAGTCATGACAATGTGTCCTTATATATATTAGTTTGCAAGTCTGTTTTTAAGCCATCTAAAGTGATATATGTAATGAATATAAAATTAGTCTTAATTGTTTCTTTTCTGAGAAGGCACTGTATCTGTATGGAAACCATGGTAACTAGGATGGCATATGCTGGTACCTTGTTCCTGAGTGATAACATTGCATGTAGAGTAGGTTTTGCGCCTAGCAACAAAGCCTTCCCAACTGAGTTTTCAAATAGCCCTTTTCCACTCACCTGCAGCTGTCCTCCCTGTGCCATGTTATACGTGTGCCCATTCTTGGCATCTTAATCTTTACTAAACCACCTTTATGTATGCAGTAACACAACTGCACACAAAGGAAAGCATTTTATTCAGATGGCTGTTGCTTTGACAGAATACAAACCTCAAGTCTCCTTCCCTGAAGAGCTGTTGTGAAGCATGACTCATCTTTGGCCAACTTGTTGAATGCTCACTCTAATTAGGATATGTGCATCAAAAGCTTGCTGCAGATGTTTGGTGCTAGTAGCAAATTCCTCTCTGTCATAGCTTGGAATAGACACAATTTTAATACATTAAAATGTGCATTTAAGTAATCTTAGGACAACATGTGGATAGAAATTAATTAGGGAAACATATAACTTACATCTATACTGGCTGCTGTACAAACCGTGTTGGCATGAAGAAAATTGTACCCAAAATTGCTCATTAGATAGTTTGCTAAACACTGAACAAATATATTTATAATCTCCACTATTCAGTAGATCAAACACATCCAAATGAGAATCCAATTCACTTGTAAAACATCAGTGAGCTGGAAATAAACAAAATGGTATTGTTTCTACATCACTGATGATACAGGCTAAAGAGCTGACTTTAAATTTTCATACAGATGCCTTCTTCTGTATAGCCAAGTGTGATAGGTCTGGGCTTTAATCCTTGCCCTGTCTTGTAAGTTCTAACCAGCCTGCTCCACCTCCTTCTCGCTTGCCATGATCTGATGGTAACTAATGCGTATTTGGAGGAAGGCTGCCCTTGAGACCATAGTATTCCTCTCCAGGGTGCTTTGGGGCTGCTATCATGGCCTTCCTGATATCCCTTAGCCATGCTCATGCCTTGCTGATGGTTCCCTGCCTGCCCCTTTTGGGACTCCCCTTCTTACTTTTCTTATTTCTGTACACAAAATCATCACTGGCCACTTCAAGCTCCAACCTTTGTTCAGGCTTCAGCCTTTTCAGCTTCAACCCCTTTTCTCTAGCTGAGACCCTTCAACCCAGGTCTACTAATTAGGGCCCTGGCTTTCTAGATCTCAGCCCCACAGTGGAGGGTGCCTTCCATGTACCCTGCTCATGGCCTGCTCTGCACCTACAACTACTTCCAGTCCTCTGGTCCTTTTGCTCGATTCCCAAAACCTGAGCAGATCATCAAGTCCAACCCCCTGCCGTGGGCAGCAAAGAATGTTGGGATCAAATGACCCCAGCAAGGTGAATGTCTAGCCTCCTTTTGAAGACCCTCAGGGTAGGAGCGAGCACCACTTCCCTTGGAAGTTGGTTTCAGATCCTAGCTGCCCTGATTGTGAAGTAGTGCCTCCTGATGTCTAGCCTGAACCTACTCTCAGTCAGCTTGTGGCTGGTGGTCCTAGTTACTCTGGGTAGTGCTTGGGGGAACAGGGCCTCCCATGCCCCACTGGTCCCCACTAGTAAGTTTATAGATGGCCACCAGATCCCCTCTCAGCTTTCTCTTGTGGAGGCTG
>NW_017729026.1:43899666-43899919 GCF_001723915.1 Gavialis gangeticus | reverse complement strand
TGAGTGGCCCTCCTCCGGACCCTCTTGTTGCTGTTCACATCCCTCCTGAAGTGCAGCGCCCAGAACTGAACACAGTACTCCAACTGTGGCCCGACCAGTGTCACATAGTGGGGGAGGATCACCTCCCTGGACCTGCTTGTAATGCATCTATGGATGCATGACAAGTTGTGGTTAGCCTCTCTGACCGCGTCCTCACATTGGCGGCCCATGTTAATCTTGGAATCAATAGCAACTCCAAGATCCTTTTCTGCCT
>NW_017729026.1:43898408-43899655 GCF_001723915.1 Gavialis gangeticus | reverse complement strand
TCAGCACCCTGGGGTGGAGATCATCTGGACCTGCTGATTAAAACACATCCAGCCCCACCAGAAGTTCGTTAAGTCCTCTCTGACCCTAGGCCTGGTGGTATCTCTCCTGAGTCTGCCCGGAATCCCAGTGGGGGGGATGTCCTGGTACCTGCTCAGAAAAACGGAGGCAAAGAATTTGTTAAAGAGGTCAGCTTTTTCATGTGGTGCAACCACCAGATTGCCAAGCATGTCCTGCAGAGGCCCCACGTTACCTGGTACCTTTTTACTCCCTATGTATTTAAAAAAGGACTATATATAAAAAAGGACTATATATACAAGAAAGAGCTGAATTTTTCACATTCCCAAAGCATAGACTTTAAGAACAATGCCAAAAATTATGAGAGGTGGCAACTCTGCAGCTGGGGAGCATTGGTCATTAATATAGCCACCTCCCCACAGCCATATCCCCAAGTTAGAGTCAGACCAGGTCCCCTTCCTCCACAAGGGGCTGGTTGGGGCTGAGCCACACCTTCAATCTCCCCATGAGGCTGGGCCAAGCACCCTTTCTCCCCTGCAAGGCCAAGCCACAGGGCCAAGCCACACCCCTTTCCTCCCACAGGACCGGGTCAGGGCTGGGTCAAGCCCCCTTCCAACCTGGAGGCCTGAGTTGGGACCAAGCCATGCCCCCTGCTTCCCACACAGTCAAGCAATGCCCTTTCATCCCCTTCTCCCCCTATGCTGGGTCGCCTAGTGGATACAGGAGAGATCCAAAAGGTTTCATGAAGACTTGGACAAGCTACCAGATTTCCATATGATCCTCCAAACTGAATCATTTTCAAGTTCTTGGGACATCATAGCTATAAAACGATACCCTCTCCTGATATCACATTACTTATGATGATTTTTTCTCTGCTGGAAATAGGATTTTTCTTATCTGGTACTGACAAGGTTCGGTTTAGTAGTTTTGCAGAAAAAAGTTGAAATCTTTATTATAATGTTGGCCTAGGTGCCTGCAATCTGACATGGATAATTATTTTTAAACAACCTCACTGTGTATTTTATCTAATAAAGTTTATAGCATTTATAATAATTTACATATAAAATGCCAAATATATAATATTTACAAAATGGCGAATCTCAGTTACCATGAAAGTCATTTAAATGCACAGAGAGTGGGGGCATTTTTGATTGAAAGCTGGATGTGCTCCAAATCTGCTTAGGGTATTCATCTGATCAATATGAAATCCATGTGACACTACTTTGCTTAG
>NW_017729026.1:43887529-43893408 GCF_001723915.1 Gavialis gangeticus | reverse complement strand
CAAATCTGCTTAAGGTATTCATCTGATCAATATGAAATCCATGTGACACTACTTTGCTTAGTCTCTTAGCTTTTATTGTTCCACTGGCATTTTTCCTGCAAATATAGTTAATATGTAGCTATACAAACTAAAGCTTGTTCATTTTTCTTGATTGGATCCAAGAATGACTTGCTACAATTTGAATTTATTCACATCTAAGGAAACAAAATTATTGAAGGGAACATTGAGGTTTTTTTTTAGCACAAATAGCAAAAACAGTCAGTTCTCATGATAATTGGTTAAAATGGTTTTCACTGTTTATGATAATATGCTTAATAGACCATAAGTGTATGACATGATAGGGTTATTTTGGACTTCCTTCCAAGTGCCCATGATAGGGTAGCATGGTTTGTCCAGGGGGTTTTTTGTTTGCATATTTGTCTAATTTTTTTACAGTTTAAAGACCATTTTTGAGTTTGGCACGTAACTCCTGATTCCACCAAAGAAACAAATGAAAGACAACATGAATCCACCACCAAAGCCATGATGCTGCCCACAGCTACCCATGGCTATGATTGACCCTCTGCAATCACATGCTCCAACTGCTGGTAGCCTGGCCAGGCAGATGAAATGGCTCCATGAACCATATCATTGATCCCCATGGACCAGACTAAAGATAAAAAGTAGGTAGCTTGGCCAGAACAGCATGGACAAAGACACAGACATATCTTCAACATAAATTTGCAATTGTTGATGTTATGATGGTGCAAAGATAGCTGAAATAGCAGTAGCATAGTGACCAAAATACAGATGGAGTAAACATTTTACTTCCTCCCTGATTGAAATGTCTGATTCCTATATTGCTTCTACAAAAAATACTCCACAGTTTTATTTAAAAAAATAAAACTGCACCCAAAGTAGGAATATTACTGTAATAAGAAATATATTTATAAAGGTATTCAGGAAAACCCAAAGTTATTTATTATATTAGCAATATACCTTTTAGTTATATATTTTGGCTATATGTAACATTTACAGCTTTGTGAGTAGGCTGCTTTCTCACACTGTGTATACAGGTACCATACTTCTCCTGAGATACTAATCAAAACAAGCTGTTGAGGCATTACATGCTTTGCCAGGTAACAGCACAAATCAAGGGGAAGGTGCCAACTTGAAACTTAGTTTTGCAAACAGGGTATAAAAAACAGCATGTTCTTATCTACAGGGGAAAAAGTGGTTCCTAAATTGCCTATGCAGCATAGGACCCATAGTTTTTAGTAGCTGGACTATTTCTTGTGAAATGATGTGAAATGGAGCTTCAAATTGCTTCCAATTATCCCATGTGCTGCCTAAACTCAGCCAAAGCCTTAGCCTTTGTCCCTTCTAGATACCATTCTGCAGCCATGGAACCAGATGGGTCAGCCTGAAAGTATGTTGAATTTTATCTGCAAAGAAATTAAATTTTCTCATAATGGGAGAAATTTGAACAAGGCACTGAATGAAGGTAGTTCACATTAACCCAGCTGTCTTCCACTTAAAACAAATCCTCGGATCAAAACTTTGAAGATTTTAAAGGAAAGAATCTCTCTCATGCAGAAACAATCTAAAATTTAAAAGCTTGTCATCAACTGGAAAGCCAAGATTTCTATGTTTACTGGTATGTCACTTCCTTTTCTGCTTTTTCTGCTTCAGATCACTTGTAAACCCAAGTGATATACATGGGTAAGAGGAGAAAAGGTCCCTAGCTACTATTGGTTGAAACTAAGAGAGAATTTTAACTAAAGCCCATGCACCCAGTGGCAAGATCATCCTACAGCAGGGTTGGGCAAAATGCAGCCCAGGGGCCGGATGTGGCCCACCAGGCCATTCTATCCGGCCCACCGGGCTGCTAAAAAGTTTAGAAAATTAATATTTATCTGCCCTGTGCTGCCTGTCATGCAGCCCTCAATGGCTTGCCAAAACTCAGTAAGTGGCCCTCTGCCCAAAATAATCGCTCACCCCTGTCCTAGAGTCTGAAGCAGTTTTCCTGGATTGTGTTGACCTGTTTGTTGAATTCAGCAGAAGGAATGATATAAAGTATAAAGATCACAATCTGTCCATTTTATACTGCATTTTGCATATGCTGTTATCCCATAGTCCGTGCTGTTTTCATGCTTAAGTTTCAAAATTAAGCATCAATTAAAATAAAAGGAGCAGTTCAGACCTTAGAGAGTTGTTGTTTCAGGGTGCTGCAGACTCAGGGAGGCAACACTACTTTGGTTTCTACTCAGTTCATATTTGCTATCTTTACTTCACAACTATAAGAACTAGCAACATACCTTGATAAACATTAACGCTTAAGTTTTACAACATAATATTGGGAGAAGAGGCAAAAGCTGGAGAAAATCCCATCACAGTCGAACTGCTGAAAAGACAAGTATATATGAGTATAACAGAGTGTGTGTGTGTGTGTGTGTGTGTGTGTGTGTGTGTGTGTGTGTGTGTGTGTGTGTGTGTGTGTGTGTGTGTGTGTGTGTGTGTGTGTGTCGGGTGGAAGCAAGGGGTGTTTTTAGTGCATTTGGTCAGAGAAACAATGTTTTTTCTCAGGGCCTTTCAGAAGGTTTGTAGTTCCATTAGTCTTCAAGGGCTAGAAAGGAATTTATACTTTACAGCCTATTTTTATGGTACACGTGGAGAAAACAGAGAACTTGTCCTCAACATCAGTCCCTGGAGTTTTAGTTCTGAGAGCATGAATTGTCTTTATATTTCAAATAATGTCTCTTAGAGGACAGAGAGAAAACTAAGTTTCTTTCAACTGATACATGAAATCATGATTAAATGTGCATCAACCTATTAAGACATTCACAAGACAAATGGACACATTTCACAAGTTCATGCATTAAAAAGAAGCAATTTTACAATACAAAACTGAGTCAAAGCCTAAAATAGTGCATGTGCTTAAGCAAAATTATGAGAATTCATCTTTAAGTGAGGATAGCAACTGTGAATTTGCTCCCACATACAAAATTTTCAACTGGTGATAGCTTACTGTGAAAGACAGAATTACAGTATAAAATTTATTCATGCTTTCCTTCTCTATAGAGAAACAAAACCAAGAGTGATATTGTTTCCTGTTCAAACACATCTTCAGTTGCCTTGTTTGCTTTGATTCATTGCTATTCAATGCCATTTCTTCTCATTTATCCCAGGTTCACTGTAGTTTTAACTACACAGTAAATCAGCCCAACACATTGTGCATATTCAATTACAGATCTATAAAACACTACCAATGGCCTTACAGATGGCACTCTTCACAGACTAAAAGGGAAAATTAAAAGCAATCAGGTTAAGTGAAAACTAGTTAAAATAATAGATTTTTGATTAACTGGCAATTCAAAAAGCCAAGGAGTACATTTGGGGTTGGACCAAGAACAATAAAAAAAAAATTGGTGTGGAGTGCAGTCAGTAATTTGGTTTGCATGTTGACTATTTTAAATATGTTTTTATTTTTTTAAGTAAACGTAAATTAAATAAAAATAACCTAGGAAGCTATCCCAAACAGAAAATTAAAATATTTTATTTAAAATATCAGAACAGACATTTTAGGAGATGCCTGTTAGGGGATTCAAAGACAACAGCAGAGTATGAGGAAACTTAAGTAATGTAAAGGAGAGGCACAGGGCCAAACCTCACCTCACGAAGAGTGGTAAATGCCTAACTCCTGACCAGTGGGCAACACCAATCTCTTTCAGGGATCTCGGCCATGACAGCCTTCCTGAGTCGGTGCCTAAGTCACATCGTTCCTTTCTCTCGGACAAGAAAAAGCAAGAACCACAAAGAGCATGCTACACTCACTTTTATCTAATAATCCAGTAGTTGGGCACTCATTTGGGAAAGAAAAGACCCACTCTAACTGATTCAGACTGGTGTTCTCCTACATCCCCAGGGAACAGCTTAACCGCTAAGGCTACAGCCTGTCCTGAGCCTGGTTCATTTTCTTCATTTCTCAGTTTCACAGTCCCCACCCCCAAGAACTTAAATATCATCCTAGAATCATACATTTCCATCAGGAAAGAAGTAAAATGTTTACTCCCTACCCATTTTGGTCACTATAGTAGCTACTATTTCAGCTATCTTTGCACCATCATAACATCAAAAATGGCAACTTTATGGTGAAGAGGAGTCTGTGTCTTTGTCCATGCTGCTCTGGCCAAGCTATCTACTTTTTATGTTTAGTCTGGTCCATGGGGATCAATGATATGGCTCGTGGAACCAGTTCATCTATCTGGCTAGGCTATCAGAAGTTGAGACACATGATTGCATTAGAGTCATTGGACAAAATGTGTAAATAGCTTTGGGAGTAGGAACAGGAATTCAGGGCTCCTCTAACCCAGGTGAGTGGCCTAACCACTAAGTGACAAATTCATGGCTCAATTAATCTAAGTGCCTTGTGGTAGAGTGTAACAGCTTCAATAGCAGGGTAGAGAGAGCTCCCATCCAAAATGCAACACAGCATGGTGGTTAGGACACTCTCCTGGAGCTGACAAATGGTAATGAACTCAGGTCTCCCATTCCCTGACTTCATGTTCTAAACCAGTCATTTTCAACCTTTTTTTTCATTTGTGGACCCCTAAAAATTTTCAAACGGAGGTGAGAACTCTTGAAATTTTGAATGGAGGTACGTATGCTTTTGAATTGTAAGTGTAGGTATTCACATAATTTTGATTGATCGCAGTAATCTTTTGTGGCCCCCTTAAACACAGTTTGTGGACCCCAGGGGTCTGCAGACCACAGGTTGAAAACCACTGTTCTAAACTCCAGGCTACTAAAAAAATAGCAGCTGTTTCCTCCTCCAGCCATGGTCTTTGAAAGAACAGTTGTAGGTGCTTCTTGTCAAGAAGATTCCAGTTGGATACACATGCCTTCCTGCAGCCCTGACTTCAGGCACAACATTGCCACAGTGGTCCCCCATTGGCAAGTTCCATGCAGCTCCCTGCATACTATGCCTATTCCTGACTATCCCCATAGACTGCGGATTTTAATCTGGGGACCAAGACCTAAAAGTTAGGTGTTACAGCAAAATTCTGTATTTGATCTGGCCCAGAGACAGTTATATATGTGCAGTGACAGAAAACCAGGGGCATACAGAGGTAGCAAGCACCCAAGTCTGTGAATACCAGTGGCATGTACATTTTAGACTTGGTTGCCTAAATTTCTTTGTGGATCTAACCCATAAGTGAAAATGGGAAACAGAACTAGGCTCTTTAGTCATCTAGATGTGTTAGGAAAATTTACCTATATTGGAATGTAATATACTCACACATTTTAGGGATTCAGATCTGCCAGGTAGTGGAAAGTATGCTGGATTGCTGGGTCCGCATTTCTGCTCTAACATTCACATACTAATATAGTCCCTCTCTACATTATAGGAATTGCCAATCTACATAAAACGGTTTGAACCCAACAGGAGAAGGGCACCAATTCATCAGGAATTTTCCTTCTTCTCCTGCAGACCTTGAAGGCAATGACCGGGCAACAGAGCCTCCTCTCCAAAGCGAACCTGTATCATCCCTGGTTTTTTCCCCCATGGGTGCACAAGAGAAAACTGAGAGGAACAGCAGGAGGCTAGCTCCCCAATGAATACCACTGACAGTTATGTATCTCAGTCTGTTTTAGAAACATGCCACCAGGTCAAAAGCTGGTCATTAATGAATATCAAACTGTAGACTCAGGAGGGTAACAATCATTTTAAGAGCCTCCCCCACTACACACTCACCATTAATTTTACAGACACTGATTCTCAAGAAAATAAATAGAAGAATATTCGTAGTATATTCATAGTATGGGAAACAAGCAGGAGGAACTTACCCACTTGCTAGCTCACACCAACCCAGACATAATGGGGCTCACTGAAATGTGGT
>NW_017729026.1:43869167-43887518 GCF_001723915.1 Gavialis gangeticus | reverse complement strand
GGTCACAAGCTGGCAGATGGTAGATTTAGGCTAGACATCAGGAGGTGCTACTTCACAGTCAGGACGACTAGGATCTGGAACTAACTTCCAAGAGAAGTTGTGCTGGCTCCTATCCTGGGGGTGTTTAAGAGGAGGCTGGATGAACACCTTGCTGGGCTCATTTGACCCCAGTACTCTTTCCTGCCATGGCAGTGGGCTGGACTCGATGATCTGCTCAGGTCCCTTCCGTCCCTACAAACTATGAATATGACTTAGTTTTAAAAAAAAGTTAGAGCAGTGCAAAAGCCTCCCTGCTCGCCTGTCTTTGTCAGTTCTGATGTCTATAATCAACTTCATATTCCCAGCAGCACAAATTGCTGCTGCTTTTTCTTCTCTGGAGAGCAGGCCTCTCTCTCTCATACACATGCACAGATCTCAGCTGCCAGGTGTGATGGCTGCTGCTTTTTCTTGTCACTTCCAATTATAGAAGCATCTCAGATAGGGAATGAGTTTGACTTTTGCCAACACTATTCAGAGTTCATCAGTATTGCTGGATTTACGGGTCTTTCAACTCAAAGATTCATCCCAGCCTACAGGCACTGCTGCTTTCCTCCGTGCACATATTGCAGACCCAGAAAGCATCTCCCTCTCCTCCCTCACCAGCCTGCTCATGAACAAACACACCAGTAACTTACCCTTCATGGTCCAAATAGACAAGGTGCAAAGCACCTTCACCACCTTTCTAAGTCTTGCCAGAGATCCCAGGACCCTACAGGAACAGATGCTTATTTTTGTTCAGAATAGTCTGCAGTAGGGAACTTTTCCCTATCACTGATTTAGCTGTACCAGTCTTTTGTAAAAAAGGCAGCTCTATTAGAAACAACCTGCCAACTACCAACACCACCCACGCAGTTTGGTATTCTGAGAAGTCTTTTCCCATTCCCTGTTTTTCTTCCTGCCTTAGTTTCTATCATTGTGATTATGTGAGAATGTTATTTTCCAAAGTAGATTTATAAGTCTAGCCTTCATGATGCAGGAAAAAACCCTGACAATCTGACGTTAAATAAATACATACATACATACATGTAGGATTCTTTTAAGCCTAAGCACATAACTGACTTGGGGGTTTTTTTTAAACTAAGATGCACATCCTAACAAAACACGCATCTCTCCTCTCCCTACAATTTAAAAGGTCATTTTCACTCTGGGATAGGGATATACAGAAGGGCTGGAGATCAGCATTTTTTCTGCAAATGTAAAATTGCCCAGAAATCAGTACTAACCTTTTCCTTATCTAACAAACTGAAACCTACTATTCCAGCAGCAAAGAACACATGGATGGATAATGAATCATGAGGCTGAACATGAAAAATGTGATTCCTCTACCAACATTATCTATTTTTGAACATAAAATAAAATGCATTACAGAAAAATAGAATTCTTAAGTAAATATTTGTTAACCAATTAACCAAATAAAATAGAAAAATTAAGTCTCCTTTGAAATTATTTCAATTTTATAAAAGATATGACATTTCTTAATTCCCATTTTCAAATTAATTGCAGATATGCAATGCTCATTGGCATCACAAGTGCACATCTAAAGGGATCATGATACTATTTGTATCTTGAGACCATAATTAAACTAGCCCTTGCATGGATGTGCAGCAGCTAAACAGGGAGGAAAAAAAGAACACCCCCTTGCATAGCTTGATAAAGGTCAAGCAGAATCATCATCTGATTGTGCTACAGTACAGAGTGGTGAAATTCAGACAAAATCATGCTCCCCCACTCTCCCAATCTCCAATGCAGGGCATGGCCCTGGTGGAAAAATAAACTGTTCCACATGACACAGTAAGAGAGTAAATGCTTTCCCCTTAAACTACCCAGAAAGACAGGCAGGTACTCCCTCTGGGTCAGAGGTGGGCAAAATATGGCCCTTGCAAGCTGGATCCAGCCCATAGCAGGTCCCTCAGACCCAGCCAGCCAGCCCAGGCCATGGCACATGTGGCTACCCGTAGGCTGCAGAGGTGCCACCTAGCATTTGAGTGTAGCCCATCTGATCCTCACACATTGCTCTCAGGCACACTGGAAGCTGTAGTTCACAGGGCCAGGCAGCACAGCAGCAGGACAGTGTGGCACGGTGGCTGGACTTGGTTTCCTGGCAACCCCTGCAGTAGTGGCTCCTTCCAGCTGCTGTTGCCAGCATATCTACTGCCACCAGACCCAGTCCCGCTGCCCAAGCACTGTGGCCCATCCACCCAACATCCACTTCCTGGGTTGCTGCAAAACCAATGCCCATCGTAGGAACATCTGGGGAGCAGATCGTGGTTCTCGCCCAGGCCCAGGCCCTGCACTGTCACCACTGGGCAATCCCAGCCCCAGCCACCCATCCCTCACTGCCCACTCCTTCCCATCTGCCCAGCTGACATGCCCTGCCCACAGGTGTCCATGGAGACCTTGCTCAACTGCCCTGTCCGGTGCCCCCAGCGGTGGGTACGGGGCAGACAGGAGCAATTAGCATCTTCCTGCCCCTCTTCCCCTTCTCCTCCATCTGCTGCATTGGGCAATGTAAACAGCCACGTCAGGGGGCCAAAGCCAAGTCAGTAACCCCAGCATGTGTAATGGGGAATAACTTAATAGGAACATCGGGAATAAACTAGAACTTGGTCTATAGGTGAGAGATTAGAAGGCCGAGACATTCGATGTGTTAAGGGACAATATAAACTAAGCAATTCTAGGAGGTATGGAATAAAGATCTGCTCTTGCAGGCTGAAGTATATGAACTAAGTTAATTAAAAACTGTGGTACATTATTGAGGTTTATATGCCGTATCTTGAAAGGCAAATTTTTACAATAGCAACAACATTCAATACATAGGAGAAAAGCCAATTTTAAAGTGAGACTACGCAGCAAAGCACTTTAAAGCCTTGAGGTTGTGGGTCACAAAGTACACATTCAGTACAGATGTGCTCTTTTTGAATGCTACTGCAAAGTTTTACAGGTTAATAAGACAGACAGAGCCAAATGACATTACCTAGAATAACACCTGAACAGAAAACACACACTCTTGTCACGGTATATTTTAAGCATGGAGAAGAAGTCCTTGATGGACAAAGGAACAAATTTTAATACCCGAGACACAGCTGATAATATAGCTGTGTCCATTCCAGTTCTAGCTCCATTCTAGCTCCAGCGAGGTTCCATCTCCATTCAGAGTTAGAGAAAAGTGAGGGCCCTTTTAATCAGTGGGGAAACTCTTAATATTCTTATACAATGAACAGTTAGCCACAGTCAGATAACTTGAAACTAGTTCTCTCTAGGAAAGGTAATGTATACATTCATGACACATTCTTACTTGCCTTCCAGCATTCTCTGCTGAGAATGGTTTGGTTTCATTTTCATATGAACAGAAAATTGCTCTGTAACAGCAAACTTGAGATAACATTTACTAAAAAGCCTTAAGATCATGTCAGAAGTCAAGCACTCTGCAGTAAAAACAAGTGCTTATTAAAAGCCCTATATGCTCTTATTGGTATTTTCCCCACTTCAGAGCTTAAATTATAAATTTAAGGTATATTATTAATCCTAAAGATACTAGCAACCATAAATTTCAAAGCAGCCAAAATGCAACAGTTGAGCTACAAACGGTCAAGGTTACCCCCCAACCTGACTCTGCCTCTTCCCTTTTAAATGATAAGTCATAAGACACAGACTTGAACATTGAACATCACCAAGCAGTAGTCTGCAGTACTTGTTTACTGGAGTAAGACAGTATTTTGCTTATACTTTAAATAGCTCTACTATCAAGAGCTTTACATCTTGCAGTCAGCCTATACCAATTTTACAGCAGAGATGATGGTTGGTTAAAAGCAGAAGATGCAGTTTACCTTCAGTGTGGCAGTGCAGTGACATTATGGTTGTATACCAATAAAAGATTTCTAGCAAGAAGTCTGTTGTCTACATTACTGTCTCAAGGCAAGAGTACACAGTTGCTATAGGGAAGTGGAAATAACACAGAACAGGCACAGACAATGGCAGGGAAAAGATTAGCCAGCCAAACTGATAACTATGCACTAACCAGTGTCATGAGGTAAGCCATATACCTAGATGCAGGTGCCAAACAAAACTACAAGTGGCTTGAAACTGGACAAGCTGTGTCTATGAACTGATTAATAATTTCTGACAGAAAAATATGGTAGTTGGGTCCACCCAGAATGGAATGGATAGTTGGCATTATTGCTTCATTCAATAATATTCTGTACAGGCATTACCATTTTATGTTTTAAAAAGAAGGCCAGAAGCATTTCCTCAGCACCTTCTTGTGCTCTTAGAATCCAACAGCAAATTTTTTCATCTTAAAAATGGGAGAGGGTGTTTGTACTGCGAAGCTGGATAATTTGGAGAGAATTTCTATGTGCCTGAAAATTCTGTGTGACCCTACCAAAACTATGTTACATAAATAACAATACAGAACTGAATAAGCTTTCACAGTAAGTTAATATATCATTGATTCAACTAACATCCAAAGCCGTGAAATGAAAAAAACAATTCTCACAAGGAAGTAGCAATTTCTTTTTAACTAAATCTTTCCCCCAGAATTGGATTAATTTGAATAGGTCATTTATTACTCCTAACATATTGCCAGGTTTCTTGCAGATTTCAACTGCCTCCTAATCTAACACGAGTAAAGTAGATTATGAACCAAAATATAATTAATGTGCTTGCCCAAATAAATGCAGGAGTCATTTAAATAAAACAACACATTGTTACATGTCAACAAAATCCAAGACAAATGATACATTTTAAGATTCAAATGAAAACACCAGAGAGATTAAACAAGTTCTGGCAACTATTTTTACGTAGATTCTATAGATTTTTTATCTTCAGATGCAGGAACTTCCATATTAAAAAGAGCATGGTATTTTAGAAGATAAGTGACATCCTTCAGTTCCAAACTGTATTCCTCTGCTATTTTTTCTGCAGTCCATGTTTCAGGATGCAGTCTATGATTATTAAGAAAAGTCAGAAGCTCCACAGTACAAATTTTGCCTTTGTGAACACGGTGAATATCTAGAGAACTGTAACGACCTAGTTTTGTAAGTCTGTATTCATCCTCTTTACATGGGAGACTTTCACCTTCAACTTTTACCTGGATCAGTAAGAAAAGAAAGAGTTCAAATCAGTAGGATGCATTTATTTTGTAAATTGTACAAGCCCTATCTATTTCTCTAACAATAATTTTGCCTTTTAAAGGGGAGGGAGGGACAGGAAAGGGACACCCCTCTCCTGTTTACTAGTCCTAAGAAATGAATGCTCATGGACTGTTCCCCACTCTCCTAAAAACGCTTTATTTTCTGAGTACAAAGGTTCACAGCAACAATAATATACAATGAAATCATCAACAAAGCTAACGGCACTTTATCATGCATCAGCAGATACATGACAAATAGAACTAAGGGGGCGATACATTTTCCCCTTTATGAGGCATCGGTCAGAATGCAGCTGGAGTACTGCATCCAGTTTTGGGTGCCGTACTTTAAGGATGTGGATAGCCTGGAGAGGGTCCAGAGCAGGGCCACTAGTATGGTTAAGGGTTTACAGGCCAAGCCCTATAAGAACAGACTAAGAGACCTGGATTTCTTCAGCCTCCGCAAGAGAAGACTGAGAGGTGATCTTGTGGCCGCCTACAAATTTATTAGGTGGGGTGCAGCAAGGTATCAGAGATGCTCTGTTCACCAGGGTGCCTCTTGGAGTAACAAGGAACAATGGTCACAAACTGACAGAGAGCAGATTTAGGCTACACATCAGGAAAAACTTCTTCATGGTATGGGTCAAAGTTTGGAATGGGCTTCCAAGGGAGATGGTGCTCTCCCCCACTTCGGGGGTTTTTAAGAGAAGGCTGGATAGGCATTTGGCTGGAGTCATCTGACCTCAGCACTCTTTCCTGCCCAGGCAGAGGTTCAGACTCGAAGATCTGTTAAGGTCCCTTCCAACCCTGGCATTTATGAACAACCAAATATCCAGCACCCAGTGACCCATTTTCTGAAAAGCCAAAACTCCTGCAAACTTCAGTGAAAGTTCTCAGCCCTCAACATCTTTGGAGAGGAAGAAAAAAAGCTACAGATTTCTATATTTCAACCTGACTGTAGATGCTTAATGTCAAATAATGACATGTGAAAATGCTGTCCTACATATTTAACTTGACACCATTTGCCTATGTTTGCATCAGAGCAGGCACTTTCTACTCTTCATCTTCTAGTAGAACTTAAAAAGAATATAAATGGGAGAAGAAAGGATGACTTTTTCTGGAAACAGTTTCTCGGGTTGTAAAAAACAACCCACACCCACCCACCCAAACCAGCTTCTATACATTTTACGACTTCCCTTTTCCTCTGGTTCAGTTTGGTTTGTTTGTTTGTTTGTTTTTTCATTTGAAGCTTTGGTGCAGTTTTGCACCCTCTGGTTTTGTTCTGTGAATTTCTCAAAACGTTTTTAGCATCTCTTCATACTCCCCTTTCCAAGTTTGGTTCAAAATCAGCTATCAAGCTCCCTGCTCCACACTGGGGGCTGGGAGGGAAGGGGAGGAAAGTAGCCTTTATGTCCCAAGGCCAAGAGAATTTCTTGCAAGCCCACAGCTACTGGTTAACTCAAGTCATCAAGCATCAGCTTTTATCTGAGCTACATTTTAAAGCATGTTGAGGCTTCAGCCACTCACTGAAGGGTGAATCATTTACAGAGAATACTTAACCTCACAGAGCAAAGCCCTCTTTGTTTTAGTCCATTCTAAAAGTAACAGGGTAGATGAAGACACCTGTGTGGAAGATGAGGCAAACCAGGGCATCAATACAGACTGAAAGTACCCTTAACAAATTGCACTGGACCCCAAATTTGGGATTATATTAAGTAGAATAAGATATATAAACATAAGACCTTGCTGGGCAAAAACTTTGCCATTGTTAATGTGGGGACTGCATCTGAAACACAAATCAACCATCAATACCTGCTATTTTTTTAAAACAGGTAGCTTCTGGGTGCTAAGGCAACAAGCTGCACCAAATACACCCCCCGCCCCCTCAGTTCTGGATATCCTTATAGTTTGGCCATGTGAAGAGTGGATACTGCGGTGCGCCCACTGCGGAAAGAGACTCACTTTCCTGGGTGGATCCTTGGAATCGACATAGACATGTTTTAAAAAGGCAAGAAGCCTGTTGTCTTTTTTGTGGATTTCATGTTGGATTTCTAGATAGTGAAAAGAAAGAGAGAGAGAAAACACATACAATATACTCTCCTTGGCTTGCATTTAATAATAACCAATCCCCACCCATCACCAGTTTGAATATATAGGAAGGTGAGGTGCCCCTGCATATTTCTCAGGAGGGAAAAAAAAAATGCTGGTTGCTGCAAGCACTGCAACATTCCCAAGCTCCAGTTCATGCAAAGGGTCGCACTAAAGCACAGGAACATGTTTCCCAGAGAGGTGGTAGAGCCTCCATCCCTGGAGGTTTTTAAGACCTGGCTAGACAAAGCCCTATCTGGGACAATCTAGTTGGGGCAGGTCCTGCCTTGAGCACGCGGTTGGACTAGATCAGAGTTTCTCAACCTGTGAGTCATTTTGACCCAAGAGCCGGTCACAAGAATATATGAAAGGGTCAGAAACCACCTTGAAAAATGGATTGTCCCATAAAGGAAAAAAAGGTGGGAACCTGCAGCTTTTCTGTTGCAGCCTGGCACAGCCCCAGCCTGCAAGGGGCAGCTTGGGGGCCCTCCTGTGCCACACACTGGGGGGCAGCAGGTAGGGAGCAAGGGCCATTGGCCATCCGTGTTTACAAACGGGCCCTGGTCCCAAAAAAATGGAGATCCCTGCACACGATGACCTCTGTCCGACCCGCGCCTTCTGTAAGTGTGGGTCTGTGACCAAAGGGTCCAACACAAACCAGTCCCGGGCCCCGGGGCGCCCTACCACACCTCCCGTTTTTCGCCAGAACCGGGGGCCGGGCTGCACGGGCCCGGGAACAGCAGCTCCCGGCTTGCTCCGCGCGCGGCTCCCACGTCACTGCCGCCGTGCCGCGGGGGCACTTACCAGGCGACTCGGCGGGCCGGGCCGTGGGGTACCACGGCGCGCGGGTGGCCTTGGGCTCGTCGATGACGCGGAACGCGCGGTTCTCCACGTTGAAGTTGCGGAAAGCGCGGACCAAGCGCTCCCATATGATCCGCATGGCCGCGCTCCCCTCCTGGTGCCGCCGCGCATGCGCAGGGGGGTGGCGGAGGGCGCCGCTTAGCGGCTGGAGGAGCGCAGCGCTGGGCGGGGCGGGTGCAGACAAGGGCGAGGGAGGGGCGGAGAGCGGGGCGGTTGCTGCTGGGCCCCCGGGTCACCGAGAAGCAGGGCCGGGCTCGCCATGGGTCGCGGGGCCGAGCCCCGTCTGTGGTTTAGCTATGAGGTCTGCCCCACCTACGCCTGGGGCTGCCACCCGCCCCGGCACACCAGAGACCTGACAGCGGCCTGCCTGGCCAAAGCAGGGGAACATCTACACTTACGTTGCTGCAACTTCAAGCCACTGGTCCGCGTCCTTCTCTGCAGCGAGAGTGAAAAGGTGCTTTCCCTCCTCTTTACGGTAGCCCTTCAAGTATTCATGTCCCCTCTTAAACATCTGTTCCGCAACGGCATGTTCAAATTAAGAAATGGCTAGAAACCAGCTCTCCAGTTAGTGCACATTGTCAGGCACGAACGTTGTACCTGGTTGGCTCTTTTTAGAGCTCGCTGGACATTTTTACAGTGTGATCGTTACTTCGTACATATGGCCAGTCTCGATTGATTGCGCGATTGGCCAGTCAGTTTTGCAGTATATGTAATGGGTCGCATGGTAAGTAGCATTATTTTACTCAGTTGCAGGAGAAACAAGGCAGCTGAAGGCAAGTATGATCCAGCTTCAGGCAGGGGGTTGGATTAGATGACCTAGTCACTTCCAGCCCTGCTTTTCTATGAAAAGGGAAGAAGAACCGGAGTACTTCCCAAACCTCCCAAACTTTCTTTATCACAGTATCACAGCTGGCCTTTTTTTCACCTCTCCCCTCTGACCTACCATTTTGGGTACTATTATATGGCCCAACAGACAGAACTGCTACTTTTAGATCTCCTGAGAGTACTCTGGAAGCACAGAGTTCTACAGAGTTGCAATTAATTTTGGTAAATAAATAAAAGGAAAATGTTCTACCCCAACAGCAACGACAGAGCGACCCATTATTGTTGCTAAAGAAATAATGCATTTGATGGGTGTGTGTTTGTGTAGCCAGATCTCTGTTGTTGCTCCTAGGCAAAAACATCTTTCTTTATGTCTGCAAACATACACATAAATTATCGCTTTTAGGTCAATGTAACTTTTTATGTGGATGCGTTAGGGCTCAAACCTTATCTTTTTAAAGATTCACTGACCACTAAAACTCACAATGAAGAAACCCTAGGCATTCAGCATCCCCCTCCCTTCTGAGTGGGGACCCGGTGGGTGCTGGAAGTCTCAGTGCAAGGAGAGTGGGTGCTGCTCTGGAGGGAAAACCACAGAAGAATCAGGCCATACCTATGACCATCTTTGTTGGGGTAAAGATAGAAATGTCCTCAAGGTGGCAGGCTAATCTAGGGTTTTCATTTTGTAGACTTTCAGTCATCAGTGTATGAATCCCGTATTTTTTCAGCATTTTAAAACTAGCCACGGTATGGTATAACAATTGCTGTTTTCCAGCTGAATTGTAAGTATTTTTTTTAAACTTAATGGTGTCCATCACCCTGCACAGATCATAAAAATATAGGTAAAAAAGACTCATTAACATAAACATCTAAATAATCCAGATCAGTGAAAATGTCAATGCAATAGATGCATCTATTTCAACTTGAAACCAGAATCTAGCCAAATTCTGGTTAATATTTCAATTGAATCTTTTTATAGTGAGTGGTCCTGATAGTATATAGAAGAGGGCCATTCAGCAGGGCCACAGTAATGTATAGGCAGACTAGGCACATGCTTAGGGCCCTAAGTGAAGAAGAGGCCTAGTAGTGCTTATTTTACATATTATAATTATTGAGTGAAAAAAGTAGAGGCCCACAAGGTTGTTTGCCTAGGACCCATTAAAGGGTTAATCCAGCCCTGCCATTTAGTGTATAATTCATTAAGTTTACCTTTTATTTTTATTGCATTTTAGATTGCTCCTAAATTTATGACATTGTATATGATGCAAAATAGTGGAGCCAGTCTAAAGTTGTGACATTTATTACTGTGTTGTTCCAGTTACAAGCAAGGCTTTTTTTTCCTTCCAAAAGAACAATAAAAATCCTCCTCTACCTTTATGTGAGATTGATGTATAATTGGAACAATATGTCCGTGTGAGACTGGCCAAGCCATGTGACTCTTACGAGTGCTGTGCAAGGTCATCTATTCATTAATGGTGGCAGGTTCAACTTATATTGAAAAGGAGCTATGGTGGCTGTGTAACCCATTGTCAGCATGATGTAGTTCCTAGGATCTACCAGAAGCAGGAGGCAGGCAGTAATCTTCTCTCAAGAAGCTAGTAGCTGAGAAGTCCAAAGAGCCCTTGACCAGGGAACACGGAGCTAGGCAGCCTTGGGTCCCCAGCTGGAGCCACAAAGCCAGAAAACAGCCCACAAAGGCCAGGCACAGAATTTACACTTATTATGTGGTAGGAGCACAGAAAGCACTGTACAGCCATAACCAAACAGATAGTCAGGTCACACAGAGCCTGTAAAAATGGTGGATCCCTATTTAAAATAACTCTGGATGGATGTAGATGCGAATTCCATGTGCCCGTCAGGGCATTTATAAAGATTGCTGTTTTTGATTAAGTGCTGTGCTGATTGTGGACACCACATTCACATAGGGGGCTCTCCAAGATGTTCATCTAATATAGTGCTGTTAAGAAGCATCCGTATCCAGATCTCAGTCTCTTCAGCTTGACCCGTGCATCTCTGTCAAAGTTGTGCCCAATGGGGGACTCATTTGGTGTTGGTATAAAATTCTGTAGGAATAGACTTCAGACTGGATTACTCTGAAAGATCATTTAATTTCCATTCACCCCACCCCTTATCTAAATTTAGTGCAATACACAAGGCTACAATACCTGGCCTGCTGGACTCTCTGTGGGCCCAAAAACCTTGCAGCAGAGGAGTGGTTAGGATCTGTCTTCTTATGTCACTTGGTCTCATGCCCTGGAGTACAGGGAATACGTGTGTGTGTACGTTGTGCAGCCTGTTTTAAGTCCCAGTGCACTGTTAAGTACAGTGCTGAGCTTTTTAGTGCAACAGCTGCTGGACCATACAGGAGCACAGTAATCTGCTGGGGTTTATACCATTGCAAGTGTGGTGGTTCTGAGCACTTTGAAGTTGTTGTGCTATGTTGTGCTAGTTAAATGTCTGAAGGCAGCTACCCGTGCAGAAACTTTACTCCAGACCTTCTGAATGAGATGTTTATAGGTGATGGAACAGTCTAATGTGATTTCTTGGTAAGTTGCTCTTGACTATGAATGTGTGAAAAACTGATTGTCTTTGTGGAAGACAGATGATACTGATTTATTGATGCTACCCCACTGACCTCTGGCCTCTTGAACACCCTGCCCCCACAACTCCATGACACGGGCCAGGACCCCGTACTGTTGTTGGGAGTTTATCTGTCTGCATTATGCTGAATGACCATAAATCTGGTTAATTGTCAACTGGCCACCCCATCCCTCAAGTTCACGTTGCTTTCCTGAGAGAGGCCGGTGTGTTGATGCGGAACAACTTTGCGCAAAACGGCACCCAAAAAGACTCCGAAAGACACTGAAAACTTTCTTTTGAGCCTCACAGCTGAGGTGTAACTAACAGTTGCAACTGTAGGTTTTTGTTTGTGTGTGTCCAGGCACTGTTCAGCAGAACACCTACTTATGAACACTGTGACAGGTAAGATGCAGCAGGAAATTGGAATTCTCCAATCAGATCTCCCCCCCCCCGCCTTCATTTTCATCCCAGAAAACTGGAAAAGGCTCATTCCTCTGGGCCCAAACACTTCAGTTCCCAGTTCCCACAGCAGGGAAATGAAACCCAGGCATCCAGGTTTTCCCAGCTGGGAGGTGTAATGCAGGTGTTCCACCACGTGGTCAATGCTGGGTTGTGAGCATCTGTGCGGCTTCCAGCCCCAGGCAGGAGAAGGGGTCTAGACAAGGGGACTCACCAGATGGTGTCTCAGTGTCTTCTTTGTCTGGAGACTCTGGGTATGGAAAGCCCTGTCGTGGAGCCCAAGATGCTGGATCCAGGATAGTCAGCAGAGGCATGTGCGTAGAAGGTGCCAGCAAAATAAGGACCAAAGGAGACGCTCAATGTGGGCAGTTGTATTGGACAGGTTGGTGATTGCTTGCACCTAAACTGCCATGGCACTTGAATGAGCCATCCATCTCAGGAATGTGCTGCAGAGGTCCAAGGATGGCGGTCTCCAGGTGGCCACCCACTGTCTAAGGGAGGTCACTCTTGCTGCTTTGGAGCTGAGAGAGTTGTAGCACCAGGATAAGGAGTTTATGCATAGGGTCAAAGACCTTAGGATCCAGTCATGATACCTTTGAGTGGTGTCAGCACTGCCTCCCACAGGGAGACTTGCCCTCCTAGGCAGGAGTGGTGGAGCAAGCTGCTACCCACCCCTCTCACCCTAGCATGGAGAGCTCTGCTCTGGCGACTCCTCTTTGGGGCAACATGCCAAAGAGGCCTATGGAAGGGGTCCCTGGGTGGCAGCTGTGGGGGAACGCTTTACACTGTGCATTGATTAGGTGATGCTTGGGGGCAGGAGAGCCCTAGAACAGGAAATCTGGTGCATGAGAGCCCCTGACCTGTGGTCCAAGAAGCCAGGAACACTCCTTGAACCACAAGTCAGAGGCTCCCACGTGCCAGATCTGCTCCAGGGTCCCCTGATCCCTCTGCCCAGGTCCCACCGTGGGGGAGTGGCACAGCCTCTGCAGGGATAGACAGCCCCCTGGGCTCATGTCCACAATTGTTATTTATAATGCACACATGAAGTTTGGCAGCTATGCAATTTAATTAAACCAAGAGAGGCAGTTTTACGTGAGGCATTGTCCCTACCACCCCAAGTTCTCATGTTTGTTAAGTTGAGTCCCCATGGCTGCCCACTCCCTTCCCCCACTCAACGTCATAACTGCCCAGTGCAGCCATTGTCTTTCCCCAGTCTCTTAATGCTAACTAAGAAGATGGTTCCAAGTTCTGGAGGAGGCCACATTGCAGTTTTTGTTTAATAAACATACTAAAAGTTTGACAGTTTCAATACTTGATTAAAATGAGGCAAGTCTTTCCCTCTGCCTACATTACCCCTCAGCCCTGGCTTGTGCCTCTCTGGGAGGTTGAGGAGGGAGAGGAGAAGAAGAATGGTGCCTGGATAGCCAGGGTTGTGAGCAATGGTGCCCCGATGCAGGGCCAAGGGAGCCCATAGAAGGCGACCCATGGCCCAGTGTCAGGGTGTGGGTACTCGAAGCCCTCTGGCCCTACTCAGTGAGGAAGGGCTTCTGGTCCACATAGGTGAAGAGGAAGTCACCCAGGTCTTCAAGGATGTAGACAGCCTGCCGCGGTGTGGGGATGTGGCCACGCACATCAGTAGCAGGCTCTCCCTCTCCCCAGTGCTTGCACCATGTGTGGTCATGGTGCCAGGCCTGGTCCATAATTGAAGTTCTCCTTCCAGTGGTCCAGCTGTCCCCCATGGAGCCTCATGAACCAGGGCAGGAGGGGTAGGTCAGGCCCCTTATGAGGTTTGGGGGGGTGATGACTTCTTCAATGACAAAATCAGGGATTCCTGGAGCATAGCGCCCAGGTCCTGTCACCTCAGGGAACAGGGTGTTGTGCAAGAGGCGAGCATTGTCCTTGCCAGCCGCATGAAAGTCAGTGGCCCAGTTGTGCCCCAGATGCCTGGGGGGGTGGGGTGCCCAGAAAGCCTGGGTTTTGTGTGTTGCGGGGGAGGATGGTGCACACACACCCACACACAAACACTTGGCAGGCACAGGGTGCTCTGGGTGGGCATACTCGGGACAGTCAATTGATGACTCATGGCAATGACAAGCTGCTGTTGCATCAGATCTAGGTGGGTGGCCATGATGTCCACACCAGTCAATCGGGGTAGCTTGGCCATTCAGCTCTGCTCAGGAGTCTTTGGTAGCACGGCATGCTGGGAGGTATGTGAGAACCTCCACTACCTGCTGGCCTCAGGCCGTGTAGGCAGGCTGCGAGGCCCCCCTACTCCCCTCAAGGGCTAACTTGCATTCTGCTTGTTCCTAAACTAACCTTGGGTGCTTAGAGTAAAGCTCAAAAGTTAGAGTGCTTCCGCCTTGGCTTTCTTGGGCACTGACAGATGTGCAGGCCCCCACTCTAATTCATGGCATTTTACATAAAGCACCATGAGTTAGCGTGCCCCTGACCCAACAGATGTTCGCCTGCTGGGTTGGGGCAGCAGGGAAAGACAAAGCCTGCCTGCAAGTGAGCAGCCAACCAAGGAACAGCTCCTCTCCCTACCACCCCCCTCCCAGCTCCAGGGCTGTCAGCAGGCAGCATGGCGGAGGATGAAGGAAGCAGCAGCAAGCTGACTTCTGGGGTTTGCCCAGCTTGAGTAGGAGGGGAAGGTGGGGGGGAGGGCATGAGGTAGGGGGCCCTTGATCCACCCACCACCCCTCCAGCTCAAGCTGGACAAACCCCAGATGGCAGCTCACTGCTGCTTGCTTCCCCCTCGGCCCACCCATCACATGACAAATTAGCCCTAGGGAACACAAATTCCCTAAGGAGCTGTAAAATAGACAACCTTCCTCTGATACCTCATTTGATGAGAGTTCATTTTTTGGTTAATTGGTCACTTCTAAAGCACTTTCAAGGGGCCAATAGTGCAAAAAATGTAATTTCTGTCTGTGCCCTTGAATGCCCGTACTTAGCCAAAGTGAGGTGGCAGGAAACCATGCAGAGTTCTGTTGGAACCCTGTTGACCAACACTCATTAGAAGTTGATCAAAAACAGAGTGAAATTTTTTAATTCCACAGATTACCATGTTCCAAAAAACCCCCAAAAGAATTACCGGAAAATGATATACAACCCCATAATTCTACCTTCCCCACTTCCCTCAAAATATTAGGAAAGTTGAGATTTTGAACAGCTGTTTGGATCCAGGTTTTTGGTTCTACGTTTTAATTAAGTTTAAATGCAGATTTTCAGTTCAAATCATTTTAATAAGAGGTCATCTATGTTTAACTCTATAAACCTTCCATTTAACTAAAAATATGTATCACCATGGGTTTTAGGCTGAAGTCAACATGGTAAGCTTTAGGCAAAACTGTCTTTGGTATAGAAGATTTTGTATTATTGTTATTTAGTATTTTGTAGTTCATTTAACCTTTTGGGTTCTTTTCTTGGTTATTTGATTTTGTGGTGGATTTTGTAAGGACCTTTGCAATTTAAGGATTTTCTCAGTAGTTGCTATCTTATATTCAGGGATAAGGTTGTTTTTTTCCTAAAACTGACACTATCTGCATTTGCAGATAGTAAATTTACTGCCCAGTAAAGCTAAATAGTATTAATTACACATGTAGATGTGCCCAGTATGTATTAGGTGTAGTAATAGGAATATACTAACTGCCATATTAAACTAGATCAATGGTGTATCTAATTCAATATCAGTAAGCAGTTAGTAGTTGCCTTGGCTTTTGCCCTAAAGCACTAGGATTTCCCTCTCATAAATGTTTATCTTATTTAATGAAATTCTGATGCTCATAATTATATAAATGTCTTTTCTTCATGATTATTGGACCTTGATGATACTCTATGTACATTCTGTGTGTCCCTTTAAGAAAAGTAATAAATAATCCATTCGGTTATGGAATAAACTCACTGAATTTAATTGGGAAATAAGGAATCATTCTCCTTAGAAAGTGATGACTACTGGAATTAGGTCTGAAACAATGATGCTGTCTCTCTAAATGCCAATGTGACTAACACTGCTGTAATATTAGTTGGCAGCAGATAAACTCACCAAAAGACAGCCAGTTAGTTAAAAATAAAGACTGATGTCATTCTATGCCTGTCACTTCTTATCACTAGGCATGGCACCAGGATGTACATTTCATTTATAGGGAAGAACTGGGAGTATAGCATCTTTATTCTAAATCTGGAATTTTTTATACAGATTGTAGTAAACAAGAGATTTTATATCTTAAATAGTAAATGTTTTGTTGGAATAATGAGGCATTTTCCCAAAGTAACTGTATCAATGTAACTATGTACTATTTATCGGATATTATATTATATTATATTATATTATATTATATTATATTATATTATATTATATTAACCAGAAGACAGGAAGGCTTTACCCAACCCCATACCAACAATCATAGTTGTTAAAAGATACCATTTCCCCCCTGAAACATAAACAAACGTCTATTCTGCTTGCCATTTTTTATAAATGTGATTAATGTTTTACTGCATCAGCAAGCTGACTCTCATTTGAATTCTTCTGGAGTATTTTTAATAAAAAAAATCTTAATTTCTAGGTATCCTGCATATCAAACTAACGAACTCAGAACTAGAAATAGTGGACCATATCCACCTAATCCAGTGTCTGGGTTTTGATATCTGGCTTTGAAATCTATTCTGGTTTGACATTTTGATATTCTGGCTTTGACATCTATCTCTGAAGCAAGTGGTGCTTAGTGATCAATGAGCAAGCCCACTGAGTGACCAGCACTGGAGGAACAAGGGTATGATGGGCATGGGTTAGGGGGAGGGAAGTCTTGCCTGCCCAGCTTACTTACTGCTGCTGTAGCAGATTCAGTTCCAACAGCCGCAGCAGCAGCCTTATAGCTGGGCTCCCGGGGAGCAGATCTTGGTGCCCTGTTTGCTTTCCTGCCCCTTGTACCTACATATTGGGTGCACAGTTGTGCTTGACAAACACTCAGGGAAGGACACCATTCAATTTGCCCCACTTATACTTCACTCCACAAATACACTGCTTGCTGCAGCACTGAGTTGCCCAGCTCTCCTGGGAAGTGGAACGGTTAATAGGTTTAGTCCATGGTGCTTGTGAATGGAAAGGAGTGGACTCAGTGGCCTAGGAGTTCCCTTCCCAGCATATGTTCCTAAGATATGAATTTGAGTGTCCTCAGGCTGAGGGCCTAGAATTCAGATATCCTACTTTGGCAAGTGTCCTAACCACTGGGTGGTTGTATTTTCAGGGCAAAATGCAGAAGCCAAATGAACTGAGACGTGTAAGTAGTTCTGGTCAGCTATTGGAGCAAGTAAAGCTTTTTTTTTTCTATTTTGAATGCTCTGGCTTCTGTTTTATTTTCCCTGTCGCCTTCCTTTAAAGTAGGAATGTCAAACTTACCCCATATCCTGGTTTGGATCAAGAAAGTGAGGCTTCTTGCAGGCTGGATCCATGGGGCAAGCGGCAGCTGTGGCAGGGCCAGCAGGCAGTGGTGACAGGCAGGGACAGTGGTGGTAGAGACAATGGCAGGGGCAGTGGCTGCAGCAGTGGCAGAACTAGCAGTGGTGGATGGAGTCAATGGCACTGGGGCAAGTGGTAGCTGCAGTAGAACCAGCGATGGAGATGGTGGGACAAGCAGCCACTTGCTGCTGCAAAGGCAGTACAAGCAGCAGGGCAGTAGGCCAGGGAGCTGAGGAGTGAACAGCCCAGGTTTGCCCCCCTGCCAGCGATGCCCATGTCTAGTGGGTCCAAAGACCCAGATCCCACAGCATGCCCAGCCCCCCACGGGCCACACCCCTCGATTCCCTGGCCAATCAGAAGCCCAGTCTAGTAGCAGCATGGACCAGATCTGATCTGCAAGTTTGACACCTTTGCTTTAAAGCATTGGACTATTAACCACAGCTCAGGGTTTTTGACTGGAATGTGCTGATGTTCCTGCCAGTATCTAGAAAACCTAGAGGTTCCTGGCTAAAGGATCTTATCTGCTGAGGGTCATACCAACTCACACATTTGGCATCAGAAAGGAATTTTTTCCCCGTACATCAGATTGCCACAGGGGGATGGGGGTTGTTGCCTAGGATCTTCTCAGCATACTCATTTTCACTGCAGTGGGGAGACACTGGGTGTGCCCTACTTTCTCATGCTTTACCTCGTGTGATTGGGTGTTATTGGTATTGGCCAGGATGTCTTCTCTTTTTCATCCTTCTGTATGTTAATGGCCAGGAAGTGAACATGTGACTGGCAGTATCTCCCTTCCATCTACAGGGACATTTTTTACTACAGAAATGGCAGATCTAAGGGCAGATTGACTTCACAGTTAAGGTATGAGGATTCATCCTAGCCCAGGATCTGTCCTCTGACATCTTGAAGCTTGTCT
>NW_017729026.1:43855304-43864167 GCF_001723915.1 Gavialis gangeticus | reverse complement strand
CCAGGTGTTGTGTCTTGAAGATATGTAAGGGTTTGAAGTGGAAATTTTAGAGATTCCTTGGGCATGTGATTTGTCTGTGAATGCGGGGACTGGACTCCAGGGGCCAGGAGTTGGTGCTGGGGACAGCACCCAGTGGTGTATGTCACTGTGGCTTTACTTCTAAATGACATACATGTCCTATTTAGGCTACAAGTTGGCTGACTTGGATCTGGCCCCTAATGCTGGGACCACAAAGCTCAACTTTCTAACCAAGCAAAAAGGATTCCCCATACTTTCTAACCAGTGAAGTTTTCCTAGGAAGATGTTCCTTCAAAGAGAACAATTACTTTTTAGATGCCCTATAGTAACATTTAGTTGAGGTTTTTGTCTGAGGCTTATGCCCTATGTCAGTGGGAGCCAACCTTTTTGCCACAAATGAAGTCTCGGCCCCTCCTGGAGTGCCACTCCAAACCACTTCCCCTGCAGAATCTTCAACTTAGCTCTCTGCTCCCTGCCCCATCTGCCCTGTGCTGTCTTCTCCCTCCCCAGTCTGCCACATGCCACACTGTAATGGGGCCTCTACTCCATTACTAGAAGGGCAAGGGTGCTTGGGCTCCCCCCCACCACCTTCTTCCCTTTCACCACCTCCTTTGCCCTCCTTTAAGGTTTACCAAGTTGTCTTATCCCTTTGGGGTGTCTCCCTGGCTGCCTTAGGTGTGGTTCTTCCCCTGCTTTTTCTCCTCTTGCTCTCATTCTATTTCTCCTTAAACACCCCTGCATTATCTGGTCATTGTTACTCACATTTGCTGGGTGCTAATGCAGCGCACTTGCAGACTGAGGATTTTGAAACCAGATGTCTGCTGAATTCAGGTGTAGTCAGCTCCTGATGACCCAAGTGTGGGAGTAGAAGAGTCAGGTGACCTGCATCACCCTTTATGAACTCAAGCCTCAGGCTAGAGGGGCAGTCCGGCTGTAGGAGTGCCAGCGGAAGAAACTACCTGCCAAGAGGCAGTGGAACTGAACTCACAACCAGGGAGAAGTGGCTTCAATGGAAAAGACTGGTGACATAGTGTTGGGAGCCAGATAAATTCTGGAACTTGTTTATTCTTTTGGTTTTGTCTTGGAGAGTGCTGCTCCAGGATGAGCCAAACCTGAGGCAGTTCCTTTTTGTTTTGAGTCAAGTTGACACCCAGGATTATAGATGATCCTCGTCGCAGTGGTCCAGCCTGCGCCTGTAGAGGAAGTGGAGGCCGTGGAAAAGGGGTGCTCTTAAGGTGTCCCAGTCAAACGTGACTGGGAAGGCAGAGGACAGAGGCTAGGAGGTTAGCTCCAGGCCCAGCAAGGAGAAGCTAGCCAGGACTGAAAGGTGGTGCCATGATATGTGATAGCAGGCCCTCAAGCCTGCGATGCACCCGCTGCACCTAAAGCTTGTGTACATGAATAGTGGGCTCCAAGCCAGTAGGCACAGCTAGAATAAAACTGAGACAAGGCCAGGAAGGCCTTGGCTCAGACACAGACTTGAGGTCTGAGAGTCTGCTTATCCATGAGAGGCCTTTCCCTGTCTACTGATTCCATCAAGTTATGGCAGGTGAGAGCACAGGCGGGGAAGAGCCAGAGGGAATGAGGAGGCTAGCAGGAAGAAGTCCCAAAAAGCAGGTACACTATGCTTACCCCGTGTGGTGTACACACAATACAAAAACTGCCCATGCCACTTGAGGCATATGTGCTGCAGGTTTATCACACCTCCCTATGTGGCAGGCTAGCCCTATATCATGGAGTACTAGCTTTCTGCTTACTTTCTGAGGACTGGAGGCCAGATTCTACTTCCACTATCAGGCACAAAAGGGGACTCAGACACCTAACTGTAATTCTTTTCCAACCTGCTCAAGTGTCTGAAAACCTGTTAATACAAAAGATGGGTGGGTCCCTCCTGCTTCTTGCTGCTGTTTGTGGCTCAGTTTGAAGGGTAAGATGTCAGTGTCTTACAAAAGTAGATGCATTAATCGATTGTTTTCCGGGACTTGAACAATGTGTAATAGAATTATACTTTGGCACTTACGTCCTCTTACATGTCCAATAGGTGGAATAAAATCTGGCCTTACATTTTTAGCCATTGTAAAGCACTTTAACTTAATTTAAGTAAATCAGTCTATGCCAGCTTACTCTAATGCAGGGTTTGACCAAAAGTTAATTTCTTAGGCACTCTGAATGTGCCATTACTGTGCATATTAATAATAGTGCCTTGATTTTTTGTAATGCCTTCCTTGAGACATTTTACGTCCTGATTGATTTTGGCTGGCTATAGGATCACAAGTTGTCTGCTAGATGCCCCTGGAAAGTTTGAGGTTGTGGGGATGGCCTGACCAGTACAACCCGTTACTCTGGAGCAGGGGATGCACCGAGGTGCAGTGAGAGAGAGATCCATATGCTGGGACCTACACGTACACACATCCACTACTCCTTTCACCCATCCACCCTTCTATCCTTCCATCTACCCTTCCAGCCTTTCTTCCATCCATCTGCTCACAGTCAGACCCTCACCTGCCCACAGACACCAAGACCCCACAGGCACCACCACAGACTATGGATGAACCCAGCCTGTCCTTCTTCACTAACCAACCATGGTCACACAATGGGAACTACAAGAAGATGAGGGATCTTATCACCATCTCATCACCGAGGGGGCTGGACTTGATGGTCTTCCGAGGTCCTTTCCAGCCCTAATGTCTATGAAAACTGGGGCAAGTAGGAGATCTCGAACCAGCTCTACAAGGGGCATCAGAACAGGAATGTCTTCAAGTGTACTGCCCAACAGATACAGACATGGGGCCACAACAGGGACTGGGTACAGTGCCAGCCCAAGACTAAATGGATGAAGATTATAAGTGCATGAAGTGGAAATGTGGACAGACAACTAAGATGGACTATAAGAATATTGCTTGGGCATGCAGGGATGGAATCAGGAAGGCTAAAGCACAATTGGAGTTGCAGCAGCAAGTGTCATGAAGGGTAACAAGAAGGGTTTCTATAAGTATGTCACCCACAAGACGAAGACCAGGGAAAGTGTGAGTCTCTTCCTAAATGGGGGAGGTGACCTAGTGACAGATGATGTGGAGGCAAGGTCAGTTCCCAGACTAGTGCACCTGGCAAAACAGTTTGGGATGGAGGTGAGCAGCCAACAGTGGTGAAAGAACAGGTTAGAGACTATGTAGAAAAGCTGGACACGTATAAGTACATGGGGCCACTTGCGATGCACCCGAGAGTGCTGAGGGAGTTGACCAATATGATTGCAGAGCCACTGGCCATTATCCCTAAAAATTCATGGTGATTGAAAGATGTCCTGGATGATTGGAAATGGGCAAATATAGTGTTCGTCTTTAAGAAATGTGTGGCCACGCCTCTCTTTTGAGGCTTGACCCCACTGTGGACCTGCCAAAAGAGTCTCTTCCTCTGCCGGGGGACTTGCCTACCACAACTTTGATGGAAAAATTAAGGTAGAATATTGTCCCACAGCAGGCAAGAAAAAAAAAATCTCCTGATCCGGATGCACCCATAGGTGCTATCAGTCCACTATGGCCTCTGGTACAGCCCTGCTGGGCCTGTAATGCGGCTCCTCCACCCTATACCCCTGACTACAGGCCTCCATACACTTGATTATCGTAGCTAATCCCACTGTTAAAGCTTCATAGATGGGAGTTGGCTTTGGTCTACTACCGGGAATCTCTCCAAGTCCATTCAACACAAGAATAACAAAATATGGGCAGGTGACCTGCCCCTCACTCTCTGCAAGCCTCTATTTCTGATGAGTCTCCTCCTTTTTCACTGCTTCTGGCATCTCTTTAGATTTTCCTCCAGATGCTCCTGGCCTATCAGATCCAGCTTCCACTCTCCCACTGTGACTCATCCCTCCTGAGTCAAATGGGACCACCTGGGTTAGGGTGGAATCATGCATTCCTTGTCCCAGGGCCTGGCGCCCCTCTGCCATGGGTAATGTACCACAGGTTTAATTTATTATTGTTATTTTTCCTCATGCCGTTCTGCTGTTTCTTCATTATTTTCTGTTGCTCTTGTGCTTGCATGTCTTAGACAATCTTTTGCAAGACATTCCACATTTTTAACATTAGTTTCTCTACCTCTTGAGGCAGTATGTCTTACGCGATTAGCAGCAAGATGCTCCACTGCTTCCTCATTAGTTTCTGCAGCTCCTGAAACAGCATTTCTTAAGCAAGTAGCAGCAAGACGATCTGCTTTTTCTTCTTTACTTTGGGTCAGTATTGAAGCAGCATTCCTTCTACAGTTATTCACAAGACATAGTGCCTTCTCTTCATAACTTTCTTGCAAGCTTACATTTCACATCCTTTTGCAGCGGCTGAAGCGCCACTAAGAGTTGAAGTTCTGTTCCTTGATATTTTCTGTATTATCCATTATGCAGAGCAAATTGATAAGCAGTGGAAAAAAGGGCAGAAAAGAAACCCTGAACCAACAGCCAGAGGGCTATGGTTGGCTAATGGAGGAAGCAGCTTTGTTTGGAGATATTAGGGAAGGATGTATAATAATAACAGTTGAACTGAATTCACTGCATCCAAAATGGAGTGGTACCAGTTTGTTACCCAAGAAGCAAAGTAATTCCAGTTACTGGAAGCCCCAAAAAGGGTCAAGTGAAAAATAACCAACCTACAATTTTCTTTGGGTGGTATTTAGTAATTTTGGAAGGTTTAGTGTAGATAGGACCAGCCATTCTTGAGTTATAAGCAAACATATATTAATGACAGTTGAACTGAATTCTGAATGGAGTGGGACCAGTTTGTTACCTGAGAAGCAAAGGGATCCCCATCAATGGAAGCCCCAAAAAGACTCAAGTGAAAAATAACCTGTGTATAATTTTCCCCGGGTGGTAGTCAGTGATCTTGGAAAGTTCAGAGTAGATAGGACCAGCCGTTCTAGAGTTATATGCTACCATACATACAGACAGACATACACTTCATTTTACATATATAAGTGAGAAAAGTTTGGCAACTGCAATCTTATAAACTGAGGCACTTCTCTTTGTCATGCCACATTCCCCCGTATACCTGTGTGTGCCACGGTGAGGAGTGCAGGAGGGGAGCGGGGAAGCAGAACAGTGTCCAGGCACCTTGGGTTGTAAGCAGCACTGCTTGAGATGCAGAGCCAGAGGAGCCCGGGGCAGGAGATCCATGGCCCAGTGCCAGGGCACAGGCACTCAAAGTCCTCTAGCCCTACTTATCCAGGGAGGGCTCCTGGTCCTCAAGTTTGAGGAGGTAGTCAGCCAGAGCTTTGCAGATTTGGCCTGCCTGCCACTGTGTGGGGCCTAGGCCTGCAACATCAGTGGGGAACTCGATCTCTCCCCATCCCTACACCATATATACAAGACCTGCCATATCTGGTCTGCATGCCATGCTTCCTCTGCCCATGCTTCATGGAAGACCTCCCTCAGGTCTAGCAGATGTTTTGAATGACGCATCCAGTGACAATGAGTTATGGCAGGTTCTCCTTGTCCACCTCAAGGTACAATCTGAGGGGCTGCCAGTGCACCTTGAGGTGGCTGAAGGTGTACTGCACTGTGTGGCACCTGCTAAAGTAGTAGTTGAAGTGCTCCTTCCAGTGGTCCAGCTGCTCCCCATGGGGCTTCATCGGCTAGGGCTGGGGGAGGGGGGTAAGCCAAGACCCTAATGATGAGGGGAAGGGTGATGATGGTGCCAATGATGAAATCAGGGACCCCAGGAGTATAGCATCCATTCTCCATCATCTTGGGGAGTGGGGAATTGTGTAAGACATAGGTATGATGAGCACTGCCCACCCAGCCAGCAAAGATGTGGGTGAAGCAGTCCTGGTGGTCAACAACATCCTGCAGAATGATGGAGAAATAGCCTTTATGGTTGATGAATGTCTAGATGTCCTTAGGTGGGCAGGGGATGGGGTTGTAGAGGCCATCCATGGCTCCCAAGTAGTTGGGGAAAACCATGTGGCAGAAGCCAGCAACCACATTCTGCAGGTTGACAAGGTAGATGCAGTGATTGGTTGGGACATCCTGGATGAGCAGGCACATCTTCCAGAATGCCTGTCCAGCTGTGTACTTGCCCATACTGAACTGGTTGGTGATGTAGTAGAGACTACTGGGGGTGGCCAGCTACATGACAGTGATGGGCACCGGCTTCTCCAAAGTAAGGGATGGTCATTTGCTGACATCCTTGTGCAGAATTTGGGGGGTATGTTGGGCAACAACATCCATGAACGTTTCCCAGCTCATGGGGAATGTCTAGACCCACTGTTTGTTATCCCAGGTGCCCAGGCCAATCCATTCCCACCAGTTGCTGCTGGTGGTGCAAACCCAGAACTGGACTTCGTTGGTCTGGAGGTGGTGCTAAAGCACCCTGGTGTCCATGGCATTCTGGATGACCTCATCCTTGTCGGCCATGTGAAGGTCAGTGGTGGGTGAAGGGAGCAGTAGGTGGCCCCACACAGGATATCAATCTGCTGGCTCAAGGGCATGAAACCACATTCTGTGATGACCAGCTGCCCCATCAAATCCAGGTGCGTGCACATGGTGTCCCACAGCCTCCAGTGAGAGTCATGTAGGTCGATAAGCAGTACATGTAGCAGCTTGTGGGCCTCCATGCTTGGGCGCAGGTGGTGGAAGGCCATGGCAGGGTGTGGGCAGCCCAGGACATGGAAATATGTAAAATTCATGATGGAAGGTGCTCACTGGGGCTTTTCTGGAAACCTAGAGCTGGGTGCAGGGGAGGGTCTATAGTGACATGGCAGGGAGTTGGAGGCATGCTTACATATGCCCTGCAGCTAGTCAGGCGTGGCTTGGGTGCGCTGTGCTTGGCAGTCTCCAATAGCCTGGGGAGGCTGTGGAGCATGCTGGGAGGTGTGCAGGAGTGTCTCTAACCTGCAGGCCTCAGCCAGTGCAGGCAGTCTACATGCTTCCCCCACAAAGGGCGAATGTGTATTGTGTTCAATACTGATCTGAACTAGGTCACTTACAGAAAACTGCATGACTTAGCTCAATTCCTCCTCGGGCTTTTTGAACACCTGTATGCAGCCTTACAGTTTAGCACCTACTCTCTGAGAAAATAAACCTCTGCAAATTTCTGAGGAGAAAAACTGTAACACCCAGAAACAGGAAAACAGTCCCTTTCAAAAATTCATTCTTGTATCTTTAATAATATTTTTGTCATTTAACAGAAAAAAAAGTCATTTTCATAAATAGTTCCAGTCTGGTTTCTGTTTGATTCTGAACAGTTGAAACAGTTGACCTGCAGTCAATAGGGCTAACCGTACCTTGTCGTGCATCCACAGATGCATCTCAAGCAGGGCCAGGGAGGTGATCCTACCCCTCTTTGCGACACTGGTCAGGCTGAACCTGGAGTACTGTGTTCAGTTCTGGGCACCGCACTTCAGGAGGGATGTGGACAGTATTGAGAGGGTCCAGAGAAGGGCTACCCGCATGATCCGGGGACAGGGCAGACCCTACAAGGAGAGGCTACGGGACCTGAACCTATTCAACCTTCACAAGAGAAGGCTGAGAGGGGACCTGGTGGCCATCTATAAACTCACTAGGGGGGACCAGCAGGGTTTGAGAGAGCCCTTGTTCTCCCTAGTGCCCCCCGGGTTAACAAGGAATAACGGCCACAAGTTGTTAGAGAGTAGGTTTAGACTAGACATCTGAAGGCACTACTTCACAGTCAGGGCAGCTAGGATCTGGAACCAACTTCCAAGGGAAGTGGTGCTGGCTCCTACCCTGGGGGTCTTTAAGAGGAGGCATGATGTCTACCAGGCTGGGGTCATTTGAGCCTGGTTGGACCTGATGATCTACAAGGTCCCTTCTGACTCTATTTCTATGAATCTATGAAACGTTCATAGAGAAACTTAGCTAATAAAATAAACATTAAGTAAAATAAAGATCAATATCCTAAATGTTTAGTTTCTGAAGATTCTTGTTCAAAGACATGAATTTCAGCCTTTAGGAAAAGCAAATGCTTAAGGAAAAAATTACTTCTGAAACTAATATTCATCTGTAACCCTCAGGCAGTATTTTTAAGACTACTGTTACTCTTTTCAGAATACGAAAATAATATGAGCCTAATATCAATGTAAACTGTCCATCTGCTGGAACATCTTTTCTTCATCCTCAAAGATTGAAGGTGTTTTGCCATGTAATTTTAGAAATAAATCTACACACCTTATAATATTTTGAAAAAAATAAGTCCAGTTTTCATCACATGCCACATACAGCATAACAATTTATTAGGAAAAAAGGGGAATTTTAGCCTTCTGGGTTCTTTTCATAATATGTTTCTCTTCCAGAAAAAGCATTTCTGCAAGTGATGGGTTTTTTCTCCATTTGCTATTGTGTTTGCTATTTGATATTCTGAGTTTTTATTTAAGTGTTTTTTGACAAATAAGGAACAGGGACTTTCTGACAATAGAAAGCTAGACGTACAAAGTTAATGCACCAGCTGCATGTATTACGGTAATGTGTATTGTTACTTTGCTTTGTTTGTTTGATATATATATCAAACACGAGAAAAAGAAATGACTCTGAGACCCCAAAGTGGGTGAGATTTTATGTACTTTGTGGAACAGTCTATGCAGAAACATTCACTGTTCAATTTCTTCATCAGTGATTTGGACGATGGGGTGAAATGCAACCTGTTTAAATTCGCTGATGATACCAAAATTTGGGGTGAGGTGAGCACGCTAGTAGGGAGGGAAAGACTGCAACAAGACCTGGATAGGTTACAGGAGTGGGCTGACATAAACAGGATGCGTTTCAATACTGACAAGTGCAGGGTGCTGCACATAGGCAGTAGAAACCAGCAGCACACTTATAGAATGGGAAACTCCCTTCTTGAGAGCA
>NW_017729026.1:43854781-43855186 GCF_001723915.1 Gavialis gangeticus | reverse complement strand
TATGATTCCAGTCCTTGGAATTCTGGCCAGATTGAGGACCAAACACAGCCCACATGGGCCAATCTGGGATTTTGAAAAGGGGGTTTCAGATGATGTGCTGCATCATCACATATTCAAGTCAGCCAGCCCTGACAATCTACACCCCAGGGTACACAAGGAGCTGGCTAGCATCATAGCCCAGCCCCTGGCATGGATCTTTGAGAACTCCTGGTGCTCTGGTGAAGTGCCCGAAGTTTGGAAGAAGGCCAATGTGGTGCCCATCTTCAAGAAAGGGAGGAAAGTGGATCCGGCAAACTACAGGCCCATCAGCCTGAGCTCTATCCTGGGCACGGTCTTGGAAAAGATTATCAAAGAGGCCATCCTTAACAGACTAGCTGATGGCAATATCCTGAGGGATACTCAGCA
>NW_017729026.1:43850954-43854273 GCF_001723915.1 Gavialis gangeticus | reverse complement strand
TTTAGCCTGGAAAAGCGCAGGCTCAGGGGTGATCTGATGGCCACATATAAGTTTATTAGGGGTGTTCACCAGGATCTGGGGGAACGATTGTTCACCAGAACACCCCAAGGGATGACAAGGTTGAACACTTATAAACTCTAGCAGGACCGTTTCAGGCTGCACATAAGGAAGAATTTCTTTACTATCCAAGCCCCCATGGTCTGGAATAGCCTGCCATCAGAAGTGGTTCAGGCACTCACATTGAATGCCTTCACGAGAAATTTGGATGCTTATCTTGCTGGGATCCTATGACCCCAGCTGACTTCCTGCCCCTTGGGCAGGGGGCTGGACTCGATAATCTTCTGAGGTCCCTTCCAGCCCTAATGTCTATGAAATGTATGAAATATAATACAACACATTTGTCTCTAGGTAAAAAGAAACCAGAAGCTTTACTAATATTCTGACAGGCATATTGCAACAGACTCACACCTGCCATACTGGACAACTGGTGTGCCCCATCCCCTTGGGTTGCATCGCACCTGGGCCTATTCACCTGCCACAACTTGTTCACACAGGGTATACCTCTGTTTGTCTGGTGGTGTTCAGTGGTTCCCCAAGGGTCCAGGTGCGACTGTATTGGCATGTCTTCTGTGGGGGTCCTCCTTCCCTGTATCCAACTCCTTTCCCCTCAGGTGTTACAATCAGCTCTGGCAGAGTTCTGGCATGATGGTGAGATTTTTCCTTCTGCACTGGATGCTCAGTGAGAATGAGGAAATCAACGATCCTGCCACTGTTCTGTATTTCTCAAAGAATCACAACACAATTGAAAATCTAACTTAAATAGCTCAGATGGGCGGTGGGCAGGGCAATGATGCTCCCAAACCAAACAATGCCCTTTTGGTCATGGGTTGATTCGGTGCCTGGTACACCCTTTGTTCACCCATGTTTGGGCATCCTATGCCTCCTGGAAGGCAGATCTTCTGGCACAGGTTCTCCCTGTCTTGATGGTAGGCCAGGTATGGTACTGTCTTCTGATGTCCCCCACAGTGCTTGCACAAGGCTTGTAGTTCTGCCGGTTCCCTGTTGTCATGCTCTGAGCACACAGGCACTCTGGCAGGGTGTGCAGTGTCTGTGGGCCCCTAGGCCAGAGTTTCATTTGGCCCCACAAGGCCCACTGGGCTGCCCTCTCCCAGCCTGACCTGACCTGTTTCTGTGAGATCCTACACATGCTGTAGAGCATTGTTTTTCCCAGACATCTTGACTGTGAGATGTATGTGTGCACCACTTCCCTGGGCATGCTGATCCTAGGGGAAGGCAACAGGTCTCTTCCAGCAGCAGCAAGAGCATCTGGCTCCATTTCCAGTGCTCCAGCATGCTCTCCCCCTGCCTCCATCTCCAGACCTTCTTTTGACATGTGGCCACCAGTCCTCAAGCCAACCAGCAGTGCCTCCTGTGGCACAGTGCTGGCCAGCTTGAACATGGCCTGGCCCCCTGGGCTGCAGCACCAAGGTGAGTCAGTCAGGAGTCTGTCACACACATGTATGAAAAATACACCAAATTAGGCAAAAATAATTAAAAGATGTTGTTTCTTTTGTCCTGTTATCATCAGAATTCAATGTACATCTTTCAGCTTCATAAAATAAAAGCTAATATTGAGCACCTTGAGAGCACATCCAATGCTTTACTGAAAGTTATTTCCACACCATAGTAGATGTCCATCTTAGCTGATGTTTCTACACCTGAGTTAATGTTTTTTATCTAAAGTTAAAAACAGTCTTAAGAAGCAGCCGACAGACAGCAGAATTGCAGAGAAGGGATAGCTTGATTAATGGAATATCAAGACCATTAAAAAAGGAGAAAAGGACATTAACACCTGTGGAATGAAGAGTTTAGAAGGAATGAGTACCTTATAATAAGCCATGAAGTCAAGCGACTCCCTCACTGCTGCCTGAATAGAAATACTGCTGCCAGTCAGGCAGTTGGTTTTAAATTTCGAGTGGACCGGGAATCAAAGAGGATACAGCTACACCACTGTAGTGGCCCTAGATCCACCCCAACAGCCCTTGCCACATCTTGGTTATGGGAATGTGCCTCTGATCATGTCGGCTAGGGACAGGAATTGCACATAAACCAGTATAAGTGATCAGAAACTGGTTCAAATCTGTAATGCAACAGAAGTTTGATGCACATAAAACTACTTCCAAAATGGCTGAAACCAGTTTAAGATAAAACCAGATGGATGTAGTATCACACTTAACTGATTTTGGTTAAATCGGTTTATTGAACTTCTGTCCCAGATCCCCTCCAGATTAAAGTGAACTCACACTCCACCAGCATCCCAGGATGCTGTAAACCCCCCTCCCCCCTTCGCAGGGTGTGGAGCTAGCCTTGGCCCAAGCTGTCTGTTCCAGCTGAGCAAGGCGGCATCCCCCAGCTTCTGGCGTAGGCCACTGCAGGCATGTGGCTGCATGTCCAAAATCAAAAGTGGATGTCTGTTCACTTGCTTATTGGTTCAATCTCCACAATTTCGATTAACTTGCAAAGACTGCATTGATTCAGCCTTGAGCTTTTTGGTTGTCTGTACTTAGCCCTCTAGAGCCTATAATAGCTCAGAATGGCCACAGCAGTATGTACTAGAGCCTTTCCCACACTCATCCCCAGGCCTGCCTTGACCTTACGAACTGCAAGGAAGTTTGTGACAGGCACATGTAAAACAGGCTAAAGCTGTGCCTTAATCTGGGAATTGTAAACTCGCCATCTACTGGCTTTCATGACCTCTTTACACTGCTACCAGAGCTAGCTGATGGTAGCCGAAGAAAGATTACCTTTCCCTACATCTTTAAAACAATTTTCTGTATGAAGCATTTTAATCATGAAGTTCTACTTGTGGATTTTAGAGGACTTGTGGAACTTTATTTAGTTGCTCATTTTATGTACACTAACAATTTTTCATGCAATGTGGTATAAATAGCTTTGCATTGAGATTTTTCTTGTTCAATTTTCAGCCCCAAATAAATGTTTCAGGACATTTATCAATTACCAAGTTTTGGCTTGTATATTCTTATCACTAGTAATGAACAATCTCCAGGTAGAGTTTAATTGACAATTCAATAGTTAATATAAAATCCAGACTTCAATGGAAGCTGCATTTAGGCCATAACTTATGACCATCTGATGTCCTCTCATAGCTACATTTAAACAAACTGCTGGGCTTAATCCAGCTTCAAGTGGATAAGAGTCTACATAACCTCATCCCCTTGAACAAAAGTGTGTGATGCATATTGGTAATGAGATACAGTGCTTCATATGCTATATCTTTTTATGGAGAAACACAGAACTT
>NW_017729026.1:43843040-43845954 GCF_001723915.1 Gavialis gangeticus | reverse complement strand
AAAACTGCTGGGCTTAATCCAGCTTCAAGTGGATAAGAGTCTACATAACCTCATCCCCTTGAACAAAAGTGTGTGATGCATATTGGTAATGAGATACAGTGCTTCATATGCTATATCTTTTTATGGAGAAACACAGAACTTTAGGTCCAGGGTCACCTAATGGAACCTAAATTAACTCAAAATAGAAAATAGGCCAGGGTTTATGATGATTCAAAAGTCTCTGTATTGATTTTTGTACCATGATATAATGTTTGTTTTCATCATATTGATCTAGTTTTACATTAGAACAATTAATGCTATTCCTTGTGCTATACATATATTGAAGGATACATGTGAAAATTGAGAATATTCAAAATTCCTTGCAAAATATAATAGTAATTTAAAATAATTCATTAGGGAAGGAGGAGCAATGCCTTACAGAAATACAAATGGATCAAAGACTTACAGTTGCTTGCAATGTCTTTCTTGAACTAATAAGTCACTCATTTTAATCAGCGGGTAGTTTAATTATTTTCAGGGTAAAAGCCTGCATTTTCTCTTTGCAGTGGGTCAGATGTTGTTTTGATGTCTATAACCTCAGTGACAGCACAGTTATATATCATAAAATGTAGTCCAGATAGGGGAGGCTCTATTTTCAGTTCTTCACTGACCTTGTGTGACCTTGGATGAGTCATGTCACCTATCTGTTGTGATAATGTGCCCATCTGTGCAATGGGGATAATAATTCTTGCCCACCTTTCTGAAGCACTTTATGACCTGTGGCTGAAAAGGGCTTGAATATGTCATTATTAATAATGATACATTGCAGCTCACTATTTTTATTATTAACACATAATAACTAGACTATGACGCAGCAGTAGCTCTTAATTTACTTACATACAAATGTATGTATCTAAAACTCATGTTTCTCCAGATTTTTAAAAAGGCCTCACTAGAAATACATCAAGTCTCAGTTAATGTTAATATCTAATAAATAATATATAAAATACAACAACATTTTCATGGTCAAAGGCGTTTTTAGGAGTTTTTGAAGTAGAAGGATCTATTTATGTTCTTAAGGGATGTAGGGAATAAAAGTGTAGACAACGAGCATTTCTTGTCATCCTTATGCTAAATAGTAAAGAATAATCGTGGGACCACAGCTGAAGTTTACTTTGGATCCGACTGTAAGCAGTAACAGTATCCATGATTTTACTGCATTGCTGCTGCAGTAACAATATGATCACTCAAAATAGAGCTAACATGCTGAGCACATTCACCAGCTATCTTCTGAAAAAACAACTACTGGCTTCTTGCATGAAGCAATAGGTAGAAAGAGGTAGAAGGGCTGAGAATATGCTGTTATATTTTTATCTTCACTACTTATTTATAGGTTGTGGTCATGTGTGGATAGCTGGCATGCATACTGTACATTTTGTCTACAACACTGTTTGACTTAATCCTATTAACTGTGGTTTAACGTGACATGAGATATAGCATTTAACTAAAGCTTCTGCAGATGGATGCAAAACTGTTTGAATGTTTTGAACTTATTTCATTGCTATCCTCATGGTAGGTTTGCATAATTTGCAAATCTTATATTTGCATTCTGAGCTTACATGAAAATTTGAAATCTGTTCCACTAGAAACTGTTTTTATATGTACCTTAAAAGAAATCAAATAATTGCAAGCAGGGAAGCCAAAAACAACAACAAAGGATTTCTAATGAACACTTGTCAAACATAAAAGGAAGGTAAACTGAGCAGTCTGTCAGAATAAAATGTTGATCCAAGACAGTAGCAATAGCTCCAGGGAAATGTATAGCTACATTTTATTCATGAGGCAATTAAAACATATTTTGGTTAGGGCTGTTAATCTACTTCATCTGAGGAGCAAAGTGCAAGTCCAAGGTCTTACATGCCAATTAAGCTTCAGATAGGCTTATAAAATACCCGCCCAGCTGCTGTGTGTTCCAGACTGAGGGCAGAATCCTGTTTCACTTTACACACCTAGGACGCATCCAGATGAATGCGCACATGCAAATTTGAACCTAGGGCACATCCAAACAAATGCGCATCTAGACGAATGCACCTGTGCAAATTTGCAGCGTGGGCACAAAATTAGACCCCTGGATATCCAGAGGTCAAAAAATACCCTGGACAAAAAAAGTGGGGCAGGACACGGTCCAGGACTGTGCCCTGAGCCAACCAGAGGCTCTGGTCCTCCACAGAGATGCTCTGGTAGAGCATCTCTATGGCTGACCCTCGTCCCAGTGCTGAAGCACCCTGCCTCCCCGTGCAAGTCAGGCAGTGCCAGCTGCAGGAAGCTGGACCTGGGCTCTGTGCCAGTAAGTAGGGGTTCGGGGGCCTGGAGAAGGGAACTGTGGGGGGGACCCCTACTGACTCCATCCCCCGCCCACTCCCCGAGCCTCCCCAGATTGCTGCCCTGTCCAGCTCCATCCCCTGCCTGCCCCTGAGCATCCCCAATCGCTGCCCTGCCCAGCCCCAGCATCCTGGCAATTAAAAAACAACAACAAAAAAACCTACACTCACCGGCAGTACCAACGGCCATAGGGTCACTGGGGCCTCCTGGCAGAGCCCCCTCACAGTATGGGACAGCAGGAGGCAGAGGAGACTGGGACCAGCCTCAGCAACCTGGCACCTGCACTACCACTGCCCTTGCCCCATCCTGCAGGTGCGGCCGGGGTCAGCAGAACGTCATGCACTGTCAGGAAGCTGGGGCTGCTTGGACTGAACAGTGCCAGGCCCCGGGTGACAGCTGCAGTGTCCCCATTGGCCTGACAGTGTGCGGCACCCTGCCGACCTGGGTCGCACCTGCATGATGGGGCAGTGGCAGTGAGGTGCCAGGCAGCCCGGGGCCAGTCCCTGCTGCCCTTTGCTGTGTGTGTGTGTGTGTGTGTGTGTGTGTGTGTGTG
>NW_017729026.1:43837538-43837849 GCF_001723915.1 Gavialis gangeticus | reverse complement strand
TCCCAGAAGCATACACACTAGGCTACTGCCTGTAGCCATTTTCTTTCCCCATCACCAGTGGCTGTGTAGAAATGCTACTGCCTCCCGTTCCATCTCCCATATTTTCCCACATACAATCCACCCACACACCCCACGGTCTGTCACATCCCTCTACAGCCACCCACATCACTCCAACCCTCTCCTGCAAACCCCAAATACCCCCAGCAAACACCCTGCATGCCCAGCTGCCAGACAGGATGAGACCTGTTGACAGGAGCTGTGGCTGCAGAGGCAGTTGTCCCCGCATCCTGGTTAGTGGCGGGGTCGGAGGG
>NW_017729026.1:43830311-43832538 GCF_001723915.1 Gavialis gangeticus | reverse complement strand
GCAGCTGGCCCAGAGGGGCAGATGCCTCTACTGTCTATGCAGTCCCCATCCGGGTCTGGCAGGTGTGCAGCAAGTCACAGTCAGGCAGCAGCCCCCATTACCAGAATCCTGCATTGGGTAAAGGGTACAGGGAATGTGCAGTCCAGCTGACACAAGGGGTAGTTTCCCCAGATAACAATTGGCCTGGCCCCGGAAGCTCCTGAGCTACTTGCCGGAGCAGCTTTTTGTACTGATGGGGCCAGCAAGGTGCTGGCCCCAGGCTCTAGCTCCAGGCTCTAGCTCCCCCTGGCTTCAGATCCAGGAGGAACCAGGCAGGGTTATTTTGCCCTAAGTGGCACAATTTGCCCCACACCAAAGTACATGTCCAGGCACATGTGCTGAGGCAAAAAGCCCCAGCTTAAATTTGCACTGCTTCTATTTGAGCTGCTGCAAACACAGGTGTCTGCATGTGTGGACACACCCCTATATGGCATTTAAACAGCTGCAGAACTACAGTTTTTGGTACAGGCACACAGTTTGCTTTTCAGTTTTGAGTGTGAATGAGCAGATACGTGGTGCCATATCCTTACCCAGGCATGTGTGTAGGGCTGCCTAAGGGCCTTGTTACATAGTAATTTTGGGAAGCTCCTGGAGCTCTTACTCTCTGAATTCTCCACACATTCACACCTTAAAAGTGGCTTTAAGCACATGTTCTGAATCTCAAAAGGTACACCACTCCAGGGTCAGATTATCTTTGGTCCGCTCCTGACAGATGTGCCACCTAAATTGATGTCCTTGAGTATCCCTGGATCTCTCACGCCCCTGCCCATAGAGCAGTGATAGAAGCCTGTTTTTGCTCATGTAGCATGAACTGAACTAATGTAGCTGGTGTTAACATAAAGTGTAATAGTAGTGAAATGTAACCATGTTAGTTTTTTCTTGTAAGTAACTTGAAAACTCCATTTTGTATTCTTTTATTTGGCATAAGTGAATGAAGTCTGTATGCCCTTTTTTGAATGTGTGTATGTGAAAGGGTGAATGGTGAGAGAATGGCATAAAAATGGGAAAAGAAGATTTAACTGTTTATGTAAGGAACAAGGCGCCAAATGTAAGTCACCAGTCAGTAAACTAATTAATGGATGGGTGAAGAATCCATTTGAGGCCTAAGACACAAAAGACATAACGAGGAGGAAGAATGCACACATCCTGCCAGATGGGCAGCAAGAACACTCCAAGGCTGAAATACCAACTTTGACAACCAAAATGACCTTGGGCTGAGAAGCTGAAGACAAATGAAGAACAACTGCAAAAACAGAAGCTGGGTATGGAAAACCCCCAAAATGCTGAAACAAAGGATGGCAATTCCTATAAAAGAAGACTTCAAAAGTGCCAAGTTGGGTGAGTCTCTCTCTCAACTGCTGTTTTGTTGGAGTACAGATGCATCTGTTTCACCCCTCTCCAAAGCTACTATCTACAGAACCTTTCTCTCTCTCAATAAGGCCAGGGGCTGGCCACCTAGTGCTATTATTGAATAATTGCTGCTAGTAACTATAATGTCTGAATGGAATGGTTGTTTTGTGTTTGTGTGTGTCTGTGGGTAATGATGTGCATGATAATTTGTGTGTGTCTATATGGGTGGTGTGTCCAAACCTCTATGTCTAATTCATGTAATCAATAAATGCGGCATTTTGCCTTATTCCCCTTTATAAGGTCTCGCTCTTGATTTGGCAGTTGGAATTTAAAGTAACACTCACCAGATCTCTAGTGACAACTCACAGCTCCAGCTCCTAGTCCTATTTTTACTCAAAAGGCCTCTAGTGGCAAGTCACAGCTGTGCAGGTTGGGGACAGTCAGAGGTTTTTAGACTAAGGGGGCATGTCCAGATGAGCATGGATGTTTGGTTATCTGGGCACAAGTAGCAGGGGCACACCTTGTGCTGTAGCTATTTGTTCCCAGGGAATGCCTGTGCCATGCATGCTTTGGCGCATGACAGGTTACCCCAGGAGTGGTATAGCAGGCTGGGGCCAGAACTGGGCTGGTGCCAGCTGCCTTACCTGGTGTCCTCCTGGGGCGGCAGTTGCAGTGCTCCTGCCATGCAGAGCCTGGCCAGCTGCTGCAAGGCAGCTCCAGCCAACCCAGCTCCACTTCTCAGCAGCGTGTGATTCATAGATTCATAGATTAAGGGTCGGAAGGGACCTAGTAGATCTTCTAGCCCGACCCCCCGCCAGGGTGGGAGAACAACAAAAAA
>NW_017729026.1:43822729-43825311 GCF_001723915.1 Gavialis gangeticus | reverse complement strand
CTCAAATGAGTCCAGCCAGGTAGGCATCCAGCCTCTTCTTAAAGACCCCCAGGGTAGGGGCCAGCACCACTTCCCTTGGAAGTTGGTTCCAGCTCCTAGCCGCCCTAACTGTGAAGTAGTTCTTGCGGATGTCCAATCTATACCTCCTCTCCATCAACTTGTGCCCATTGCTCCTTGTTATGCCAGCGGGCGCTAGGGGAAACAGTGTCTCCCCCAAACCCTTCTGGTCCCCCCTAGTGAGTTTATAGACGGTCACCAGGTCCCCCCTCAGCCTTCTCTTGTGGAGGCTGAATAGGTTCAGGTCCCGCAGTCTCTCACTGTAGGGTCTGCCCTTTGTCCCCGGATCATGCGGGTGGCCCTCCTCTGGACCCTCTCCATGTTGTCCACATCCCTCTTGAAATGTGGCGCACAGAACTGGACACAATACTCCAGCTGTGGCCTGACCTGCTTACTAAGTGTGCACTGCTCCAGTTTTTTTGGGTTTTTTTGCGGGTTTCTTTTGATCCCTAGATATCCAGGGGTCAAAAAAAGACACTTGTGGAAAAAAAAATCAGAGCAGTGTATACACGGGCAGTGCGCCCTTGCAGCATGGAGAACACCGGACTGTGCAGTATGTGGCGCCAGATGCATGTTTGCGGCACCACATATTGCATGGCTGCGCTCATCTGGGCATGTCCAGGATGTGACTGCTCCAAACTCCAAGCTAGCACTAACACTGATCAACATTTTTGTGGCTCACAACGTAAGGTGGGGTGGGCAATTACTTAGGTTGAAGGGCCACTTAAGGAGTTTTGGTGAACTGTTGAGGGCTGAGGTAGGGGTGCAAGTGATCCTGTCCAGCCTGCCAGCAGCTGCCAGGAGCCTAAAGAAGGAGGGCTGTGCCCTGCACTGTTATTCTGTGCTGCAGCTGGGGCTGGGGCTGGGCGAGGCCTCTCAGTGCACAGACTCCTCCACCTCCCCGCACCCATCGCCCCCTGCCCAGTTTCTTGTTGGTGCTGCAGTATACTGGCACTGGAGCTGCTGGCAGCCAGTCCTGTACAAGACAGGGCATGATGCAGCATGCCAAGCAGCCTTCCTGGCCTCCCATCTGCCAATAGGAGCTGCTGCCACCACTGCACCACACCAGGAAAGTTGGGGGTGGCTGCCTCATGACCCCCTCCAGCCCCCCCCGCCTTGGACTAGGAGATGAATACCCCCTCAAGGGGACGTGGACTTATCTCCTAGTGGTGCCACAGCAGCAGCAGCTCATCACAGTGGGCAGGACAGCTACTCAGCATGCTGCATTGCAGACCATCATGTGTGGGTCTGGCTGCCAGTGGCCACAGTGGCAGGACTACATGGCTGCAGCACTAACAGGAAGCTGGGCAGGCAGGAGACGGATGCAGGGGGTGGAGGAGTCTGCATGCTGCTCAGCCTGGGCCAGCCCCAGCTGCAGCAGAGTAGAATGGCGCAGGGCACAGGATCTCAGCAGCAGCCAACAGGTTAGATAGGATCAACTGATGGGCCAGATATAACCCATGGGCCATATTTTGCCCAACCCTGGTGTAAGGTGTAACAGAGCCCTAAGTCTTGAAACTGTAGCAGAGCAAAATCCTTGGAGTAGAAGAGAGGATGACAATCACCTTTAGACTAATGCCCTAGCGGTTGGGCATTTACCAAAGAAGCAGGCAACCGAAGCTCTATACCCCATTCACCTAGGAGTGGTGGGTTGAATCTGTAGCTCCTGTTTCCTAGAATAGTGCTCTACCCACCAGGCCATAGGCAAGGCATTATCCATCACACTTCAGCTCTCTCTCTGAAGTCAAATAATGAGGGATGTAACCTGTTGCTTAGAACATCCCTAAACATATGATTGATGGTTATTAGGAGGCTATGACAGGAACTGGACCACTCTACACATGATGTGTTTTTTATATTGTTCCTCTAAATTGGAGTGTCAAACTCACCTAACACCCTGGGCCACACCTACACCTTTGCAAGTCTGGTGGGCCAGATGATGCATCTCCATAGCATGTAGGCCGTACATTTGACACCTCTGCTGTAAAGCAGTGGGGGCCAACCCTTTTGGCACGCATGCCACAAATTAGCCCCATACCCTTCCTGAGTGCCACTCTAATTCCCTACCCCTGCCTGATCTACTGCTTTGATTTCTGCTCCCTCCTCTATGCTCCCTGCCCAGTCTGCTGCTCTGCTTTCTGCTCTATCTCATCACTGATCTGCCACGTACCGTACATAGAGGCTTCCAGTGCCACCTGTGCAGGTTAGCCACTTCTGCTTTAAAGCATCTGATACTTTCCACTCTCAGAAATATGCTACTGGGTAAGATGAACCTTTAATCTTACCCAGCATGGCAATTCTTATATGCCACAATCCACCTGAATAAAGTCCAAGTGTTTGTACCTTATTTAAGATGGGAGATTTCCCTCCTGGGGATTGGACAGTTGCAACAATTTGCTATCTAATTATCCTATATCTCTCTCCATAGACCAAGAGCTAGTAATATACAGTGTGTGTGTGTGTGTGTGTGTGTGTGTGTGTGTGTGTGTGTGTGTGTGTGTGTGTGTGTGTGTGTGTGTGTGTGT
>NW_017729026.1:43806914-43817729 GCF_001723915.1 Gavialis gangeticus | reverse complement strand
GTGTGTGTGTGTGTGTGTGTGTGTGTGTGTGTGTGTGTGTGTGGCCACTACAGTAAAATTAGAGCCATTTAGCTCCACCTATACCAACATAGGACCAACAACTATAACCTAAGTATCTCAGCAATATACACTGGTTGAATTCAGTATAAGTGCAATATATATATATAATATATTTAATATATAATAAATACAGATGACATTATACAGGTTTCCCTCACTTTATGGGGGTTCTGTATGTGTGAATTTGCTCTTACGCAATAGCCCTTTTTATACCAAAAATTTGTTATATGCGAGGTAAATTCACTCCTATGCGATCAGTGTGCTGGAAGCCCACAGTCAGCTGCTTTGTGGGGTGCATTGTAGGAGTGACACACACCAAAATATAGTCTTGAAGCCTTACTCAGCTCCCCCCAGCCCCACCCCACTGGTGTTGGAGGGTGATGAGAGCCCCGTGCCTGTTGATTCTCCTATGGATGTTACCATGCCTGTACCTCCTACCAGTGATGTGGAGTCTGACACTGAAGACCCTTCACCACCCTCTCTTCACACCAACTAAACATTCACCACCACCCTGTGATTGTGTGTACTGTCTGCTGCTGGTGAGTACCAAAATTGTCTTGCAAAAGTGGTAGAAATGGGTCTGGGGATCATACAGTTGAGGTCTTGGAATGTATCCCTATTTGTTACATTGTAAAGTGAGTTCCCTTTATGCAAATTTGAGTTATGCACCGTTTTTCAGGAACGCATATAGAGCATAAAGCAAGGGAAACCTGTATGGTAAATATAAATGTATAGCTAGCTAGCTAGCTAGATTTTTATATTTACTATATAACGCAGCCTGTATTTATTATAACTCAGTAATCTTGAGCCTGCATCAGCATTTGTATTTCTCTTGAAATAGGCCCTGCTCCCAAGCCTATTTCTCTTGATATTATTGATGATTAATGTTCAGAAACTGACCCTGCCCTCATTGAAGTTAATGGGAAAATTCCACTTGTCCTTAGTGAGAGATGCTAAGGGTAAGACTGATATGAGGCATATTGATGGAAAGAATTGAGAGCTATAAACAACAAGTCAAGTTTTACAAGGGATAGACATTCTCATGCTTAGTGGTACAGTCCAATGGAAGTCAGGGGGACACTTTTCCCTGTTGGCAGGTTCTCATGATTGTTGACTATATGGTTCCTTGTATCATCTGAAGCCACTATCATATATCTGAGTTCCAGGGGTGGCCATGAAACTCTGTGACCGTGCTGACTCTGCCCCTACGGGTCCTTATTATCTCGCCTGCTATGCCTTGTTGGAAATATAATGATAAGTGGGGGCTGCCGTGATCTTCTTTTAATGACCACCCAAATTACAGCCATGGATTTGTGGGCCAGTTGCATGGCTCCATACCTTCCCTACTCCATGTCCCATGCCTTGCAGATGACATCACTGCAGATGTTCTGCCAGCCATTGATACCGCCCTTCCCTGGGTCGCCAGACCCCTTGGCCTCTCCTCCAGCCCCTCAGCCTCACCCAACCACTCTCTGGGCCACCAGACCTCTCAGCCTCACTCAGGCCCAACTCCACTTGCTAGACCCCACAGTCTGTCTTAGGCCTCTCTCTAGAGTGTCAGCTTTTCTGTATTTTCCTGGCCACTCTCCACACCCTTGGCCCTGTCTGGCCTCGTGCTCTATTCCTGGCCCTTCACTGGGCCTTTGGACCCACATAATCCTGGCTTTCCCTGGCCCCTCACTGGGCCTCTGGACCCACATCAAATGCTTTTCTGTTGGGATATGCTCCCTAGTCTTCTCCCTCCATGGGGTCACCCACAAAGCAGTGGCAGCTGAGGCTTTCCAGCACTCTGTCTTCACCTTTCTCTGGAGTGGCCCATGTGTGGCATTTCATGAAGGCAGCATCACCACACTAACCAACTCCAGTAGTATGCAGTTTTAGGTCTTACCCAGAACCAGTCTTCCAGCCTACCTGCTCTTGCTTACCCTTCTCTGGGCTCTCCTTAGATATCCAATGCCACTCCTGGGCTGCTAACCACCAGGCTCCCTGACCCTGGCTCCATCTCCTACCCTCCAAGTCCTCCATTTCTGGCCCCAGCTCACTGCTGGACCTACCAGCCATTGTTATTTGAGAACTGCATGTCCCTTGACTCCTCCTCTCTCAGCTGTGCCCCACACCAGGGACCTTTGTGCCTCTTCAAGGCCCTGGCCCTGCCTCCAGACCAATCAAGACTCCAGGCTCTCCCAGCTCTGGCCATCTCTTGCGGTGGGCTCTCTCACCCTCTGGACCCTCCTAGGTCCTGGCGCCAGCATAGGCCAGTTGAAGTTCTCAGGTTCAGTCCTCCAGCCATCAGCCCCCTCATCTCTGTGGGTCCACCTTCTTGGGCCCCTCCATTTTTCACTGTTCCTCTCTCTGCAGGCTCAGAGACTTCCCTAGGTCTTGCTACACAGCCCATTTCTTCTCCCGGCAGAACTGGACCCCACAATAGGCCCCTTGTACTCTGCCCTGCTCATGGGGTTCACCTAGACCCTCTACAAGGTCTCTCAGACACTCAGCCTCTCCCTTGAGGCTCACCTGGACCCTCAATAGGCCCACCAATTCTCAGCTCCTCTCCCAGGGCATGCCTGATCTCTCACTAGGCCCCCATGCACTCAGCCCCTTTCTCTCCAGGCTTGTCTGGCCTCTCAACAGGCCCTAGGCACTCAGCCCTTCTCTCAGGGCTCTGGACCCCACACTGGGTCCTCAGGAATCTCCTTCATTTCTTCAGTTCCTATCCAAACCACCAGATGTCCTTCTTTTTGCTGCATTCAGGAGTGGCAGCCTTCCTGCCAGGTGATGTTCCTCCACGAGCTCCTAAGATGTTACTGCCAACCTAGACCTCCCCCAGTCAGAAGACTCCCTGTACTCAGGTGACTCATTTGATCAGGCATAGCTACACCTGCCACCCCCCTGGGTCAGCTGACTCAGCAATTAGCCCTGATCTACTGGTGGTTCAAGAGGCTGCCTAACCTGTTAAAGTGGCAGGTACATCAAGTGCCTTGCCACACACTGCAAGAGGCAGGATCTTGGACCACATGGATCATTAGCAACTCCTATGTTCATAATTGTGGGTTTATATTTAGAGAAACTATTTACTCTTGTTTGAATCACAGTGGGAAGCGGCCCCTTTCCCCTTTGCTTTAGTTGTACTAAAGGGTAATGTTATATTTGACTATGGGATAAAGTGAGATGGACTGATATAAAAATATGTCACAGAGAAAGTGCCTCATCATCATCAGAAGAAAAGCCTATAAATATCCCATTTATCTCAAGAGATTAGGTCTACATCTAATATACAGTATTTTGCAAAGTAATAAAACTACCTAATGTATCAATGTAATATTTAGGGTTTCATGAGTCTCGAGAGTGGGATATAATTATGACAGATAGTGCTGTATTATTACTGTTAATTATGTATTATAATTGATGTTTAACAATACAGCAAATGAATTATTCCCTAACACTATAATATGCTTCCCAATAGCTTTCTCTTATCACTTATGAATACTTTCATTCATATGCATTAAATATTTTTGCTTTCTCTCTTTGAGTGCTTAAGTATAAAAATTATGTTATAGAAATCATCATTTAATACATTAGCAGCAAGACAATGTTTTAATGCCATCAATGTATAACTACCAGTAGTTGTGTTCAGCTAGAATTAATTATTGAAGTCACAGAGAATTTTGTTGTGGCTTTTCTCTGAATACAGCATTAATGAGTTGTAGAAAACAATGTGTCTGAGTTTCAAAAAAACATATTTACTAACTATATACAATATATAATGCCTTGCTACATGTGTTCTGCTGGCCCAACAGGAAGACCCACTAAAAGTTTCCCAAATTATTGTAAGTGGTGCAAACCAATGTTCCAAATTTTCATTGTAAGTTTTGCTTTTGACTGTACAATAGGAAAAGACTGAGAGCTATAAAGCCACGAGGCAGAGCAAACACACTGCACCCAAATGTGTTAAAATCAGAGTCTATATTTACTAACTTTTCTAGCTTTCTTTCTGTTTTCTATCTAGTTGAATGTAGAATAAGGATATTGAGTATCTGCTCTAAAATCTTGTATTGCCTGTAACATCCTGCAAGGTTAAAATAAATAGCAACAATAAATGGTGGGTGGTTTCTCGATCTGTTCAGTAGATTATCCATATCACCCACGCAGTCAGTAAACAAGGAGCTTAATTCTTCTGCTGCAGCATATGGCAATGAATGAAAAAAATGTTCATAAATGAGACCCTAAGAAACTGTTCTTGGACTTCGAGTCAGCTGCCAAAATCTTATTGATTCCACTTGGCAGGATCAAGCTCCAGATATCTCTTTAATTGCTTTCTTGAAATTACATTCTATGTTGCTGTGGCAGGGCACTGTGTGTGCCTGCCACTTTAAGGCCCTGGAGCTAGCAACCTCCAGGTCCCTAATGAGGGCAGCCATTTTAGGTTCAGGGCTGCCCATATAAACAAGGCAGTTTGGCTGCTGGAGGCCAGGCAACAACACTGCCGAACCAGAGGGCTGCTGAGTTTCATCTGGAGGTAAGGGAGGAGCTGTAGGGGATGGTAGGAGGCTCCTGGTCCTGGGCATGACCTAAAACTGCACCCTGCTGGGAGTGGGTGGCCTGGTGGGGCTCCCAGTGGTGTAGGAGCCCCCAGGAAATGCCAGGGCAGTGATCATCCCGGTGAAAGGTGGGTCAGGGTGCCTTAACCCCTAGCCCTCACCTTAGGGTAGGTTGCGTTCCATTGGAAGTAGTTGTGGGGAGAGTGGGGAGTTGGAGGCCAGGTATGGCAGAGCCCATCTGAGCCCTGTGGGGGTTCAAGACTCTGAGGGGGAGAGGTGGGGGCCAGGCATGGCTATGGCCACCTGATCCCCCCCCGAGGAGGGAAGCCCTGAGACCCTGAGAAAAGGGGGTGTTATGAGTGATGAGAAGCCCCAGTGTGAGGGGGCTGCAACGACAACTGAGGGGCTCAGCCAGACAGTGAGAGAGCTGAGTCCTGACCCCAGTAAGTCCTCCAATGCTGGGAGACAGAGTTTGGGTAAAATGGAACACCCAAGCCCCAGTGTGAAGCGGCAGTGCGGAGAAGCCCCAGTGAGTAAAAGGGGCAAAGATCTGGGCCAAGGGTTGAGGGAACAGAGGGGGTTGCCCCAGAATGGGAGAGGCGAGTCCTGACCCCAGTGAGTCCTCCACTGTTGGGAGGCAGAGTGTGAGTCGAAAATAACATCTGTAGTAGCACCATGACCTGCTGCCCGGGGGGGAATGAGAGTCCCCTGTGAGACCCTGAGGCACCAGTCGTGGTGTGAGGTACCCCAGCTTCCCACATCTGTGAAGGAGGACGCAGAGAGGGTGACCCCGGGGAAAGAGTCAGGGTCATACATTGAGGCCTGTCAGAACTTCCCCTGACTGGCCCAGGTGGGGGCCAGGACCAGGAGGGTCAGAAAGGTTAGGGGGCCCACAAAGAAGGACACCAAAGAGGTCCTGGGTCTGGGGTCCTGCCTGGCCTGGAGGTGGGCCGGGGCTAGAGGAGCTGAAGGTCCCAGTGAGGGGACCTCACCCAAAGGGGAACCGGTGGTAGGGAGATATATGGCCTGAAATGATGGCAGCAGAGTCCATCTAAAGGGAAGAACCCAGGTGAGGTCCTACAGTAGGATTCTGGGGCCTACTGTGTGGGACTGGCACGTGTGAAAACATCATGATGTCATCTGTGAGGCTTGGGCTGCGGTGTAGGGGAGGAATGGAGCCACAGATAGTACCCCCTAGCACTGGGGCAGAAAATGGGCAGCATCCTGCTGAATTAACTTTATTAATCAATTAAGATCAAGGCGTGGTGGGCAAGAAAGCAGGCGGTTAGCCCAGGAACAGGTGGGTGGGTGAGATTGGCCCCAAGCAGGCCCCCTATTACAGTTGCACTTCAGAGCAGTACCCAACTCACAGTCCAAGGGATGGTGTGGCAGCTATGGTGCCACTTTAAACACTCCTTATTCTGGGTTGTGGGCCTAGACCAGTGGTTCTCAACCTTTTAGCTAGGGTTAGACATTACACATAAGATGGTTTAAGTGATCAGAAACTGGTTTAAACTTGTAACAGAACAGACATTCAGTTCACATAAGCCAGTTTGAAAATGGCCAAAATTGGTTTGAGATAAACCTGGTTGAATGTAGTATCAGACCTAACTGATTTGGCTCAAATGGGTTTATGTTTTGTCTGTCCCAGACCCCTTCCTGGTTTAAGTTAAACCAGATTCTTCCAGCATCCCGACATGCTCTCTGGGCTGGGCGGGACTCTGCTCTCTGCTCTCTGTTCCAAGAAGCTGGGCTGGCCACTCCCCTCTGCTCTGTAGCTGGACCAGGGGCCATGCCATGGCTGCTGGCCTGGCATGACCCCTGAGGCAAATTCCTCCCTCTGTTGCCTCTCTCCCCGCCCCCCCGCTGGCAAACCCTGTGGACTGCAGTTGGGATTTGCCAGCCCCAGTTGCACCTACATGGCTTGTCTGTAGCCAGGCAGAGATTGATTTAATTCTTCCCTCTCTTCCCTCTCTCCCCTGGACCCCCTGGGGGTTTGGCTGCAGTCTCTGCAGCTTGGCTACAGCCAGGCAGGGAGAGGATTAATTCCACAGCAGTCCTGATTGGCGGGCAGGGGGATGAGGAGGTGGAGAGGCAAGGTAGTTCCCTGTGAGCAGATCCAAGCCCTGCACCTGTGAGCCCAGAGCTAAGCCCTGCACAACCAGGCTGAGAGGTGGGAACTGTTGGCAAAGACCTGATGATCATCACACATGTCCTGGAGATGTAGTTAAGGGAAGTTGCAGATGGCTTCAACAAAAAATACACAGAGCTACATTTACATTATAAAGCAGAATCTGTAAAAGGTGAGCATACCTAAATAAAGCCTTTCTGAATGCCTGGCTGTAAGGAGGCAGGGTTCTTTGAACAGATGTGGTATCTTTTATTAGACCAACATACTGCTATCAGGATTAGTAAGACTTATGCAAAGCTTTCTCTTGTCTTCCTGGTTTACATTTTAAGTTAAACTAAGTTGTGTATTCCATAGTTTCTCAACCTGTGGTATGTGTACCCCTGGGGGTATGAGAGACACAGGCAGGGGGTACGTGGGCGCGGAACCCCCCCCCCACAGCAAGGGGGTGCCATTGCTCCCCCTGCTGCTGCCGGGTTTATGTCTGGCCACTCACCCCCACCCCCAAGCTGGCCAAAGGCTGCTGCAGGAGGGAGAGGGCAGGCACACAGATACCCGCACACTCCCTGCTGACAGGCAGGTAAGTGTTCTTTCTTTTTTTATCCCGCCTGGGCTTTGGGGGGGGGGGGCAGACGGAGACCCCCAGAGTGTGAGAGGGGCAGGGCACTGCCCTGCTTCCTCCTACACTGTGGGGATTGGCCCCATGACCCTGGCCACCCCGGGGCCCAGTTTACTGCGGATGGGAGGGCTGGCAGTGGCACTGGGCTCTTCCCAGTGCTTGGGGCAGTCTGCGGTGATGGGAGGTGGGCTGCTGCCTGTCTCCCCAGTGCCACTGCCACCAAACATGGGGGAAAAGCCCTGTGCCACTGCCAGCCCCTGCCTGTAGTCAGCCTGGGTTCTGGGGCAGCTGCAGCAGGAAGCAGTCAGGCTACAAACAGCTGTACTGGGCTCCGCTGCCCCAGCATCAGCTCCATGCCATCGGCTGCACGTGCACCTCAGAGCAGAGCGTGGGTTTATCCCTGCTGTCTGCTCTGAGGTGTGCATGCAGTCGCTAGCATGGAGCTGATGCCAGGGCTGTGGAGCCTGGTGCAGCTTTTTGTAGGCTGCTTGCTGCAGCTGCCCAGAGCCCAGGCTGGATACAGGTGGTGCCAGTGGTGGCAGAGGGCTTTTCTGGGCTGCGCTGCCTCAGGGCTGCCCCTTCCCACTGTCTGCTTGGAGCCATGGGATGCTGGTGGTTGGAGCAGCTCCTTTGCAGCCTCCTGGCTGCAGCCAACCCGGACTCTGGGTAGTTACTGCCATACAGCCCAGGCTGCTTGCAGCAGGGCTTGCAGCCTCCCAGCCGCCTGCTGGGAACATGACTGGCAGCACCTGCCTAGAACCCAGGCTGGCGGTGGCGTGCCAAGCAAAATGGTCTTGCATGCCATGTTTGGCATGCATGTTCCAGGGGTCGCCGACCCCTACCCTACAGACTTACCTCACCAAGCTGCGGGCCTCTGCTTCTCCCCATCACCCCAACCCTTGCTGCAGTAGCCCTGGAAGGAGCCCACACCACCTGCCTGCACCACAATTATGGTTGCTACCTGTCTCCTCTCTCTCTCTCTTCACCTTCCCTGCTTCCCTGTCTTGCTCTCTCTCTCTCGCCCTATATCCTTGTCTGTCTCTCTCTTTTGCCCTCTTTCCCCGTCTCTCTCACCCCTTCTTTCTCTTGAAACTGTGGCAAAAAAATTGGTGTGCCGCGCATTGCGCAGCACTTTAAATTCCCCAGCAGTAATTTGGTGTGCCACGCTTTGTGCAACCCTGGGTTCAGCCCTCCTAGCTTTGGCCAACATCACCTCTAGCCCAGGTACATTCTTGAGCACCCCAGTGCAAAAGGTAGCAACCCTATCCACACCAGATCAGATATCTGTCATATCATAGCCTTATATACGCAGCCCTTCCAACATATGGCACACATTAGTCTGTAAATATAAAATTTCCTGGAAAATTGAGCGTTGGGGTACTTATTAACATTTTCAGAAGTTAGTGGGTACTTACTGCTTAAAAGGTTGAGAAACACTGGTGTAATGCTGTGTTTTATTGGGCTGTATCTTAGCTTAGGTGAGAAATTTTGGTAGTTCCATGTTGTATGCTTTGCACATTGCTATGTTCAATACCTGCTTGTTTAAGAGAGAGGTCTTTTTTTCCCCCCATCTCCTTAGTCTGGCAGCAGCTGCCCCCTGCCCTAGGCTGGTGGCTGGCATCTTGTATCCTGTGTTGTGCTAGCCCTGTCTGGTGCCTTGCCATGCCTCCTCTGCTCAAGCAGGGAGGTGTGAGAACCTTTTGGAGGGCTTGTCTCCCCTCCCCTTTGGCGGTGGCTGCCAGGTGTGCTCTAGCACCTCCTGCTTCTGGCTTGAGCCACTGCAGGCATGTGTCTGCATTTTCTGATTTAACAGAGAATGTCTGCCCAGTTATTAATCAGTTTAAACTGCTCAGCTTAGACTACTCAGCAAAGATTGAATCAATTCGGGCTGGGGCTTTTTGAGTATCTGTCCCTAGCCTTTTAGACCCCTCAGTAGACTCTAGGCACCCCTTGATAGACTTGAGGCCCCCCTCAGAAAATGCCAGCTCTTAGTTTTCACTTGACTACAGAAAAATGAGAGAGCAATTCTTCTGTTGCAAAGAATTTAAAGACCATAATAGGTCAGAATGTTTTAATACTATATATTCCTGTTTGAAATCTATGTTTTTATCATGAGTCACACTTTGACACCTAACATTGCTAGCATTATGTGGCACCCTTCAGCACCCTTGAAAGGACCTCAAGGCATCCCAGGTTACCCCAGGACCCTGGCTGATAATCATTGGCTTAGACAGATGATGTGTTTACAGCGATGCAATTTACAACAGTATTATACCTTGGGGCCCAAAAGGGACAGATGTGCAGCTACCCCAGAATAGCTGCAAGCTACAGGCAGCTTTTATAGCACCATGACACCAGGTGCCAGGGGAACGGGCAACAGCTCATTTACCTTGAGCAAATGGCTACTTTGACATGAGTTGTGGACAGAAGACTGGTATAACATACTAGTGTAGTCTTACACCTCATCTTGCCCAGGGTAATTCTACATTTGATTTTAGTAATGGACATCCTGTGCATGTCATATGTTTGCTCCCTGCTTACATTGGTGTTCAGGCTGATTATATCAGAAAAATAAGATGTGTGTCTATTCCAGGGTTGGGCAATTTATTTGGGCTGAAATGCCACTTAAGGAGTTTTGGTGAGCTGTTGAAGGCTGCGGAGGGGCAAAGGGTGCTGACTTGACTTGGTGCAGCAGTGGGGGGGGGCATGCAAATAATCCTATCTGAGCCACCATTGCAGGGGCTGTCAGGAAACTGAGGCAGGCTGCCTCAGCACTCCTGCCCTACCATGTACCAGCAGGACTGGCCACACATGCTACAACCTGGGCTGCCTCCCATGCCTGAGCCAGGTGGGGCCAAGGAGCTTGCCATAGGGTCCTAATCCATGTGGGTACTAATGATGCGGCCAGGAGAAGCCCTGATCACCTGATGGCGGACTACCATGCTCTGGGGGGTGTACTGAAGGAGATAGGTGCACAGGTGGTATGCTCTTCTGTTCTACCAGTGAGTGGACATGGTAGATGGCATGAGACGTGCATTTTAGAGACCAACTGGCAGCTTCGGGAATGGTGTCTTGAGGCAGGCTTTAGCTTCCTTGAGAACAACCCGCACATCGTGACAAGAGACATGCTCAGGTGGGATGGGCTCCACCTTTCCCCTAAAGGTAAGTGTGTGTTCTCTTCTAGGTTGGCGGATCTCCTCTGGCGGGCTTTAAAGTAGGCTCATTGGGGAAGGGGAAGACAAGGGAGGAGGAAGCCTTGGACTGCCAAACCAACCAGCACTCACAAGTATGGCCCAGCCTAAACCGACTAGCGGAACATATACACAGGTAAGCAACAGGGGCCAGGGCGATGCTGTGATTAGGTGGCCAGTACACACATCCGCAGGAGGCCTCAAATGCCTCTACACAAATGCTCATAGCATGGGAAACAAGCAGGAGGAACTTACCCTCCTGCTAGCTGACACCAACCC
>NW_017729026.1:43799259-43801914 GCF_001723915.1 Gavialis gangeticus | reverse complement strand
TCATCATGGGTGACATGAACTTTCCAGACATCTGCTGGGAAGAGCAGTCAGCCAGGTCTGACTGCTCATGTAGGTTCCTAGCCCAAATGCAGGACCTCCATCTAACCCAGGAAGTGCACAGCTCCACCAGGGGAGACACCTTGTTGGACCTGGTGCTGGCCACGGGTGACGACCTGGTGAGGGGGCTGCAGGTGCTCGACCACCTGGGTGACAGCGATCATTGCCTGCTGGAATTCACCATCCAGCACAAGGTAGCAAAGGCCTGCAGCAAGGCAGCAGCCCTGGATTTCAGGAGGGCGGACTTCAATGAGCTAAGGAGAATAGTCAGGGAGGCACTGAGGTCCCTGAGGGGAGGGGAGCCAGATGTCCAAGAAGAGTGGTTGCTTCTTAAGGAGATGATCCTCCAAGCCCAAAGGGAGGTAATCCCAACACGGATCAAAAGGAGCAGGAGGGCACAAAAGCCCCTATGGCTCACCAAAAGCATCCGGGAATGTCTTCTAGCTAAAAGGGAGGCGTACACCCAATGGAAGGGAGGGGCCATCACCAGGGAGGATTATACTGCAGTTGCTCGGGGCTGCAGGGGGGCAGTCAGGAAGGCCAAGGCAGAGATGGTACTGGGACTAGCTTTCCAGATCAAGGACAAGAAGTCCTTTTTTAAATACATAGGGGGCAAAAAGAAAGTACCGGGTAACATGGGGCCCCTGCAAGACACACTAGGAAATTTGGTCGTCACACCAGACGATAAAGCTAACCTATTTAATGACTTCTCTGTCTCCATTTTCCTCAGCAGGGACAAGATCAGCCCCCCCGCAACCCACCTTAGACCCGAGGGGAGGTGCACCTAGGCCAAGGGTCGGGGAGGATCTAGCCAGGGAACATCTGGAGGGACTGAATGTATTCAAATCAGTTGGTCTGGATGATCTCCACCCCAGAGTGCTGAGGGAATTGGCTGAGGTCATTGCGGGACCCCGGCATGGCTTTACGAGCACTCGTGGTGTTGACACCTACACAGTCAAATGGGTCATCAACTGGCTGGAGGGTCGTACCCAGAGAGTGGTAGTGGATGGGTCATTTTCGACCTGAAGGGATGTGGGCAGTAGGGTTCTGCAGGGGTCGGTCCTCAGGGCTGCACTGTTCAACATCTTCATCAGTGACTTGGGCGAGGGGGTAAATAGCACCCTGTTCAAATTTGCCAATGACACTAAGATGTGGGGGGGATGTGGGCATGTTAGAAGGAAGGAATAGACTGCAATCGGACCTAGATGGGTTACAGGGGTGGGCGGATGAGAATAGGGTGGGAGTCAACACTGACAAGTACAAAGTGATGCACCTGGGGAGAAAGAACCAGCAGCATACCTACAGGCCGGGGAACTCCTTTCTTTCTCATCAGTGCAGAGGCAGAAAAGGATCTTGGAGTCATCATTGATGCCAAGATGAATATGGGCAGGCAGTGTGGGAATGCAGTCAGGAAGGCCAACTGCACCTTGTCATGCATCCACAGATGCATCTCAAGGAGGTCCAGGGAGGTGATACTCCCCCTCTATGTGGCACTGGTCAGGCCACAGCTGGAGTACTGCATCCAGTTCTGGGCACCGCACTTCAGGAGGGATGTGGACAACATGGAGAGGGTCCAGAGGAGGTCCACTCACATGATCGGGGGCAGCAGGGCAGGCCCTACGAGGAGAGGCTACGGGATCTGAACCTGTTCAGCCTCCATAAGAGAAGGCTGAGGGGGGATCTAATGGCCTGTTACAAACTAGTCAGAGGGGATCGGCAGGCACTGGAGGAGTCCCTGTTCCCCCGAGCACTACCAGGAATGACTAGAAATAATACTCACAAGCTGGCAGAGGGTAGATTCAGGCTAGATATCAGGAGGCGCTACTTCATGGTCAGGGTGGCTAGGATCTGGAACCAACTTCCAAGCAAAGTGGTGCTGGCTCCTACCCTGGGGGTCTTTAAGACAAGGCTTGACAATCATCTTGCTGGGGTCGTTTGACTCCAGTACTCTTTCTTGCCATGGCAGGGGGGTGGACTTGATGATCTGCTCAGGTCCGTTCCAACCCTACTAAGTATGAAATTATGGATAGAATCCTTTGGTGGGCTGGATGCAGCCCTACGGGCCGCGTTTTGTCTACCCCAGGTCTATTCCTTCTGAATTATGCCAGTTGTCTGTTATTGCCTTTGGGCAAGTCTTCAGCCCTTTGAACTGTGAGTCTACTCCAGTCAGTTTGGGAAATGTGGATAACCACATAAAGATTAAATACCTTGCTACAGTATTTTGTCCCATCTCCTACTCCTGTGTCTATGCTACCCTTCAGCTACCCCACACTTTTGTTGTAACTGAAAAGTTGTTTCTCGCAGGAGGCTGCCCATTTAATGCCCTGATGCCAACGGAATAATACACGGCTTCATACGATCCCTACACTATGTCCAATGCCTTGCAGATGGCATCACTATATGGCTCCAGCCTCACATCGGGGCCCCACTATATTCCTTCCCAATGTTCAAACCCCAAACTGGATCTCTCCTACTCAAGCAACCTAACCTACACCATCATCCTGGGCTGCAAAAGTCCCCTAAAACTCCTTTCCCTCTTGGCACTGGCCTCACTCCAGGACCTTTTGGCCTCCCAGGTCTGGCCTTGCCTGAGGCCAG
>NW_017729026.1:43787420-43794259 GCF_001723915.1 Gavialis gangeticus | reverse complement strand
AGAGAGTGGTAGTGGATGGGTCATTTTCGACCTGAAGGGATGTGGGCAGTAGGGTTCTGCAGGGGTCGGTCCTCAGGGCTGCACTGTTCAACATCTTCATCAGTGACTTGGGCGAGGGGGTAAATAGCACCCTGTTCAAATTTGCCAATGACACTAAGATGTGGGGGGGATGTGGGCATGTTAGAAGGAAGGAATAGACTGCAATCGGACCTAGATGGGTTACAGGGGTGGGCGGATGAGAATAGGGTGGGAGTCAACACTGACAAGTACAAAGTGATGCACCTGGGGAGAAAGAACCAGCAGCATACCTACAGGCCGGGGAACTCCTTTCTTTCTCATCAGTGCAGAGGCAGAAAAGGATCTTGGAGTCATCATTGATGCCAAGATGAATATGGGCAGGCAGTGTGGGAATGCAGTCAGGAAGGCCAACTGCACCTTGTCATGCATCCACAGATGCATCTCAAGGAGGTCCAGGGAGGTGATACTCCCCCTCTATGTGGCACTGGTCAGGCCACAGCTGGAGTACTGCATCCAGTTCTGGGCACCGCACTTCAGGAGGGATGTGGACAACATGGAGAGGGTCCAGAGGAGGTCCACTCACATGATCGGGGGCAGCAGGGCAGGCCCTACGAGGAGAGGCTACGGGATCTGAACCTGTTCAGCCTCCATAAGAGAAGGCTGAGGGGGGATCTAATGGCCTGTTACAAACTAGTCAGAGGGGATCGGCAGGCACTGGAGGAGTCCCTGTTCCCCCGAGCACTACCAGGAATGACTAGAAATAATACTCACAAGCTGGCAGAGGGTAGATTCAGGCTAGATATCAGGAGGCGCTACTTCATGGTCAGGGTGGCTAGGATCTGGAACCAACTTCCAAGCAAAGTGGTGCTGGCTCCTACCCTGGGGGTCTTTAAGACAAGGCTTGACAATCATCTTGCTGGGGTCGTTTGACTCCAGTACTCTTTCTTGCCATGGCAGGGGGGTGGACTTGATGATCTGCTCAGGTCCGTTCCAACCCTACTAAGTATGAAATTATGGATAGAATCCTTTGGTGGGCTGGATGCAGCCCTACGGGCCGCGTTTTGTCTACCCCAGGTCTATTCCTTCTGAATTATGCCAGTTGTCTGTTATTGCCTTTGGGCAAGTCTTCAGCCCTTTGAACTGTGAGTCTACTCCAGTCAGTTTGGGAAATGTGGATAACCACATAAAGATTAAATACCTTGCTACAGTATTTTGTCCCATCTCCTACTCCTGTGTCTATGCTACCCTTCAGCTACCCCACACTTTTGTTGTAACTGAAAAGTTGTTTCTCGCAGGAGGCTGCCCATTTAATGCCCTGATGCCAACGGAATAATACACGGCTTCATACGATCCCTACACTATGTCCAATGCCTTGCAGATGGCATCACTATATGGCTCCAGCCTCACATCGGGGCCCCACTATATTCCTTCCCAATGTTCAAACCCCAAACTGGATCTCTCCTACTCAAGCAACCTAACCTACACCATCATCCTGGGCTGCAAAAGTCCCCTAAAACTCCTTTCCCTCTTGGCACTGGCCTCACTCCAGGACCTTTTGGCCTCCCAGGTCTGGCCTTGCCTGAGGCCAGTTGGGACTTCAGGCGGCTGGCTCTGGCTGGCCCTCGCAGTGGGTATTCATACCCTTTGGCCATCATGTCTTGGCCCCAGCATTGACCAGTTGAAGTTCTCTGGGTAGTTTCTTGAGCAGCTAGCCCTCCCTCCCATACAGGTCCGCCCTCTCGGGCCCCTCCAAATGCTGTTCCCTCTCTATGGGCTTATGGGCCACATGGTTACTCTGGAGCACTCCTGAGCCTGCTGCTCTATCCTCATTAGGCTCACTTGTACTCTGCCCCTCACACGGACTCTACTCTGGCTGGCCTACGTGCAGTTCTTTAGGCTCCCCATGGACCCTACTCCATGTGGCCTCCAGCTCTCACTCTGCCCCCTCACTGGGGCCACTATCCTGCCCACCCCACTGGGGCTTCTGGGACTTACGCCCCATGGGCTTCAGGCCCCATTCTATGGGCCTGGGTCCTGTGCTTTTCTGTTGGGGTGTGCTCCCTTAGCCTTTCCCCCCACATTGTCACCCACAAGGCAGCGGGAGCTGAGGCTTTTTGGTGCCCCATACTTGCTTTCCACTAGGGAGGCACAGATGTGGCATTTCCTGGAGACTACCCCACCATAGGCAGCCCCACCACATCATCCAACCCCAGCAGTTTGTAGTTTTAGGTCACTCTTCATGACCAGGAACCTCCTCCATCTCCATAGTTCCTACTCTGACCTCCAGGTGTTCTGGAAGTAGCAGATCTCCGGCTGAGCAATGTGGTTCCTTTGGCTCCCTGCAGCAACTGCTAGCTCAGCTCCTAGGGCATGGGCTTATACTGAGTCATCCTCCAGTCCAGCCCTTCTCCAATCCAGGGGCCCTCTCGTGGTCATGTGACTGCCTAATTGGACCTCACTACACCTGCTGGCTGCTCCACAGCCTGCTTAGTAGGGCTGTGCAAAGCTTTGGTTGCTGATTCGATTCAGAGGAGATTCGGCCCGATTCGGCAGCCAAATCTCCGAATCTGAATTGAATTGGGAGACCCTTTAATTTCTCTGAATTGAATCAGAACCCTCTGAATCAATTCAGAGAAATTCAGAAGGATTTGATGGTTCCAACATAGACAAAGCTTTAAATGGGTTTTTTTCTACATACCTCAAGGTACCAGGTGGCTCGTGAATGCTGAGATGCTGGGGCAGATGGATCATCCTGTGGGAGCATGGAGGGGTCCCCAGCGTGCTTGGCAACAAACCTAGAAGTGGACCAGAAGCACTTCCGGTCCACTTCTGCATCCACCAGGAAGTGCGCAGGGGATTCCCCCCACTGGCAACTGGTGCCACCTGGGTCCGAGGGGGCACCTGGAGTCCCCCCATGGTCGATCACCGAGCCAGAAGGTGCTTGGCAGCAGACCGGAAGTAGACCAGAAGTACTTCCGGTTCACTTCCAGGTCCGCTGCTGAGCATGCAGGGGGTGCCCCATGCTCCTGTGGGATGCTCCATCTTCCCCGCCATCTCAGCGTTCACAAGTTGCGCCTGGTACCTTGAGGTATGTAGAAAAAAACACTTAAAGCAGTGTCTATGGCTGAATTGCTGATTCTCTGAATCAGCATCAAATCTTCGTTTTGGATTTGGCCAAATTGAATAGGGACAGTGATCTGATTCAATTAAATGAATCACCGTCCCCGATTCAGGTTGAATCCAAATTGAATATGGCCTGTTTCACACCCCCCTACTGCTCAAGCCCCGTAAAGTGGCAGGCACAACGTATGTTGTACCACATCTACTATCATCTTTTTCTCCAGGCTAAATATACCTAGCTCTCTCAACACTTTCTCATCCAGCTTGTATTTCAACTCCATTATCATTTTTGTGGTGCACACAGGGGCCTTAAAGGGTGGGGGAAAACGTGCTTTTACCTTCTAGTATGCATCTGAGTAGTCCTGTACCTCTGATTAGAATACACAATTTTCTACATTGTTTACTGTATTTCCCACCTCCTTCCCCCCCAACTAATGCTATCAAACAGAGGAGAGGTTTACATAGCAAAGAAACAGATTAGCTCAATCATTTAAGCAGAAACAAATATCTAGAAGCTTTGTTTCCCTGAAAAGCCTTCTGACAAAATATACTGCCTTACCTATACTTCTTCCTGCATTTAATGAGAGATTAAAAAAAAATATTTTTTCCTTTTTAGGTGATGTCAGATTCCGGTCAGAAAACATGATTTTTCCATTAACAGATATTGGAGACTTTTTAGAAACATCTCTCTATATTTCCTCTGCTACCCTATTGCTTTCTTATTATTGCATACATTTTTGAAACCCATCATTATTTTATAAAGCTGTTTGGAAAATGCAGTGGAAGTCAATGTTGCAATTTGGGGAACATTTTTGTTTCCATTTTTGTTAAAATTTCATGAATTATCTAACCAGCTCTGCTTCCCTTTGCCTAAGCATAAATGTTACTGGTTATTCTTCTTCCCTGTGTGTCATGTATTTGTGCAAAATATAATGAGCTTGGATACTGTTAAGGCTTTCTTTTAATGGAGTGTATTGTTGGAAGAAAGTGGTAGAGTGAAAAAGCAAAATGATTATGACAGTCGTTTGAAGAATGGGAATCATTTATGAAAGTTTCTTCCTTTTTTGATGAAAATATCCCAAGGGTTACTATCCCGTATGTGAGTAGAGTTAGTCAAATCAGAATGTACCAAAACTGCCTGCACACTGGGTGTGTCTACAAAGGCATATTAATGTGCTTGAATAAACTCTAGTACTTCTTGCACTGGAGTTTATTGCTTCTGGGGGTGCATTTACATGTAAGCCTAGGAGCACAGCAAATTGAGCTGGGTTGGAACAGTCCTGGCTGGCAGGAGGTCTTAGGGATCAGCCTACCAGCCCGGGGCTGCTTCCCCTGCCAAAATGTGCACCTATACAGCCTTTAAAAGAAGAGAGCAGGGGTTTCTTCCTTCTTCTATAAACAAACCAGAGGAAGTAATGTCCCCTCAGGTGGATTAAGATTCATTGAGGCCTTGGGGCCGGGCCCCCCACCCATGGCCTGTACCCCCCCCCAAGGCCCAGCCTCCCCGACCTTCACCCTGCCTTGCAGCTGTGGGCACTGTCCCCGGCTGGCAGAGCTGGAGTAGGACACACTGTCCCCCAGGCCCAGGGCTGGAGCCATGGCTGCTCCCATTCACAGGTCCATACTGGAGCAGTTGCGTAGGACCCCGCACAACAACGTCCCATGGCCAGGTGGCACTGGGGGTGTGCAGCCTCTGCCCGCCAGGCATATGCATTGTGGACCAAGCTCTAGGGGCAGCCCCTCACCCCACTGCTGTTGTATGTGAATCTTGTAGTGCTAAAGTGAGGCCATTTCCTTTTCCTTCAACCGCCATTCCGTGAAAGCGGACACAGCACGTACGAGACGGCTGGGAGAAGAGAAGTGCTGTGTAAGGGCTACTGATAAGATATAAGACTAGCTGAATCTGGTCAACAGAGGAAACTTGAAAGCAGTACAAGGATTGTTTTTGTAAGATAAGGTTCATCTTGGCAAGAATATATGAAGCATGCAGTCACGAGAGTTAAACTTTAGTGTTCACGCGCACAGTGCCACTTGACTGGATAGACTAGTAATTTAGTTAGTAGATGATTGGGTATTTTTACGAGCACGAGCTGATCATGAACTAATGCTAATGTACTAACAAGGTATAAAATAGTAGTGTATCTAGTAGGCGGGGTCCCTCTCCGGAGGCACCTCGCTGCAGCTAATAAAAACTCTATACTCAATTCTGGGTGTCTGCTCTGCGTAATCATTGCCCCAGCCTAGAGCGAACTGCATGTGGCTTAAAGAGCGTAATTCGTAACACTGCAGCTTAGTTCAGCTGCGGCAGCTTCTGGCAAATGTGCAGGATTATGGCTGTGCTGAGCTAGAACCTGGCTGCACTGGGACTGCTCTGCCGCTGGCAGATGCTGGCCATGACCTGTGCCCAACTCCACTCCCTGCCACCAGCAGCTTTGCCTACTCCCAGGGCTCTGGCACAGTTGTACCCCATGTCCCATGCCCTGCCTGGTACCTGGCAGCCACAGCCTACTGCATTGTGCAAGCCCAGACCAGCCTGGCTACTGGTTTTGTCTGAGCCAAGCTGTGCCCTTCCCCATGCCCACCTCCAGGCATCTGGGGGCCCCTGTTTAGCAGAGGCACCTGGGCCCATGCCCAACTGGCCCATGCATTAGCTTACAGGGATTCAAATCCAGGCCTCCTACCTCCCATTAGAGTGTTGTATCCAACTAGGTTATAGGCCACTGTGTGTCAGGGGAGATGGCATCACAATCCACACATTATATTAAAACTGTGCAGAAAAGGATTCAATATTCATTGAGCCATACAGAGAAAACAAGAGAGAGTGTTGCTATAACCTAATAAACCAGGAGCTGGAGCATATATGGAGGTGCAACTCGAGGCATCTAGGGAACTTTAAAGTAAAAAGATAAGGTATGTGTGGAGTTAGAAGGCAGCTGAGCTGGAAGTTTTCCAGAATTAAGTTTTGGATTTAAATACCTAAATCCCAATGTAAACACCTACATCCTTATCCGATCTAACCCTTTATCTTTTTATGACTTGGTTCACCATCCATAGAACATAGATAAAATACCTAACAGGGATACTGTGAAGATAAACATACTGGCATTGCAAAGACAATGGTGACAGGGGCCTTATAAGTACTTTAGACAGATATAGCAATGCTACAGTTATTCATCAGAACAAATAGAGAAGTAGAAGGTGTGGATTGTTCTCTAAAGTTCTAGCTTGAATTTGCAAAAAGGCAAAATATCTAACTCCTAGTTATGATAGAAAGCTTGGAAGTGTGACCTGGCTGTGATGAACATACACGTGTCTGCCTGAGTCCTGGTATACACTTAAAAGTTTTGCTGGAATTGCTGGTTACAACTGTACTAAATAACATGTCTAACTACTATAGCCATGCCATCAACAGTTGTACTGCAGGTAGTTACACTAGCAAAAAAATGTATTGATTGATATAGCTTGTTTTGTTTGGGGAACTGATATAAGCTGTAACAGCAGAAGACCTCTTTTGCCACTATAAGCAGCATCTCTTTGTGAGGAGTTCCAGTATAACTTCAGGTATATCAGCAAACCCTTTATCGTGTAGATAAGATGTGAATTTGCAGAGAGACTGACATGGGTGACTGGTGCCTCCCAAGTCCGGGGGAGGGTCTGGAGGGGCACAACTGTGGGGGTGGGGGCATCCAGCTACTAGGGGT
>NW_017729026.1:43776670-43787211 GCF_001723915.1 Gavialis gangeticus | reverse complement strand
CGGGGGGGGGGGGGGCACTAGTGTTCTCTGTGTCCCCCTACCAGCCAGAGCGCTTTTTGTTAGGGGGCAGCAGCACTCTCAGGGGGGCCATGTGTTCCCCTGTGTTCCCCCTATGCATCCCCTATGGAGTCTGAAATAACACTTCTCCCTCCATAGTCCTAAAGTTTTGGAAATAATTTCTAATAGTTTCTAAGGAAACTATTAGAAAATGGTTGGAGCACCCAATTAAGCATGCTTCAAAGTTGAGAGAAGAACAAAATAACATCATGGACAAATGACACTAAACTAGACAAAGCCAACAAGAGTTAGATTGGTATAGCAGAGAGCAGTGTGTCATAATAAAGATCAGTTCTCCTGTTTATTACATTCTGTCACTGTTGCTGTATAAAAATAATATAGTGCTAGTTCTGATCTAAACTCCAAGGAAGCTGAGCCCTGTGTCTACATAGAGCTCAACTGACTTCAAACAGGCTCTGCACAGATACATGTATTCTCCTAAAAAGATCCACCCTGAAGTCTGTTGCTCTCTTTCCATTGAAAAAGCCCCCCCACAGTGAGTCAACTGCAAGATCAGGCTCTATATTTGTAAGGGATAGTTACAATGCTCAGTTTTTTTCCACAGGGGACTTCGTTTCTAGGGAAGGATGTATAATTAATCATGGAATTCTTTTTCTCCAGTATCTATGTTTGCCTCCTTTTATAATCATGAAAAGAGCCATTGTCAGATTTCTGGCCTGGTGCATCCAGTCAAAAACTTGGCAGGAATGCAAAACAGAAGCAGTGGCTGCTATACTGGGGATTATCTCTGCAATACAAACAAACAAACAAACAAACCAGACTGGAACAGCATTAATACAATTTGGCATTTAATAAATTATGCACTGGATACTGAATTATGAAAACAGTGTATGAACACATCCATAAATTTTAACTGCTTTTTCAAAACCTGTTTCAAAAATGTTTTTTAAAAATTGAGAGGAAAATAATTACTTTTCTGACGCTGTACAAAATATATAGACTGTAAGGCCAAATAATTCCCTATGCAGCCTCTTTCCTAGGAAAGACTGGAAATGCCAGGAATTTCTTGAAGAGATTATCTGACCTGTCAATTGTGTGAGGGCTTCTTCTTCCCCCCATACCTTCTTTTGTGAAACAGCCATGACATCTGGTCCTTGAAACAGGTTCATGCCACAGATCCAATGGGCTCCTGAAATATTTAACAGTCCCACCTACAGCATGGCTTTAAAATGGTTTGTCCTAGAACCCCAGGCTTACGGAATGAGGAATACACACACCTTTTCCTCTTGGCTTACAGCACTTCCTTTAAAACACAAAGACATGCTAAAATGAAAGATCTTTATGCTAAACATAGGCAACACGTAGGGGGAGCACGGGGGGCATGTGCCCACCCCTGAGATTGGCTGCTGCTGGCTTCTGCAGGTGGTTGCTGCTCACCATCCCCATCCCCATCCCCTACCATTGAAGCTGCTGCTGGCTTCTGCGGGTGTTTGCCACTCGTCATGCCACTGCTGCTGCCACTGCTGGCTTCTGTGGGCAGTTGCTGCTCATCACCTCCCGCACCCCTGCCATTGATGCCACCTCTGGCTTCTGCGGGCGGTCGCCTCTTGCCACCCCACTGCTAACACTGCTGCCCACAAACTGTGTCCCCAGTCTCAGGAGGCACCAGTCACTCATGATGCTAAATAAGCAGTGATTCACATGTAGCACAAATATTCCTAGTTAAAAGGAAGTAGCTGAGAGAGGTATAACAGGAAACAACCTTTATTAGAATGTTTCTGAGACAAACTGAATCATGTCAATCTGTTGAGAGCTCTCATATATCCCACAACATGCAAATGAAGTTGAGATCCTCAGCTCACACAAATTGTTGTAGTATCAGTAAAGTCAGTACTGAAGATATATGCCTTTAAGATAAGATCCAAAGTCAAGTCAACTGAAGTGCATGCAAAGTTTCCATCGAGCATCAGACATAACAATATGACATTTTGGCTGATGTGTCTTGCTGAAGTCTCTGGCACAACCAAAGTGTCTTAATTCCCTGGTGTTATACCTGTAAGGCTATCTTTTCTCTCTTGCAAGAATACTAGGGGTTAAACTCTTAAAACTGATAAGCCAAAAGGTTAGATACACACTAATTGTTATCCATGGGCTCTATGAGCCCAGAGCATATAACCTGCCTTTTACTGTCCAAGCTATTTTTGTAACACATGTAACATCTTCCCTGTTTACCTGCTTCTTGCAAGTCATGTGTGTCTCTCTCATTCACAGGGCCCAGTCCTTGAGTTCATTTGTGGAATACTTCTAATAACTGGTTTATGGGACAATATGTGTTTTTTTTAATTGTCCCAAGGTTGGAAGTCATTGCGGCCTGCCGTCAGGATGTTTGTAGCCATCTAAAACCACTATGGATGCACAGGGGAAGCCCACCAGTCTAGTCTGGTATTGACTGTTTTCTTTATTTCTTTTTCTTTTTTCTGCAAATTTGACTCAAATTCAACTTATGATCCATTATGACCCCTCACATCCTTTTCTGCAGTACTGTAGCTCAGCCCGTCATCCCTGATTTTGTGTATTTCATTGTTCCCTCCTAAGATGAGTACTTTGCATTTGTCCTTTCTGAATCTCATCCTACTTATTTCAGGCCATTCATCCAATTTATCAAGGTCATTTTGCTTGAAGCTGTGTACACCCCCCACCAGGCCACAAGAAGTTTCACAGCAGTGATAGAATGTATATTTCAAAGGCTGCAGATGAGATGACTGTCTTCAGAAGCACCAACATATCAAATACTGTATGTATGGCTATGGCCTGCTGCACCCAGCACAATGTATTTCATAGATTTCATAGACATTCAGGCTAGAAGGGACCTCGGGAGATCATCAAGCCCAGCCCCCTGCCCCAGGGGCAGGAAGTCAGCAAAGTTAGGACACTGGTGGATGTCATAGCTGGTTTGCCCAATAAACCAGTGCTGCCAGTCATGACAGAGCCCAGAGTAAAAGGAGTTAGGGGATTGAGTTCTTGGTCTCTGCGTCCCTTGAATGGTTCAGGTTCCAGGGGATAACTATCAGTCTTACCTGTCTGCAGTTCATTTTAGTGCACAGTTCATTCTAGGGTGGAGAGGAGCGCCCTGAAGAGGTCCTAATGCCTTACTGAGAACTTGGAGTGTGCCTGTGTAGAGACACAAGCCAGTTGTTGTATAGAGGCAACTGGACATGCACAGGCACTATCACTGATTGTTGGTCCCATGCAGAGGCTTGGCCCCACATTGTGGCTGCATCAAACTCCACAAGGGCTCTTGGGCTTGTGGGTATTAGCACTTGAGTGAACAACTAGCACCACTATGAACAAACTCTACCAGTGTTCCTGTTTTGCTCCTTTTCTGGGCTCTCGTTGTCCCCAAGCCCAGCACCTTTCTGTGCAGCTCTTTCTTATCCTGCTCCTGTACCTCTCTTTCCTCTGGTAATATATAAACCTCTCCTCTGCCAATGCCATCCAGGAGGTATTTCTTTTGGGGTCTTCTCTGTACTGTAGTTAAATAGTGGGCTGGCTGGACCCTCCAAACCTTCAGTGCCTGTGATGGGATATACAGATACCGCTTTGCTTTATTTTTAAATGTTACAAGTGCACTTCTTTCCCCCTCCCCTAGGTAACACACACACATAGACACACACAGACACACACATATTACTTTTATATTAGAAGGGCCCAGTTTCCAATTATTATACTTGATAATACTTTTTGATATGTCACCCATGATCATTTTTCACATTGGGAATCCAGAAGCAGCAAGTGAACTGCCCCTGATGAAATAAGTGAATTAAGTTTTTTCCATGTTATTTTTTTTTAAAAAGATTTCTAACTTCCAATAGCCAGCAATTTGCCTATCAGTAGTTCAGTGATGAGAGATGGTAATGTCTCCACTTCTGGTTTCAGGCTGAAAAAGTAATCAAAAGAACATAAATATATTGCAATATTTCAGAGGGAGGAAGAGAAGGGCCCTCCTCAAAGCATGTACAGGAGCTTTATAAAGGCTGTGACTGCGCAGCATGTCACTGAAGGGAGGAGTCTGGTAAGTTACAGAAGAAGCCCAGCAAGGTTTGTCTTTCCAACTGACTTAACTTGCTGCCAGAAATGGTTGCATGTAGTACTTTCCAGGTGTGCAAAAAGATAAGATTAAGCACATCCTTCTTGATCATGTTCTTCCCCTTCCCTGGACTTGTGCTGAACATATGCTATCGAAGGAAAGAAGAACCATTTGGACTTTCTCTTTACACTCATTGCTTTCCTATTGAGCACTGTGCCAGGTGCATTCACTTTTTAAGGAGCCATGTGATCTCACCATATACTTTTTTAAAACTGTAATTGAAACTGCCAAGCATCTCTAGACAAATGAGATGCATGGGATAAGGAAGGTGTTGAGGGCACTGATCTTCTGCCAGGGGGGCAGCAGAGAGGAATCCAGCTTATAGACACAGTTGACTGCACCAGCCAGCTGTCTCAGAGCTGGTGTCCAGCATCTCCTGGTATTCATTAGGCTCATAGACTAGGTCCTCTGCATGGGCAAGGAAGTTCACCTTTCTTTTGTAAAGTTTGAACCCTCCTGGACCCTTTGCAATTGTCCTAATGAGGGGCTCCATAACCAGGCTAAAGGCAATGGGGCTTAGGGGCATCCTTGTTTCACCCTAATCTAGATTGGTATATCTTATGACAGGATGTCACCCTCCAATGGCTGGATGATACAGCCACTACAGAGCTACTGAACCAACTGGAAGAAATGACTTGACATTCCAAGCTCTCAGACTCTTGAACATGTGTCTGTGGAGTAGTATCAAGGGCCCTCTACAGTACAAAGTTGTGTCCAGAGGAAAGTAATGGTCATGGTAGATACAGACCTAGAAGCTTGGAAAGAACTTCAGCTGGACTCACCCTAGGATGTGAATATAGAAGTTTTCAGAGGGAATGATTTGGTGGTAAGGGCATGAAAATGGCTCTGCGCTTCTAATTAGCTACCAGTGGGGATGTTTCAAAGTCTACCTAGTGTATCAAAAAACAAAACAAAAAAACCTTCTAGTAAAAGACTTCCTTGGAAGCTCCCTAGAGCAACTGGTTAGAACCCTCCCTTTTGTACTACCAATAGCACCTCACAGCTATTGTTTGGCCCAAGAAAGTGCCAAACAAAGATGAAGAATTTACTGTTCCCTTATGGTGCCAAAACGAGTAAAATAAATTCCTCTACATATGTTAGAAAACAACCTCACTTTTGAAGTCATTCCAGCTCTTTCCTGAGGATAAAAGATGGCCATATTTTAGCAGAAGAGAATGATGCCATGTGTTACAATATAATAAAGAAATCATACAAAATCTAGACCCTAAGTCGAGTCACGCTTTTAAAAATATCTCATGGAATATATTTTTATTTGTGACATACAAGCTTAATGAGCACATAGGCATAAAAAGTTCCTATGTGTAGGAAAATTGGTATCTGTCCTGCAGAAACATTCACTTAAATAATTGTCTTAATTTGCAATTAATTTTTGTTCTCATGGGGAGGTGGGAAATAAATAAATCTATTCCTCTTTGTGAACTTAGTGAGCTATCAGCTGTTTATCTCCCTCTTTTGAATAGTCATAGGACAATTTCACTCTTCAAATAAGTTTTTATTTATTGACTGGCTTTTAGTGAGCACATACTGGCAATCAATAAGGGGATTCTTTTTTTAGCAGTGTCGGTCAGGCCAATCCTCTAAATGAGAGCATCAGTGCGGAGAGTCTAGATACGGCTGGCAGCTGCACTATTCATTTTCTCTCTTTTTAAGGCCTTTGGTGTATAGTTTGCATGGACATGTTCTGCTCTTTTTAAAAGTTGTCATTTCATTTTCTTTAAGCGTTTAAGATGATTCTTTGAACACCAAAAGAACATTTGTGTAACTAATATACAGAGAGCAGTTCTTATAACGGAGTGTAATGTGGCAAAGGCCTAGCAACATGCAGTTCGCATCTACATGAGATGCTACTGTGCAGTAGCGTTGGTGGGCACTAACTGTGATGTGACACTACTGAGCAGTAGCATCTGAAAAAAATTGTGCGGGAATGCTACTGTGCAGAAATGCCGGTTACTGCACAGTCATTTAGTACTTGGTTATGCAGTAAATGAGGCCACAAAGTACAAGTGGGATTCTCCAGACTATTTAAGTGTTCTTACTCTTACTTCTTTTCATAGGCATAACAAGCAGGCCCGGGGTCTTGGGCAAACCATGCAAGAGGCCAGGGGGAGGGGCTGGAAGCAGGGGGCAGGAAAAGTGCCAGAACATGGACCGCCTGCCCCAGCTGTGGCTCTTCCAGGAGCAACACGGTGTCCATGCCATAGGGCTGCTTTTACTTCCAGGTCATGGACTATGCAAGGTTGGCACCCTGGCACCTCTCCTTAGTTGGCAATCAAGGATGGTACCCTGCTTGCCTACCTCTAGTTCCATTACTGCTTCTTTTATGCAACCAAAAACAAAACAGCCATATGACATCTCTCCAAAATAACCCTCTCCTCATGCCTTCCTCTATTGCAGTGGTTCTCAACCTTTTTAGATTCGAAGCACCCCTGTGCTAACAGTGCTAATATTTTATGGTACCCTGCAGCACACTTGAAAAGATCTCACGGTATCCCAGGGTGCCATGACACTCTGGTTGAGAATCACTGATCTATTGTTAATTCAACCTCAAGTTTTTATGGTCCTATACTACCCCTCCTGCCCCCTGGCAGCATTCTCCTATTGTTGTGGAAGGCTCTGCCCCTTTCCTTAGAGCTTGCTCTACCACAACATGCATTATTATTATTAACCTACTGTGCAGTTGTCTAATATCTAGAACAATTAGATTTAGTTTTATGTTCAAGGACCTGAAGGGGATCTAGTATTTCTATTAAGGTAGCTTGCCTAGACCTGAAAAGTAGGGACTGACTCTACAAAATAATGTAATTAGTTACTGTGGGCTCTTTCACTAACTGGATCATCCCCAAAAATGTTGTGGATACCACAGAAAATGTTGTGATGTGTCACAAGCCTTGCCAAACTGAAGTTTTCAAAAATCATGAGTCAAGCCATAATCAGCCACATAATCTGATTTAGTAACTGTTAAAATTAATTCAACAAATGTTTTCTGGTTATTGGCACTTCAGGATCTACTTGCATTATGTTTTTTTAAGCTTTTCCTACAAAAACCATAAAGTATAAAAACATTCTTAAAAAATGAAAGCTGAGATTCTGATATGCTTGCATTATTCAAGGTGATGAGTTTTAAGAAAAAAACATCAAACAGAACAATATTCCTTTAGTGGGTTGGCAACAGTCACCAAAATAGTATACCTTGTGAAATCCAGCTTTTTAAAGGTTGCAGTGCTCCCACTACGTACCAATATATTCTTTTCACACAGGTGTCTCTCTTGGCTCTTGAGTGTAGTTTAAAAAAGCTACAACAAAGCCCTTAATACCTATAAAGCACACCGATGCTATAAAATCCTAAATATAGTCCCCCAGGTCCCAACCCTTCAGTAGAACCTGCCTGCAGGGACATCATTGCAGGATAATGGCACTGGCCTAGAAAACTTTCTCTCCTTTCTTGTCTTAAATTCATCTTTAAAGCAAATACATCTTCAAATAAACCTGATCATCCAGTTCCCCCTTCCCCATCATTATAATCCCCTCAACCTTCTTCTCCTCAAGCTGTGTCCTGTCAGCTCTTGAGGGCTAGAATCATGTCTTATTTATGATACTAAGCTGCTAAACAAAGTTACTACATTACATACAGATTTACTAATAATCTATTTCAGGTATTTATATAGCTCCTATTATCACTGTATCTGAGCACATTAAAATCTTTAGTGCATTTTTCTTGATAATACCTTATGAAGTAAAGATTTTAGCCTCATCCCTAGCTGGAGATGGGCAACGTGGCTAAGGGTCACAGGTTAATGGCCTGATACAAAAAGTAACTTTGTAGAATTTGGAAGTGTGGTCAGAAAAAACCCTACCTGACAATGTAAGTGATAGGCATCTAAATTTTCACTAGTCAAGTTACCTAGGTGCTTCTGATTCAGCTACTGCACATGGGTGCAATTGCAATTTGGCTCTGCTGCATATGCTGTTTGGGAGGACCCAAACTTCTCCCAGGTCCTTGCAGGAGATCTGATCCAGTAGACTTTCTGAAATCATGTCTAAGCCATATTGACAGCTTTGAGTTAAAAAAAAGCTTGCAAAATGCAGTGGTGTGACCAATTGTACTATGGGTCGGAGCACTAGCCCAGGAAGTGGTAGACTTTTGAACCTGAGGGGATTAAAACCCACATCCGTCCCTTCTTATAAACAGACTATAGGATAGGCCTTGATGGAATCTATGGGTTAAAGCTATTCAGTAAAGAACACAAGATTCATGCAGCCAGAGTAAAAGCAAGCAAGAGAAAGCCTGACTGTAGATCAATGTCAGGGCACTTCCCTGGCACCTCATTTTTCCTTTTTTGTGTACATGGTACTTTGTACCTAAGCTGGGTTTGTGAATCCTACTTCCTGACTTGGGAACCTGTCAGCATAGGGACATTCAGCACTATCACACCTACATCCCTTTGGTTGTGTCTACACTGCATCCTTGGCACTCTCAAGGCTGCTACTGAGAAGCAGGCCCCATGCACCCAGTCCCTAGGTGCCAAACCTGGGAAGGAGGCACTGGAGCACTTTCAGAGTTATTCTACTGTTGTTCTAAGCAGGTTCCTGTCTAGATGGTATTATTCTCTTCTCAGAATTAGACTGATCATCATATTTGGGGTCAGGAATAAATTTTTCCCCCATGGACAGATTGGTATAGACTGTGGGGGTTTTACCTTCCTCTAGAGTAGGAGCATAGCCTTCCACTTGGCATCTCCTGAGTGTGTATTAACAACCTTTTACAGAAGCAGGACATTGGCTGATGCACGGTCCCCCTGCTTTCCCTGTGACAGGTTTGGGTGTTACATCTTGTTGTGTTAGGGTCACTGGCGATGTGTAGGGTAGGCGGTGCACGTGGGTGCATGTGCACCCCCTGGAAATGCCAGTCGCAAAACCAGAAGTGCTGGCGAAAGTGCGGTTCCAATTTTGCCACTGGTGATTTTGGCCTCAGTGAACAGCTGCTGGGGAACCCCACCCCCCTCCGGTCAGCCTCCCCTCCCGTTGGTGATCTGGTGCCCTGCCAGTCGCCCATGGTTAGGGTGGATGGCTGCTTTACAAAGAGTTGAGATGGATTTCTATAGGGTGGTTGGATAGGGATGATCCAGCCCCTCAGGGAGGGGGTTGGAAAGGATGACCTCTGGAGGTCCCAGCTTCTCTCCAGTCTTGTGATCTGTGCCTGTGGGCAGAGGGGTAGCAGGTGGGAGACTCGGGACTTCTCCTGGGCCAGGGGGGAGCTGAGGCACCTACCCTTTGCCAATATGGCCCTAAGTCGCCTAGGGCAAGGTCAAAGGATCAGAATCATAGAGAAGTCAGGCTGGAAGGGACCTTCAGAGGTCCTCTAGTCCAGGGTTTCTCAACTGGTGGGACACGTCCCACCAAAGGTCCTCTAGGTGGGACTTGGATCACAGCGGTGAAACTGAAGTGCCACGGCAGGACTTCTGGTTTCACTTTTGTCCGCTGTTGGGGGACCTCCCCCCACCCTTTAAATGGCCTCCGGGGGACTCCCTGCCCACTCATGGGCCCGTGGGACCAGGATTTTTTGATGACGTAGGTGGGATGTAAGGTGCAAAAGGTTGAGAACGGCTGGTCTAGTCCAACCCCCTGCCTGCCGCAGGCTCCTCTCTATCCAAACCACCTTGCACCATCCCTAGCACTCCTGTCAACCCTGGCACAACACAAAGCGAACACCCCCACTTGCCACAGAGGCAAAGCAAGGAGACCCAACCCCATGTTGTGAAGGCAAGGCTTCGCGGCGGAAACCTGTCAGCTCGAGGGGCTTTGGCGAGACGAGCCCACCTGTCGCGCTGGTTCATCCCGGGGAAGGAAGACGAGGGCGCCCTTTCCTCGTGAGGGGAGCGTGGAGGGACCCTTTTACTGAGCCACAGGGAGCGCGCCTGAGGGGCCCTGCTGCCCTCCCCCTTCGACCCGCTGCCGCAGGAAGGCGGTGGGGGGACCAGCGGCCGCCTTCCTCTTGCTGCAGGTGCATCCCGCGCTGGGGGGACCTGCTGCTGCGCACTACAGCCGAGGGGCGCTGCTGCTGCTGCTGCTGCTGGCTGGGAGGAGGCAGGGAGCGGGGAAAGCTCCTCCCGCCCACACAGCAGCGGCAGCGCAATCCATTGTGCCGGCGGGCGGGGACTGGAGCGCACACACGCAGCGCTGGAGCCCCGAGCCAGCCGCCCTGCGTCCCGCCGCCGCCACCTCGGCCGGGTGAGTACCCCGCGCTGGGAGCCCGGCCTGCAGTGCGAGCCGCAGCCCCGGGCGGGACGCTCCGTGCCCTCGGTTGCCACGGAAACGGCGGGGAGCGCCGAGCCTGCCCCGCCGCGGCACAATGGGC
>NW_017729026.1:43759347-43771670 GCF_001723915.1 Gavialis gangeticus | reverse complement strand
GGCTATGGGGGGTGCTCTTTCCCGCCGCAGCCTTGGAGCCGGGTTCGACTCCGGGATAGGACCTCAGCGGGGAAGCGGGTGGCACCCCGGCTCCAATCGTGTGTACCTGACTCGGTGTTTCCAGCCACCTTGCATTGCTCCCCTCCGCAGGGGCAGTTCAGTTCCATTTTCGTAGGATCCTGGGGAAGCAGAACTGAAAGAGACCTCTGAAGGTCATGGAGCCCACTGCCTCTCGACCGTCTTTGGACCACGACCCCTTTGTAAACATCCCCACGCAGTGCCCTGCACTCCCTAACCCCAGGTGCCAGCCCCCCCAGTGTGTGGGGCAGGGGGGCCCCAAGCAGCCCCATGTGGGCTGGAAGTCTTTAAGGAAAAGCCACAGCTTCCCATCGTTTTTCTCTTATAAAAAAGAATCCATTTCTAAAGTTTGTTTGTGACCTTTTCCATGTATTCTTGTGACCTGCTTTTGGGTGACGACCCAGGGGTTGAGAAATGCGGATCTACTCCAGCTCCCTGCTTGAGACAGAATCACCCCTGACTAAACCATCCCATCCCATCCCATCCCATCCCATCCCATCCCATCCCAGTGTCTGTCCAACTTGGCCTTGAAAATGTCCAGAGATGGAGAGTTCACAGTTTCTCACAGTTCATAGTTGTTCCAATGCCTGACCACTCTCATAGTCAGAAAGTTCCCCTGAATCTCCAGCCTAAATTTCCCCTGCTGCCACTTGAGGCCCTTGCTCCTAGTCCTCCCTCGTACAGCCAGAGAAAAGCTCAACTCCATCCTCTATGTAATCACCCTTCAGGTATTTGAAGACTGTTATTACATGCCGCCTCAGTCTTTTCTTCCCTTGATGTTACACACACTCACACTTGCGACTTGGGCTAAGTGGTGGAACATCAGGTTTTAGTCAAGGATACTGTATATATAATACCTCTGTGTGGGCACACATCTATAGCAAAGTGTGGGTCTGGTGCGAAATGGGCTTTCGCCCTTCAAAGAGTCCTTCCCCATTTGCATTCTCTCCTTAATGTAGTAACAGAAACAAGCTCTTTTTTCACAACCTATGTGAGAGCACAACATGCTGGCATTAGACTGTCTTCTAACTCACATATTCAGAAGAATGATTTGGTCCCTTATCCTGGGCAGTTCAAAGAGATCAAAGCTAAGCATGGGAATAAGTGCTTGTAGGAGTGGGGACTTCTCATACCAAGACCAGACTTGACCCTCAGTTGCACTGAAGCTGACTCTGATGGGAAATTTAGGCTTGCAAATGATGGAATGGATGATTGTGGGACTACATAGGTGTGACTGAAGGCTGGATTTGGCTTGCAGAATCTATACTGAGGATGTATGAACCAGAATGAACATGACTTGGTTTTAGAGTCTCATGCTGAGTTTGCAGGGCTGTCGGCAATATTCATGGAATAACTGAGAACTGATAATTGAGAGCCACCAAACCTGGATCTTAGCAATGCTATTTATGAAAAAAAAATACTTTTTTTTCACTTGGACAACATGTAAAAACAGGCAAAGTAGGCTCTTCTTTCAGTACATTTTTACATCCTGACAAAAAAAAAAATCAATGTTTCAAGCTTAGGTTCAACTGATTATAAAGGTAAAACTCAGCTAATGATTAGGATATCGTTATTGTCTGTTTCTCAGTATGGAGTAAGGAAAATATGGCTTACAGAAAAATTCAGTTTAGAAAGTAAGAGCCTTGTTACACCTTAGGTTGTAAGTAGCACAAATGTTAATTGGCTTAGTGTTTTTCAGTTTAGTGGAGCAGTCTCACCTTAAGGCAAAAAACCATCTCTGACTGTCCTTCACCTGCACGCCTGTGGGGGCAGGACTAGGAACTGTGTATGGCCCCAGGCAGAGGCAGCACCCCATAATGTTCCTTGTATTTTTTGTGATTAAAAATTCTTCGAGCCTCCTAAATGAGAGCTCCTTTCAATCTGGGGACCAAAAGGTGGTTGAAGCATCCCTTCCAGCTCCAGGTGATGCCAGGAACTGATGTGTATTGGGGCTGGGGTGCCTGTGGCTGGATGGGGTGCTGGCTATGGGGAGGAGGACCACACAGGAGGCACTGCAGCTGCCAGGTGCTCCAGGGCTGTGGCACTGGCTTTGCCAAGCAGGAGCAGTGAGCAGGTCTGTGTGGCGGTGGGAGGCACCGCAGCTGCCTGATGCTCCAGGGCTGCAGCACTCACTCTTCCTGATGCATCCAGGGGCCTCCGCCCAGACTGGCTCACTGCTTCCACTGGGAGAGCAAGCACTTCAGGGCTGGAGCATCTTGGGATACTGGAAGACTTCAGCTTGGGGGCATAGCTGTGGGGAGTGGCCACACCTTAGTGGAACAGGAGCAAGGTTATGCAGAGTAGAGATAATCCTGCCTTGAAGTGGTGTAATTTGAGCTGAATGAGTGCTTTAAGTCACATAAGGGTATTAATGTGCAGCCAATCCAGAGGTTAACTAAGAGCTCCAGAAGCCACCTAAAATTACCATGTAACAAGGCCCTAATAGATCTAACCCTGCTTCCCTGAATGTTAATGTCAAGGGTTTGAGGAGTGGATTCTCACTGCCTGATCCTGCAGCAGCACTGTGGGAGCAATTGTGCCTTCCAGAGTCTCATTAGTTTTGGGGATCTGCCTGCACAAAGCAGCTGTAAGAATTGGAGCCTTGTCTCCACAGTATGATTAAGAATAGCTTTTCAGCTATATTTTGTAAGGGTATTTATTATGAAAAAAGAGATTTTAAGAGATTCCAGTGATTTTGTATTGAATAAATAATATAGTTATCACAAACTTTGTAAAATGGTAGTGTGTTGTCAGTTAGTGGACCTTTTCTAACAAAGTTTAGAAATGATTCAGTATTATAAAGTTCCAGTGAAACTGCTTCAGACTATTTGCTCTTTTGCAGATGCTGACAGCATTTGACAACATTTTAAAGCACTTTGCAGATGTAATGAACTAAGAATTGTATTATAACTCTAAATAACTGTGACATTAAAAGTCCTCATTTTTGTGGGGGTGTAAGAATACCACCTTACAGTTATATTTGAGGGGGTACACTTCAGTTTAAGCTTTTATGTTCATATATTTTTAATATTCATAGACAGTTATCTACTCTCAGCCTTATTTCTGGCATTGTAGGTATGTTTGGTTCATCGATTTCATAGACATTAGGGGCTGGAAGGGACTTCACGAGATCATTGAGTCCAGCTGCCCTGCTATAGGCAGGAAGTTTGCTGGGGTCAAATGATCCCAGCAAGATGAGCATCCAAATGCCTTCTGAATGAGTCCAGAGTAGGTGCTTGCACCACCTTTGTGGGGAGTCTGTTCCAGACCCCGGACACTCGGACTGTAAAGGAAGTTTTCCTTATGTCCAGTCTAAATAGGCCTTCCAGAAGTTTGTAGCCATTAGATCTTGTTATCTCTTGTGGAGCCCTGGTGAACAACTGTTCTCCCAGATCTTGGTGTACCCCCCTCATATACTTATAGGCTGCCACCAAGTCCCCCCTCAGCCTTCTCTTTTCCAGACTGAAGAGCCCCATGTCCCTCAGCTGCTTCTCATAAGGCTTGCTTTCTTGGCCTTTGATCATGTGGGTGGCTCTCCTTTGGACTCTCTCAAGCTTATCCACATCCCTCCTGAAGTGGGGAGGGGGGCAAATTTCATTTGGTAAAATTTCACTTGGGAAGGTTTATTTAAGATATGGGTGGAAATGGTATTTTTAACGATCTGAACATTTCTTGGTGATTGGGAGGTTTTGGAGGTCATTTAGATAAATCAAAATCATCACTTAGCCAGAGTTGTTTGACCCCAGCATTCTTTCCTGCCCATGGCAGGGGGTCGGACTTGATGATCTGCTTAGGTCCATTCTGACCCTACCAACTATGAAACTATGAAAACATGTTCAACTAAAACTTCAAACTTGAGGGAAGCTAGGTGCTTCTAAGTGACAGCAATCTGATATGGAGTAATGGAGTTCTGTTTACATTTTTGTAAAATACCTAATTGGCATTTTCTTATTAGGAAAACACTAGACAGAAGGCCAGCTTAAGTATTGTCCTGATTACTGAAAGATCATGAGGATACTCAAGAACCACAGAGGATTTAGGGTTTTGGAACTTTGAATCATTTGGAACCAATCATTGGAAGCTTTGAAATCATGAACTCAAAATCAAGAAAGGAAATCCCAGTATCTTGGATATGATTTCAGAAATTTTTAGGGAACTTCTGGTTAATTAGGATGTCAGCAGGTCTGAGGATGACCTCTACCTGCACTTGATCTCATCTCATCTCAGCCATAAAATCAGTAAGACTGGCCCAGTTCACTTGTGTAAATGCCCATTCTTCACAAAAGTCAGTAGAAAGTTGCATATTAGTTCTTCATTTGGTCCATGACTTGAATAAGAACACAGGAAGAAACTAAAACAATATTTGAGAACTAGATTGTGACTTATGGGGTGTACCTACATGCAACATTAGGGTGAAGTGATAAACTCTGGCGCCGTTTGCATTGGACTTTATCACAGCACCCTAATGGCATGTGTAGATGCTCATACTTCTTTGGTCCAGGGTGCATGTGTTGTTCCTGGGACAGCAACAGTTTGAGCCGGGGTGGAGTAGCCCTGGGCTGGCCGGGGGTCTCCGGGGTCTGCTCCAGTCTCTGGGAGGTACCATCAGACAGTGGAGGGGCTGGGTGGAGCACAAGAGTTTGCCAGCATGTGGAGCCTTGTGGCTAGGTGGCAGGCAGGGGTCTGGCCTCCTGCTGCCTGGGCTGACCAAGCTCAGTGTACACCTGGGTCAGGGTCAGCATTTACACATGTGTTTAGGTGCAATTATTTTCACCACTGTAAGATAGTACTGTCCCTGACAGTACTTATAGTGGTGAAAATTAGTTTGCTGTGGTCTAATAACATTGCACATGTAGACTGTGATGCTTTACACCACGGTAAATTAGTCTACTGCACAGTTAAGTGCATGTGTAGATGCACCCATAAGGTATCAGAGTTGGAGAGGGAGCATTAACAAGATTTGTGCATGTAAGTAATATGAACAGGGATAAGGGTCTGTTCTTGCAAGCACTTTTAACAAACTGAAATCTTGTTTACTCTAGGAGACAACTTTCTTAGGATTGTTCTTGTGAGTAAAGATATCAATATAGTGGTATCAGTTTTCATGCTACATGTAAAAAAAGCCAGCCAGATTTGACCACCCAAAATACACTGTTCAGTTAGAAAGAGGGTTCTTTTCTTCCTGTTTTTATTTTTACTTTTGGTTCAGACGATGTTTCTGTTGCTGCTTGAGTACTCAGTTATTGATAAAATGTATCTTCTGACACTGATAAAGTGATGATTGGCACTGAACGCCAGTTTGAGATGAGCAGCTACAATTTAATGAAAAAGAATCCTCTTAGTATAAGACATAGCACCATAGCAGAAATTTTAGATTGACTTTCTTGACTGGAAGATGACTGACTTAAAGGCCAAGAACGGCAGTTGTTTATTTCCATACTAGTACAGGGAAGTGATGATTATAGCTGGACCAGAAATATGGATTGAATGAAGTGAAAAATGAAATTAATTTAAACACTTGGATGAGAACAGTTGACAATAGTTTTGGAAGTAACTGACCAGGCATAAATGCCATCCACTATAATTATGCTTTCTTCTTAGTAGACTTGTACTTGCTCTTCTTTCCAGTTCTTTTAATGCAGGAAATTCTCTGCCGTTCACATGTCCCATCTTTTCTGTTCTATGTCAGGTTTTACACTGAACCTGTTTCTGTAGTTTCTGGATAATTTAACTTAGTAATAATTACTGTAAGGATGCAGTTTACTCTAGAACTAGTAATGATGATTCAGCATCTTTTTCTGTTGAAATTATTTCATTTTTAAATTTATTTTCTTGTAAATTCAGTGGGCCTGGTTGCCTGTTCCTTTAAAAACGGTCACAGGAAGAATATCTGGGAATAGAAAATTCTAGGTTTCCCTAGAGATTCTTGCAACAAGAGGCCCAGATTTGCTTCCCACAAAAATTGAAGATCTGGACAGCATGAGAGCAGCATAGAGCAAGATGGCATGAATGTATCGAGCCATTCATACAGCATCTTCTGGACACTGAACTGTGCTGCCTGACTTATGTGCAGTTCAGACCTCTTAGGCCAATTTTGAGTTTGAACCAGTAACTTTAATTCACTCTTGCTCTTTTTGGCTTCTTACATTTTTTCAAAGTGAATTTTCTTGTTGGCTTATGTGCTGTTACTAATTTTTTGCTCATAAATAAAGTATATTCTTATTTATTTTTGATATATTTGAAATGTTGTTATTTCTGCCAGTAAAATATCAACCTCAGAGAAAAAATAATGAATATTCCCTTGATTAGTTTTGCCTTCTGTAGTTTTGCAGAAAATAATTATAGTTAACTTATTTTCCATAATAAATTGACAGTTGGCCATCTCTGAAAAGTATCTGTCATTTTCACAGGAAATTAGATGCTGATGAAAATGAAGTACATGTGTTTTTTATGGACCTGTGGCTTATTTTCAAGTTGTTGACTGTAACAGCGACTCTTTGCTTTTTTAATGGTTGTCTCGGGCTTAGTCATTCTGTTACAGGACTGAATCTTTAGATCCTGGAGAAATTTTGTGAGTATAGGAGAGAAAGATCTTTTGGAAAAAGGAAAAGAAGCAAATCATATTACCTGAGATGGAGAGATCTTGGGAGAGTGTAGGCCTATAGGTGGGATTAGCTTTTATTCCTTGACTATTTATGGAGGATACTGTTAGGATCAGTGAGGAGTCTCAAAGGTCATCAGGCAAACCTAGAAGTGGAAAGTGAAGAAAGGATGATTGAATTTGGGAGTTTATTGTTTAGGGCCCTAGGGTTGGAACCCATGGTAGATGGAGAGTATGGGCACTTTTTTATTAAACAAAAACCTTGAAAACCCTTCCACTAAGAAAAAAGATGAAGTGCTGGTTTCCTGCAGCAAATAGGCTAACTTGACCTAGAGAGTAGAATTAGCTTAAGTGGGGTTTTTCGGGGAGGGAAGGGGGAGATTTTTGTATTTGGACACTCTGGCTGGGCAAGGGAGGACTCTAAGCAGAGGAGCAAACTACCCTTTTCTGCAGAAAATTTGGATATGACTGTGTTTGGTGTGTTGAAGCAGCCTTCTTACACCAACAGTGAATATTTATGAAGCATAGTTTTACCTGCTTCTAGAAAGATTAATTTCTCAGGAAGACTAAATTGTAAACCTGCTCTCTTCTTTAGTCCTTTGGGTTTAATATTGTATGTAGATGTTATATATCAGTTGTTTTCAACCTTTTTTCATTTGCGGACCCCTAAAAATGTTTAAATGGAAGTGTGGACCCCTTTGAATGGTAAGGGAGGGTGTCACAGGATGGGGTCTCCAGGGATGGCCGTGATACCCCTAGGGCTCCTTGACCATGCCAGATCCTGGCCAACAGGCATCCTTTTTCTCACCTGCCACATCTTGTTGTAACTGTAATAAATAGGGAGGCTGCCCTCAAGTTTGTATTTTGGGCACAGTCCTGATGGACCTCACTGAACCCTGTGGGTTCTCGACCCCTTTTGGGTCGCACTCCAAAATGGATGCCTCTCATGACATCCTCAGCCTTATGGGCTTGATGCGTGGCTCCAAACTGTCCCTTTACCATGTCCCAAGCCTCACAGATAGTACTCACACCTGTGTCCCTCTGAGGCTTTAGTTTGACTTGGCCTCCTGTTGTTGCTGGGCTCTGTGCAGCCCTGTCTCTCTCTCTGCACCCCTTGGCGCTGGGGTCCACTCACCCCCAGATACTGCACTCACTCTGGCGCTGGGGTCCCCATACTGTAGTGGGCCCCCAGTGAGGCTTCCTCCCTCTCCAGTAGTCTCAGCCCAATCCACCAGTTTACAAACAGATATCAAAATATGAGCCCCTGGGCTATAACATAATGCAAGCAGCTCAGGGTGTGCTCTGTCCCTTTAAAAGAATCACCCTTCCCCCCAGCATTAGGTGCCTTGTAGGCCAGGGTATCTGTTGACCTCCTGAAGTCCCTTAATCTTACCAGGAGCCGAATGGGCTGTCAAGCCTCTTCACTTAGCTTCCTCTAGGACAGCTCCTTCCCCCTTGGCTACTGGCAGAGAACTGACTCTCTGGTCCCAGTCCTGGGGTTTATATATGACCCAGGCCCCGCCTCTTCCAGTCAGCTGACTGTCTGCAGGTGTGGGCTAATTCCCTCATTTCTGCTGCCATGGTAACTTGCAGCTGAGGGGTTCCTGACCGACTGCTAAAGCTCTCTCCCTAGGCAGTTTCCACCCTTAAAGGAGCAGGCACTTTAGTGCCCTGTGACAGTGGGTATTCACATACTCTTGATTCATTATAATCACCTTTTGTGTATCCCTTAGACATGGTCTGCGGACCCCTAAGGGCCCGCGGACTATAGCTTGAAAACCACTGTTATATATCTATGAGCAAAAGAATGAATATGACACTGACTGGCCACCAGGTGCATCTGGGAGCAGTCTGGGAGCTTAAACCAGGTGGTCTTACAAGATCCAGGGTGGTAGTATAAGTGTAAAGGCACTCATTGTCATACTGGGGTTGGAGTGTTGGAGTACTCTAGGAAATGTATGAGAGGTAGTATGTTTTTGTGATATATTTTATTGGAACATCTCTGTACTTGGGAAAGAGGTTTGACAAGCTTTTGAGCACAAAGTGCCCTTCCTCACGTCTCCTTGACAAATGTCTCTCTCAACTATACAGCCAGTCAAATAAAAGATACAGCAAAAAAAAGCCCCCAAACCCATACCCTTCTAAGTCACCTAATGGCTGAGATTGCTTGGGGCAGGTGTAGTGGAGGATATTTTCTGTGTACGCATGTAGGTCTCCATCTTTTGAAAATTTTCTAAATAGCTTTCTCCATTCATTCAAGAAATTAAAGGTGGCCTTGATCACAGTGAACTGTAGTAATAACATAGGGACAAATCTTGCTCCTGTTTATGTCACTACAGCCACTGATCTTGCCTTTTTAGTTTTATGCCTAACTGAGATCCATAATGAGCGAACTACTGAATATGGAAGTGGTTACACTGGGAAAAATCAGAGACTTGAACATGAATAATACTTAGGATATATTAATATTCTTCCTTTAAATAACATGAAACTACCCACAGTAATAACTTAATGGTGAAAATATATTTCATAGTATCACTGTTGTTACAATATTCTGTACTAATCATTGAGAACAAACTACTTTATGTATAAAACCGTCTTGTGAACTAATTCAGATTGGTGCTTTAGAAGGCATTTTTACTGCAGCTGTCTTTTTTTTCTAGAAGTTTTTTTTCAAATTTGTGTAACGCCCAACTGTAAAATCAATGTAACCCCATCATTCATAAAGTTTCTCTTGTACTTTGTTATCCAAGTCCCCATTTAGTATTTGAATTAAAAACAAAACAAACAAACAAAATCCCAACAACAGAGCAAGAAGAAGAAAAAATTTCTCCTGTTCTATTCTAGGCATTTAAAAGGTTATCAATTTACATTTTTTCATCTCGTTTAATCTCAAAGACCTACCTCCATCTAGAGTTCCATTCCTAGTAGTATGCCAGAGCAGTGTTTGACCAGGAATTCATATGAAGGAGGACTATCTACTGAACTGTCAACAGCACTAGATGTTTGGAGATTTTTTGCCCATGAATTAATAAGGCACAGCTCTGCTGAGTTCATGAGCTCTGATGAGTTCAGTGCTCAAGGTCTTTTGACTGTCATGTTGGGGGAGACCAGCGGCATAAAATTCCATTCCAAGTGTTTTTCTGAATTTAAATGTGTCACTTTTTTTAGTAACCTAAATATGAGGTTAAAAAAGTAGTAGAATTTTATAAAAGCTGTTCGGTAACCATATTAATTTGTTTTAAAAATGATTATTGCAAGGGACAATAATACATAATCATGCATAAGAATTCTGAAATGGACATAACCAGATTTAAATTCTTATTGTGTCTGAAATATATTCCATCTGCATTTAAGTGAAATAAAGGTTAGGTGAAATAACATCTGAAGGGCTGTTGTACTTGATCAACTAAAGTAGGATTCCATCTGGTTTATCGGGATAAATAGAAGTAAAACCTTCAGTTAGTATGTAATATAATGGTATGTAGCATACACTTTATGAAGGCTTATTCTCTGTATTCATTTGTTTGATAAGGTTTTTGAATAGTTTTTTTCTGGCCCATTAACTTTCTAAGTAGAAGAGTGATTGTAAATGCATTTCTTCTAGCCAATTTCTAATACAATATAGCCTTCTTACAGTGAGGTGTACCTTTTTAAATAAAGCTGAAGGATTTTAGTTCCCTTCTTGACACAAGGCGTTTTGAGAAACTATCTTGATTATTATAGGGTTCACAATGAGTAAATATGGTTTCAGTTAAAATGACCAATATTTAGACTTTGAACAACAAAACAAAAAAGAATGAAAGTGAAGTTTCTAGGGAAGAGGTAAGAAGTTCCAAAGAGGTAAGATCAGTCCAAGCATGGCCAACCTGGAGGTGAACTAAGTTAGACTGGATATGGCTAGATCAGGGGCGGGCAATTATTTTGGGTGGAGGGCTGCTTAACTAGTTTTGGTGAGCTATAGAGGGCTGCATGACTAGTTCTGCCCCTTGACAGTTTCCCGGCCCCCTTATTGCCATCTTGGGACCAGAAGTCCCACCCCTAACCCCTGACCTATGCCACCAGAAGTCCCTCCCCTTGCTGCCCCCCCGGCTCCTGATATTCCTTTTGGGAGGGGAGGGTTGCCATCTTAGAACCAGAAAAAAAACAAATCATACACTAAAAGTCAAATATCTACTATAACTTATTAATTTTATTATAGAAAATATTTTTTCATGGTTTGTGTTTCTGTAGTATACATAGGGGTGATTGCACAATAACTCAAAAATATTCTTAGCCTTGTATATTGTGGGGATGTGTGTGTATGATGTGTAGAGCAGGTGTGTGGTATGTGTGTAGTATGTATGGTGGTGTGTAGGGGTGGGGGTGTGTCTGTGTGGTAGGGTGTGGGGGTTTGTGGGGGAGTTGTGAGGGGGTGTGGCAGTGTCTAGGGGACATAGGGTATGTTGGGAGGTTGTGGGGGGGTGTGGGTGTGTGGGATGTGAGGGGGTGTGGGGACCCCCTCCCCACACTGCTCCCATGGCACAGCAGCAGCATGCAGGGCTCTCAGGGCACAGACTCTGGCCAGCGCTGCACATTGTGGCGAGGAGCGCAGCTTCCATCGGGTAGTCTGTCTCACCAGTGCTCCCTGCCACTCATGCGCAGCCCTCACACTCGCTGGGCACAGGAGGGAAACCCTTCGTGCTGGAGCCAGATTCCCACCAGGGCTATGCAGCAGGGGAGGGAATCCTGAGGCACCTTCCTCTGGGGGATGGAGAAGGCAGCCAGCTCGAGCACCTCAGGCTTCTCTCCAGTGCCACACAGCCCCGGTGGAGAAAGCAGCTGACTCCAGATATGGGGCTTCCCTCCCATGCCTGGCGAGTGCAGGGGCTGTGCGTGAGTGGCAGGGAGCACCAGCAATACAGACTACCTGATGGAGGCTCCCCTTGTGCAGTGGTGGCTGGAGCTGCGTCCCACTGGGCATCTGCTCCCTGAGTGCTCCCACCTGCTGCTGCTGCTGCACACCTCCCGTTCAGTAACTATATGAATTTATTTTAGCGTGGAACTCAGGTGGGTAGTGTGTGCGCGAGAGTGGAAGGGTATGGGGACCACCCCACACTCCCATGTCGCGCAGCCCCAGCAGGCAGTGTGCCCCAGCCCTATGCTCCAGGCTCCTGCCCAGCTTCAGCCCTGCCCTGCTGCTTCCCTACCTGCTGGTTGGAGCCAGCAGGAGACTGGGGAAGTGGAGCAGGTCCCTGGGGACTGCAGCAGTGGCAGCAGCAGCCCTGCATGGAAGCTGCATGCTGGTTAGCCGGGCCCTTCTGCCTACAAGGGTGTGGGAACAAGGCAATAGGGTATGATTGGGGCTGTGAGTACATGTGGGTGCCCTGCTCCCACCATTGTGGGTGGAAGGGCTGGGACAGGCACAGTATGTTGGTGGGCTGGATGAAAGTGCTTGGTGGGCCACATCCAGCTCACAGGCTGTATTTTGCCTGCCTCTGGGGTAGACCGATCTACACATTCTGAGCATAGCGCTCGGGCTGGGAAAGCCTAGCTGCTGGCCCCACCCCTGGTGCTGTGCTTTTCCTATTTCCCACCACCCAGTACCGGGCTATATTTAATCCTCCAGCTCCCCCCTCCCCTCCCCAGCCCCCCAACCCCAGAC
>NW_017729026.1:43754910-43758896 GCF_001723915.1 Gavialis gangeticus | reverse complement strand
GGTGGAAGGGGAGTGGGGAGGGAAGGGGTGTGGGGGGGCAGATCAGTGCTCCCCACAGTGAGGGAGGGGACAGGGGGAGGCACTGCCCAGGTGGGGTGGGGGGGCCAGAGACACAGCTTATGGGGGGAGGCAATTCCTGCTGTTGCTTGCATCCCAGAGGGCATGGAGGGGGTGTGCCCCCCAGATCTGTGTGGGGCAGGATGGCCTGCAGCTGGGGCTGCGCTGGGCTCTTCTCAGCAGGGGCTGGGCTTGGAGCAAGCTCTGGTGGTGCTGGGATGATGCTGCCTCCATCTCAGATTTCACCGTCACCAGCCACCCAGCACAGCCCCGGCTCAATTCCCTGCCTCCACCCACGTGCCAGGAAGAGCAGGGGCTGTGCTGGGTGCCTGGCAGCGGCAGCACTGGGAGCGGGGCAGCAGTGAAATTTGGGGTGGATGCAGCATCCTGCCAGCACCACTGGTGTCCAGTCTGAGCCCAGCCCCCACCAAGAAGAGCCCTGCGCAGTCCCGGCTGCAGCTTGCCCTGTCCCGTGCAGATTCAGGGGAACTGTCTCCTCCTCCCCACCGCCACGAGTCATGGCTCTGCCCTCCCTTGCCGCCTGGGCAGCGCCTGTCCCTGCCCCCTCCTTCACTGTGGGGGTGTTGATCTGCCTCCCCCCACTCCTTTTCTCCCCCCTCCCCTTCTACCACACCAGACTTACTAGCTGGAGGCAGTTGTATTGGAAATCAGATCGGTATTGGCCAATATGCCTCCTTAAATATTGACTATCAGTATTGGCCCCAAAAATTTGTCGGTGCATCGCCCTAGTCTCTATTGAGGTATGGCCGCTGAATTATTCTCAAAGGTAAACTGCATAGGACAATTTTTCCCAAACTTTTGATACCTGGGCACACTTTTTTTTCTGGATTAAAATTGGTGGCACACTTCACTCTTACACCTGAAAAGGGGTGTGTGTAATATATATATATGTGTACATATGCACACACATACGTATGAAAGCCTTATTCAGTGTTGCCCAGTTTTTTGTCACTGTTAGGGGTCCATGACAAAGGAGATGGCTTGAAAAACAAAGAAAGGAGCGGAGATACAAAATGTATGTAGTTTGCTCTGCTCATGACCACTAAAATTTCCAGCTGAACTTCTACTAGGAAAAGAGTGACTGAGCAGTGCTTAAGGGAGTAAAGGTGTTTAATATGGATATGTAGGGTTTGCCATGTATTCAGTATTAGGGGCCTAACACTTCTTGTACACTAATATATTTCTGTTGGTTTTAATGGATTTATCCTCTTCTAACATAAATAAGAGGAGATCGGGTTATCAGTCTACCTAGTGGTTGCAAGGTGCCCATCACCATTTTTAAAACCTTTATATTTGATTGGGGTTTTCTTTTTTACAAACTAGTATGTCTTAAAATTAGTATCAGAAACACAAAAAGGATATCTGGCTTTGAAAGTACTGAGTTGTAACTCTTGTTCCTAGCCTGTTTCTTGTCTAGTCTAGTTAATGGCAATCTAGGGTAATTTTGGCTAATTAGAAATGTTGTTAACAAGTTACCATGTGATTGGGGATATTTGGAAAATATACAAATTCTAGATTTTTTAGAAAAAGGAAAAAAGGCTTCTATAACAGGAGAAAAAGGAACACCTTCTTTAAGAAAGAAATGAGACATAAATTTGCCCCAAATTAAGATGAGGCAGAAACAAATCTTATAGTTTTAAATGCAGAGATTTATATAAGGTAACCACATCAATTTTTATTTAGAATATTCCCACATTATTTTTATAACACCTCAAACACAGGAAAATTTTCTCTTTATCCCCAAAAGAAACATGTTATAGACTGATGCAGAAAAAGACCTAAAGCAATATTTTTATTTGTATTGTGATAAGAGCTTAGGAAACCAGTCAGCCTGAGCTCACTGAGCTAATGAGTGTACATGTTGTGGCATTCAATTAATGATACCAGCCTGTGTAGATGAGTGGTGAAATACATCTATGTAATCATTCTCTTGCCAGCCTATAATATCTGCTCCTGATTAATAATTTATTAGCTTTTATACTCTTATTATTATAGGAACAACTGAAGGAGATCATCCAGACTTTCTGGGTGCAGCGCTGGAACATGGGGTTTGCAAGCTCTGGTCTATCTCAAGCTTAGGCAAGACAAAACAAGAAAAGGGGCTGACAGTACGGGTGTCTTTTCCTTCACTTTCCCTCTTAAAGCAGTGGGGGTAAATTGTGTTAAATTGGTGTTTTATTTACACATGCATTGTCAATGAATCATTGTAAATAAATGCTGCTACTACAGTTTCCAGAAGAGGTAAACCAGCTTTAGAGTTCTTGAGCAGCTTTTGTGTAGGAGAGATACCAATCACAACAAACTGGTTATATAATGGATTCAAAATAAACAAGAGCTCAGCTCTTATTGGTACCTTCCCAAAGCAGAAAGAGATGGTGGTTAAAGAGAAACAAATTATTTTAAAATACTGAAAGCTCTTAGCTTGCCAAACATATGGCCAAGTTCAGTAATGTTTAATTTTCTTTTGTTCTCAGCCTACAGAAGATCCAAGGAAGTCAAAGACAGTGATTGTAGTGAATTGCAGTCTCAAAGAAAGGTGTAAATCTGCCTACACTACAGAACTTAATGCTGCCCAAAACCTTTTGAACTCAGTCCAAGGTATTTTCAAACTAAGTCCCTTTTGTAACTTGAGATGCTACTTGAAAAGGTTAATCATAAGTCAGGGCACTGAGGTACAGCAAAAGTAAAGATCTTTTACTTTCCACTAAGAGGCACTGAGGTACAGGAGAAGTAAATAACTCATACTTTCTGCTAACAAAATATTTCATGCAAAGTTGGGTTTCCTTATTTTGATAGTTGATTAAACAGGCAATTTTTTAGTGCAGAAAAGGAATCTCTCTACATATTTCCTCTTCTGTTGCTGACTCACAATTTTCAATCCAATGTTACCATACAAAATGTTCTTAATTAAGTAATATTTGAATTTGCAAAGCATTTCTAGTGATATAGAATGATACACTTGTACATTTGAGTGTTTCTTAAAACATTTTATAGAAAAACTGAGCCAAATACCGTAAGTCGAACTCCACTTTTACTTTAAATCAAAGGAGTTTAATTAAAGTCTCAATAAAACCCATGTTGCAGATCATGTCTGACATTAGCTGTTTTTGTACAATGATTACTGTGCTTTGCAGCCCACTGCAGAGACCTCTCTAAAGTTGAAATCTGAGTGCGGGACAAGAGCAGACTTGGATCTGGGACTAGGACTGCTTTGTTGTCCCTGTACCTCATCCATAAAGATCACATTTGGAGCTGTATTATTTTTTTCACTGCTTTCCTCCAGGTAGCCAAAATGTTTCTTTACAAATAAAGGGTATTGGAAGTAGATGGTTCCAGAGGAACCAGGGGAGACGCCTTGTTGGACCTAGTGCTGGCCACAGGTGATGACCTGGTGAGGGGGCTGCGGGTGCTCGACCACCTGGGTGACAGTGATCATCGCCTGCTGGAATTCACCATCCAGCGCAAGGTGGCAAAGGCATGCAGTAAGGCAGTGGCCCTAGATTTTAGGAGGGCAAACTTCAGCGAACTAAGGAGGATAGTTGGAGAAGCGCTGAGGTCCCGGAGGGGAGGGGAGCCAGGTGTCCAAGGAGAGTGGTTGCTCCTTAAGGAGAGGATCCTCCAAGCCCAAAGGAAGGTAATCCCAACGAGGATCAAAGGGAGCAGGAGAGCACACAAGCCTCCATGGCACACCAAAAGCATCTGGGAATGTCTCCTTGCTAAAAAGGAGGCTTACACCCAATGGAAAGAAGGGGTCATCACCAGGGAGGACTATTTTGCAGTTGCTTGGGGATGTAGGGGGGTAGTTAGGAAGGCCAAGGCAGAGATGGAACTGGGACTAGCTTCCCAGATTAAGGACAATAAGAAGTCCTTTTTTAAATACATAGGGGGTAAAAAGAAGGTCCCGGGTA
>NW_017729026.1:43742477-43749910 GCF_001723915.1 Gavialis gangeticus | reverse complement strand
TGCACCTGGGGAGGAACAACCGGCACCACACCTACAGGTTAGGGAACTCCCCTCTTGTCAGCACAGAGGCAGAAAAGGATCTTGGAGTCATCATTGACTCCAAGATGAAGATGGGCCGGCAGTGTGGGGAGGCAGTTAGGAAGGCCAACCGTACCTTGTCATGCATCCACAGATGCATCTCGAGCAGGTCCAAAGAGGTGATCCTCCCCCTCTATGCGGCACTGGTCAGGCTGCAGTTGGAGTACTGCATCCAGTTCTGGGCGCTGCACTTCAAGAGGGATGTGGACAACATGGAGAGGGTCCAGAGGAGGGCCACTCGCATGATCAGGGGACAGCAGGGCAGGCCCTATGAGGAGAGGCTACGGGACCTGAACCCATTCAGCCTCCAAAAGAGAAGGCTGAGGGGGATCTTGTGGCCTGTTATAAACTAGTCAGGGGGGATCAGCAAGCATTGGGGGAGTCACTGTTCCCCCGAGCATCGCCAGGAGTGACCAGGAATAACGGTCACAAGCTGGCAGAGGGTAGGTTTAGGTTAGACATCAGGAGGTGCTACTTCACGGTCAGGGCGGCTAGGGTCAGGAACCAACTTCCAAGAGAAGTGGTGCAGGCTCCTACCCTGGGGGTTTTTAAGAGGAGGTTAGATGAACACCTTGCTGGGGTCATTTGACCCCAGTGCTCTTTTCTGCCATGGCAGGGGGTTGGACTAGATGATCTGCTCAGGTCCCTTCCAACCCTAGAAACTATGAAACTATGAAACTATCTCTGAATGACTTGAGTGTTTCAAAAGAAAAGCATTTCCTCGCCAGTTGTTTTCTTGGCAAGATGCAGTCCAGACATGGGTACCTGGCTTGAGTTTGTAGGCAATGGATTCCTTCAGTAACCTGATATATAAAGTATAGATGGATGTTGGGGAAACCTTTTGCTCTCAGTAATGTTGCTAATTCTAGTTTTTAAGTGTTTTTGAAGAAAACCTGGCATGGCTACTATAGCTTAGTAATGGAATTTCATCATGTATAAAGATAATGTAGTTTTATTTTCAGTTTGTGGATGTACTTTTGCTTCATTGGAAGTTAGTGACTTAGTAAAATTAAATAGACTTTTAGTAGACCATCAGAATAGTTATGGTTACTAAGGTGAACCAGCCTGATTTGTCAGTGAGATAGTGCTGTGATATAGCATGGTGACAAGGGACTTAAAAATGGTCTAAGTCAGGGCTTTGTTACGTGTTAATTTTAGGCAGCTCCTGGAGCTCTCAACCTCTGGATTGTCTACACATTAACACCCGAAACTAGTTTTAAGCACCCTTTAGGCAGTTTAAAGTTAGACCACTCTAGGGCAGATTTCTCTTTGATCCATATTACCCAGATTGTGTTCCATTAATGTGTGGCCACTCCCCACAGATGAGGTGCCCAAGTTGCAGTCTTCCAGCATCCCAGGATTCAGTGTCCCTTCCCTCACCCTCCTGTTCTGTGTGAACAAACTTTCTACCTCCAGAACTCTGCTGCTTAGGGGGCAGTTCTTGCGCCAAGCCAACTTCTTCTCCCACCACCAAGGGTGTGACCCCTTGCAAACAGCCTGCAGAGTACAATCCAGTGAGCCAGGTTTCAGGGCATGCGTGGGTCCAGGAGTGGGTTCTAGCAGGGGTGGAGGTGGAACAAGGCAGAGCTGAATGAGGCAGGGCCCCATGAACTGAGGCTTCCTTCCTGGGGGAGGGGCAATAGCTCTCCGAATAGCACCTTCCCTCACTACTGCCACCTCCCAGCCACCCTGGGGAGCATGACCAGCACTTCCCACCTCCCAAATCCCAATTTTTAATTTTTTTGTACACATTGGGTGTGTTTACACATGCATTTAAGCATGACTAAATTTAATGCACATTAAGCTAATGTGTATTAAGTGATTTTTGGCAGGTGTCTACACGTGCAGGCACTTGGCGTTAAATTTCACCTAATTTCACCATTTATAATTTCACCATAGCCTAATTTCACCATTTATAATGCACATTAGGGGTACACACATGTAGACACACACCCATAATGTGCAATAAATTAGGCTAATGCACATTAATGCAGCTTGTGTAGATGGGCCCATCCTGAAGTAGCTCTCTCATGTTACAACATCCCTGGAATGTTTTTTTGTTTAAGTATTGTCAGCCTAACGCATTCAGAATGTGGGAGTTGGCCTCTAGACTTCATGACTTTAAAATCTTTTTGATTTTTTTCATATTTGTTTTCTGGTTTCTGAAGCTTTGGGTTATGCAATCCTGGGTGCATCTATATGAAACGCTGACTGCACAGTAGCCCAATACTACTGCATAGTAGCGTCATAGTAGCATCACAAAATTGTTTTTAAGTTTCTGATCTCAGTTTGACTGAAATATGGGTTAGATGCCTAAGTGCCTTTTGAATCTGGCCCTATATCTTGTCACCATCAGGTTATTAAAGAACTTTATAGACAATACAAAGTTCAAATAGCCCTGCTAGTTTTTGGAAAACATAGACAATGTAGCATCCTTTTGGATAAAGACAGCTAACCCTTATTTACAGGTGCTTTGACTTCTTATCTCTTACAGGCAATAACTTCTGGCTTATGCTTTGGAGACTTACTTGTCAGAGTTAGCTTTGCTCTGCATAATTCACCAAATTGATATGTAATGTGATGTTTGATACAGATCTGCTAAGTCTTATAGCACTTATACCCACTTATGCCATCAAAAAGCTGCCTAGTATGTAAATTGAACCTTATATATCATAAATAACCTTCATGTTTCTAATAGTTGTGTTTGTCTCTTTTGGCTCCCCTGTCTTAACTCACCATAGACACTGTTAAACTCTTTCAGTCACTGGGCTAAATTTGGAGGTGGGGGAGGGGGGAGATGTGCTGCATACAAAGAAAGCTGTCTTAATCACTTTATAAGGAGTGATCTTTAGGTACCATCCCATCTAAAAATCATACTATTACTCAAACTAACATTGGCCTTAATTAGGAGTTTATTTTAGCAAATATATATATTTGGTCTTAAACCAGGTTTTTAGAATGATTAGCTGCTGTTTATTATGACCAACTTTCAATTCTGTTTAACTACTTTAACAAAATACCTAAATTGAGAAGTACTCGCAATTGAAAAGTACTCTGCAACTGCTAAAGATTTTTGTTTAGAGCTTTCAGTGTATGGTGCTTATGAAATAGCATCTTTAATCAAGTCACTAAATCCTTCCTGGAATGGAGTGCCCTTTTATTATCATCATATCATTTTGAATGGAAAGTTGTTCACAGTTGTATGACAGCTCATAGCAGTTGAAATCAAATGCCTTACACTTAAATGCTTGTGAAGACCAAGATGGTAATTAGTGAACCTGCTGACAACAGCAATATTTAATGTTGTTTTAAATAATTAAAATGATACTCACGAAGACTTCCTTGGCGCATAGTGCCAACATTCAGTAAAAAAAAAAAAGCAGCATATGATAGACTCAAATGAACTCTGTAACTTCCTCAGCTGCTCTTATAAAAAAAACCTATGGGGAAATCAATTGCATAATGCGGGCTGCTTGACTGTTTGGGGTGGGGTAGGGGGAGCAGGGGACGGAAGGAGAACAAATCTCTGCAGGGTTTTCCTCAGGCAATTTCCACACTGTTTTTTCAGGGTTTTTTCAGAGCTTCATGTGAATATGTCTGAATTCACATGAAGCTCTTGGGCTTCCTGGTTCTGGAGTCCCACCCTAGCCATCTTAACCTGTGTTATTTTGGCACCGTTAAAAGGAAATGGGACCCCATGGTTATAATGTTGCCCTAGAGTAGACCAAATGATGATTCACCTGTTAAACTTCACCTCTCCATCTGGTGGATGACTGGTAGATTTCTCCAGATCCACTTGGACCTCAGCCAGTTGGGCTTAGCTATCTCAAATGTTTTCCCTTTGAGTGGATCAGTCAGGGTGTCATAACATCTTCAGTCAGGATATCTCTGGAGCATTGAAGTATGACTACTTAGATGTCATCTCAAAAGGATTGCAGCAGGTGCTAAGACACATGGTTGACAACCCAGAGGTTGCATGTTTGAGGCTAAAATAGAAGCACTCACATCATGGCTTGTCAGATTCCATTGAATCTCTGAATTCTGCTAAATACATTGTTACAAGGACATGAAAAAGGCAAGGATTTCAAAAGAATGTCTGTCTTTTTTTTCAACATCCTTGATGACTCTTAAAATTTATGGATAGCTAGAACCTCCAATGACTTATATTTCACTACATTGCATACTTCAGAGAAATAGAGGCCTACTTAGCAAGAATTTAATAGCTGAGTACCTAGGAGTTGTCTTGCATTCATAAAACTTCATTACTTCTACAAATTATACTTCAGTACATTTACTGGAATATTATGAAGTGTTATCATAAATAATTCAAATAAACTACAAGCTGTTAAAACCCTTGAGGTATGCATTCAGTCCAGCTCTCAATATAGGCTGTGATTAAGTTCCTGCTGAATTCTGTGATAACAAGGGTTGGCCCCTACTATGTATTGTGGTGTAGTACATTTACATTTATTAATGTGTTTGATGTTGGGTTTTTCCTTTTAAATTTGAAGCATTCAGTGTTTACCTAATGGCTTTCCTTGCCGTTAGGGTGAAATAAAAAATTCTCAGGAAATTGCTCTTTTCAAGGTGGCTCCTCAGAAAACCTCACAAAAATGTCACTGAAATAGTCTGTTACTCACTGTGCTGATGCTGGGTAGCCTTTTTATTCATAAAAGAAAATTGTTCCTGTTGTGTGTTTTGTATTATTGTAGTCCTTCGGATACTGCACTTCTACAGTATACGAAAACTTCTTTTAAAAGTATCATCTATAACTGAAGCTGTGCAAGAAAAACTTTTTCCTTGGTCATTAGTTCTTCATGAATGTAATGAATCATGAAGATTAAAAAATAGGTATTCAATAATATTTATGTGAGACTTACCAAGCTATATTTTCCTCTATCAAACTGGCAAGTGTACCCCATTGCGATCATAATTGCAACAAAATGCTTCTACGTGTTCTTAAACATAGGGAAGCTGCCTTTGCGTTCAGCTATTAAAAATTTTTTTACAAATGCTTTTTAGATGAGTAACTTTGGATTGACTATAGTTAGGATTGCAAAGGGACACTTAAATTGGTTAACAACTAGTAAGTGGTTCCCAGTAGGAGCTGGTAGAAGCAGATTTTAGGAGCTTGCATCAGGGATCTGCATACTATGATACAACTACAAAACTTCCATCCTACCACTTCTGCAGAGTTCCTTTTGAACGTTTATGGAGAGAGTTAAAGTGGGGGAAACTGGGGCATGGGAGGCCATGCTTGTATCCACGCTTCTTCCATGGCAGTAGAATGCACAAGCCACAGGGCTCCTGCAGTGCTGAGGCAACAGTTGCAGCTGTAGAACTGGGCTGCATGTTTTGGAGTGGGGAAAATTCAGTTGAGCCAGTCAAAGTGTCAATGCAAAGAAATGTTCATCAGGATATGATCTAAGGCAGTGATTTCCAAACTTTTTTGATTGCGCACCCCTATCAATAAAAAATTTTTGAGCACACCCCCCAGTATATGTATATTTATATGTGTGCACCCCTATCAGTAAAAAATTTTTGAGCACGCACCCCCAATATATGTATATTTATATAAATATAAATAGAATTTCTATTATTTTCTTCCCGCACCCCAATGGATTGTCTTGCGCACCCCCTGGGGTGCACACACCCCACTTTGGAGACCACTGATCTAAGGGATAGGCTCTCAGTGTTTCATAGTAACTGGCAGTTTTTACAATGAATCTTAATCACTTAATTCCACCTTCAGTTTCACCTGCTTAATTTCAGTGTAGTTGCTAGTTTTTCTAACCAGCTGTCTTTAAAAATGCTAACAATTTAAATAAGTTAATAGAAAAGCTGCTAACTGGCAACACATTGTCTAATGAGGTATAAATAACATCTGCTTCAGACCATGCATTTGTCTAAAAGAAGAATAATTTCCTGTGCCCACACTATGTCTGTATATGTACACAATATTTACCAGATCACTGCATTTCTAGAGTGGATTAAAATTAATTGGGAGTTTAACTGCCCTTGACAGTTGTTTAGTATTTCACAAAACAAATATAATATGTTACTTGACTTGTCTGCAAGGCTAGGGACAGAAGTTACACATAAACTGGTTTAAGTGATCAGAAACTGGTTTAAACCTGTAACAGAACAGAAGTTCAGTGCATATAAACCACTTTCAAAACAGCCAAAACTAGTTTAAGACAAATCTGGTTGTATGTAGTATCAGACTTAACTGATTTAGGTCAAACCAGTTTATGGAACTTCTGTCCTAGACTCCTTCCTAATTCAAGTTAAATCAGAGTCCCCCAGCATCCCAGGATTCTTTGCGGCCCTGTGTTGGCCTGTGCTGTCTGCTCCAGCAGAGCAAAGTTGGCCCTGCCCCTCTGCTCCCTAGTGCTGCTCAGGCTGGCTGAGAACAGAGTAAGGGTCGGAGACCCAGCCCTGGACCACAGCCAGAGTCTGCTTGGCAGGGGTGGAGTACTCTCTTAAGGGCTTTTTCCCCACCTCACTGTTGAAGGAGAGGGGGGACTTGGCCAGACTCCTGGTCAGGCCAGCAGAAAGAGGTAGGGGTGTGGGGAGGAGAGGGCTTTAAGCTGCTTCTTTCACCTGCATGGAAACCCCACTGGGGTCTGTCTGGCAGGGGAGGAGCAGACCCTGCCAGGCTTTTCCCCACGTACCACTTGAGCTGAGAAGGGGGACAGGGCAGAGGTGTGGCCAGATTGCACCCGGGGCCAGCAGGCTGAGGTGGAGGAAAGGAAGGGGGTTTAAACCCATTCTCCCACCCACATGGGACCCCAGCCAGGGTCTGCCTGGCAGGGGTGCAGCAGCCCCTGCCTGGGTTTTCCCGGCTTGCCGCTCCAGCAGAGGGGGTGTGGCCAGATGCTAGCTCCAGCCAGCACACTGAGGCAGAGGGGGGACCCCAGGTGGGGTTTGCCTGGGGTGGGGCAGTTCCTGCCAGGCTTTTGTCCCCACTTCCACATTGCGCCTCACTTGAGCCCAGGGCTGGCAAGCTGAAGTGGGGAAGGGGGTTTAATCCCCCACTCCCTGGCAGTACAAGACCCCAGGCAAGATCTGTGGGAGAGCCCCTGCTAGGCTCCTGCCCTCTCCCTCCCTGCTCAAGTGGAGAGTAGGGGGATGTGGCCATGCCCTGGCCCAGGGCTTGTATGCTGAGGTGAGGAGGGAGGGGGGTTTAAACCCCCTTCTTGGGCCCACACCCAAGCCAGAGTTTGCGTGGGGGGCAGCCCCTGCTAGGTTTTTGCTGAAGTGGGGGAAGGGAGGTTTAAACCCCCTCCATGGGTACACAGGACCTTGGCGGGTCTGCATGGGAGAGGCTGCCACGCTTCTGCCCCTTGCTGTAT
>NW_017729026.1:43722853-43737477 GCF_001723915.1 Gavialis gangeticus | reverse complement strand
GGGGGGGGGCAGCCCCTGCTAGGTTTTTGCTGAAGTGGGGGAAGGGAGGTTTAAACCCCCTCCATGGGTACACAGGACCTTGGCGGGTCTGCATGGGAGAGGCTGCCACGCTTCTGCCCCTTGCTGTATGCTTGAGCCAGGGGAGAGGGCAGCCCCCGCCAGGTTTTCCTTCATCTCTCCTCCCTGGAGGAGCATGGCCATGCTCCACCCAGGGCTTACATGCTGAGGCAGGTGGATGGGTGTGGGTATGGGGTATGTGGTTGGGGTGGGGGTATGTTGGGTGGAGTGGGAGTGTGTGGGAGGATGTGGGAGCATGTTCATGGGGGGGCAGGGGAGGAGGGTCCTCAGAGTCCCTGGGGTGTGCCAATCTCTGGAGCTGCATGTGGTGGCAGGGAGTGGAGATAACCCTGTCCAGTCCCATAGTGCACAGCTTCCCCTGCTCCCACCCTAGTCTCAGGCTGGAGGTGGCAGTATGGGGGGCCAGCCCCACTGGCCCCTGTTTGATGAAGCTAACAGTGCAGGTCATGGGGCTTGGCTGCAGAGACAGGAAGAGTGTTGGAGGCAACCCAGCTCCACAGCACAGAGCTCCCCCCTGTTTCTCATGACCTGTGAGTGTGGCCGGACTGCCGGCTCCATTGCACGGGCCTCTTCCCAGAGGCACGTGGGTTGGGTGGACTGTGTGTGAGCTTCATACGGTAGAGCCAGGCAGACCCTGCATCCAGGCTCTGTGGTCCTGCTGCCCCACCCTGGATGCCCACTGGCTCTGGGGCACTGGCATGGGCCCCGCTCACACTCCTGCTTGCCACTGCTACCACTTTCCCAACGCTGTCATTTCCTCCACTGCCACTGCTGCCCTTCCTCTGCCGCTTCCCTACTTTCCCTCCTGCATGCCTGCCGGCCATTGCTGCCACTGTTTCCTACCTGCTGCCACTGCTTCCGGCCCCCCCCCACTTGCCCATCATTCTGGCTCCAGCCCACCTTGATGAACACCACGTGGTTTCCGGCTGCGTGGCTTTTACTGCCAGGCATGGTATGGAGCCAGCCTGGCCTAGCCCAGGCCCCGCGGTGTAGGTTAATTGCAGTGGTTTCTGCCACCCGCTCCCTCTTGGACAGGCTAGTTCCCTACCACATGGTACAGTATGGAACCAGCCCAGCCTGGTGCAGGCCCTGCAGCGTGGGTTGATTGCAACAGTTTCTGCCCCCCCCCCCGCACTCTCGTTCTTTGCCGGGCCCCAGAGACTCCATGGCATGTGGTACAGCATGGATCCAGCCCAGGTCCTGTGATGTGAGCTGATTGCAGTGCTTTCTCCCCTCCCTCCATCTGATCTTATCTGAGTTTCCATTCAGATGGAGGGAGGGCTAGGGAACAGCCAAAGAGTCGCTAGGCCAGAAGCTTTTGCTCACCCCTGTTTTAAAGTGTTCTGGCTATTGTTTGGCCACACTCCCTCCACTCAAGCAAGGAGGGGGGAAAAGCTTTGAAGCTTCCTCCCTTCCCTTTGGGAGTGGCTGGGAGGCTGGGAGGAGGGCTCTAGCACTTCCCAGCTTCTGGCCTGAGCCACTGCAAGAATGTGGCTTTCCTTTCTGGAATTGAAAGTGAATGTCTGTTCACTTGCTTCTCAGTTCAAGCTACGCAGTTTAGACTAACCCGCAAAGACTGAATTGATTCAACCTCTGGCTTTTTGAATGTCTGTACCTAGCCCCAGTAGGGAGGTATTATTGTTGATCATCATTGTTCAATGTAAAAATAAAGTTACGTTTCCAATTTAGAAAATGACTTTGGTACTTTTAAATCATGTAAATAAGAGTGGCTATAGCAAACATTCATTCTTTTAGAACCAATATAATCTGTCTTCACTTTGCTGCTTGTAATCAAAGAATGATATTCTTAGGAATAAATGATCCTAGAGTTTGGAAATATTAATATTGCACAATATTCAACTTATGGTTGGGTACACAGATTTCACCTCCCAGAGAGCTAAGTATTTTCATTCCAATGCTCTGAAGAAATTATTCCTTTCACACTATTTTGTTATAGCCTTCATAGCAAGAGTTATAATGCTATATTAATATTGTCACAGACTCACCTTTTGCTTTGTATTGGTGTGGTGTGGATATTCAGAAGGACTCTAATTAGGTGTAATTCTCAGCCTCTGGAAGGCTCAGATCAAGTGTATATGCTGAGAAGTAGTTTTGTCTGCCTGTGCCCCTTTGAATAGGGTTCAAAGTCAGAACACAAATAGCTACGACATTTCCCACCAAACATGTTTTCTGTATTATTTGAATGTGGCCAAGTGACTACTTAGTCACCTTGCTCTGTCCATCATTTTCATCTTCCTTGCTCCCTTCCTTCCTCCTCTTCCCCTGCCCTCCTCCTTGTTAAGGTTTAAGGTCTCCAGTCCTGATCTTTTTTTGTATATATGCTGCACCTAGCAGTGTGGGCACTGCCCAAAACTATCTAATAACTGGGCCGTGAAGCAAAAAAAAATTGTATGATATTATGTTAAAACATGGATGAAATGAATTTTTGCACTTGCCACTCTGGTTTTTGTGAATTATATCCACACTAGTCTGTGGATGTAATTTGGAAAAAAAAGAATTGGAACAAAATGATTGTTTTGTTATTAGTTAAGCATTCTTCATATTTCTTACAAGCCTTTATTTAGAAAAAAGTAAACATTATCTTATTATTGCACATCAGTGTTCACAGTGGTTTCAACATTTGTAAATGTAACAGATTTGTGTTGTCCAAGGGAATGCAGGGTTAGTGTAAAAAAGGTACCAATCTGGCTTCTCCAGTCTCACCCCCTACCCTGTACTTTTCACTGGTGCAAAGAAATTGTAAAGATACAAAGTAGTGGAGAATTATCTGACATCTTATGCATCAAACCTTAATATTGAGAGGACATCCTAAGTATGATTCAGTTTTCAGACCTATTTATTGGGCATATTATTTATTTGCCTTTCTCCTGAGCCTGTCAGATGTGTCAGCTGCTAATGTGAGTCATGTTTGTGTAGGTTAGAAGAAAGTCCACATCCCATTATCAATTCCTTGAGCCATTCAGTCTCCCCCTTCTTAAATCTCTTTTTTTATTAATAGCCTTTTAATACATAATAAGTATTTAATTCTGGGCCTTGGCTGAGTGAGCCAACTGTAAAGCATATTGAAGTTTTGCTCTTGAAATAGGAGTTGAAATCTGTTCTCAGAAAAAGAATCAAGGAAGATTAAAATGATGTTACGGTTTGTAATAATGAATTGTACCAAACTAAAGTTTCTTAAAGCCAGTTGGCAGAAATGTGCACCATATAATATGTATCATAAGGGCTCTCAGATGGCTATCCTAAAATGTAACCTATATGTTTCCTTTTTAAATTTTACTTGTAATATCTTCCTACTGTCAAGTTAGTGACTGTTTTCATCAACAGCACTGATGTTGTATTAGACAATGAATAGCACAGAAGACTTTCTGGCTATCTATTTATTCTTGTTTCTGGCTAGTTATAATAAGATATTTTGTATGATGAATGACAGAAAATGGAACTAGTAACTATTATTCAGACAGCACAGTTAAGAGTGAATTTAGCTTTCCCAAAGCCTAAGTGAAAGGACTGGATGAGTTCCTGGGGAAAGGAGGAACTTCCATCTCTTATGCTCAATTCAAGAATAATGTAAAAAAACATAGGCTAGCTTAGCTATATGTTTCAGATATGGGAGGTCATCTACAAGTAGTTCATAAGGGTTGAAGTAGAAGTGTACTGAGGGAGCTGTTCTCCTATGCTAATAGGGTACGTCTACACATGCACATTAACGTGCAGCAATAAACTCAGGTGTATAGCTTCGTTACACATGCTCTCAGGACTGCAGCATTTTGAGCCAAGTCAGAGCAGCCCCAGCTGGCACGGAGATGGCTGGCAGCCTGCCAGTCCAGGGCTGCTTTGACCCAGCTTACCATGCTATAGAGGGGCTGACTGGGACATGAGGGTGCTCCAGCATGGGGCTAGCTGGCAGGCAGTCCCAGTCAGCTGGGTCAGCATCTACATGTGTACTGCTGTGCATGAAAAAGCTCTGCAGCAGTTTAGTACTTGTCTTTCTCTGTCCACCCGTAGCCTTTTTTTCTGATTTTCTGCAGGGAAAGGAGAGAGCTGTGATAGAGCTTTGTTTTGGGGTATAAAAGGAGGTGTAGAATCCACATTCACCTTGTCTGCTTCTTGCTTCTTGTATTCTCCTGTAGTTTGAGCCAGCAGCATGCAGAATGTTCCTGTAAGCGATTATCATGCAAATGCATTATAGCAATAAATAACTATTGGAAGAAGTAAACCACGTATGTCAAACAATTAATAAAGTTGATACAGATTAAAGTTAAATTTTCCAAACAACAAAAGCATTACTGTTCTGCAGAAGGCACTGTAAAATGAAGGAGAGACTCCCATGCAAACAAAAGGATGACAGAACACAGCAGATTATTGATAGGGAAATCAATGTCTTACCAGAATAACATAGTCTTAATGCCTGGTTAGCCCATAGTCATGGTGCTTACAGCAGTTTTTGACTGATGCTTTTGGATGCCTAAAAATACATAGAATAAAAATGATTGTATTTCAGGTAGATTGCCAGTCCTAAAAAAAAAAAAAAGATTTAGAGAACAGCAAATGCTGTGGGGCTGTGGTGGCTGACTTTTTAAACTCAGGTTTTTGCATATCCTAGAAACCAGTTTTGCTTGTTGGCTGAGTGGTTGTTACCAACTGTGTTAAGAAAGTGACATATATAACATGCTTTGTTTTGTTCAGACAGATTGACAGTTGCAGTTCGGCACCAAGGGTGAGAGGAATGATCCTCGCCGAAGACCATATGGCTTTCTTCATAGTATAGGCATAGAATTTCTTTAGAAAAGAGGTTGTTATTGCCACTCTGATGGAATGGGTACATATATTAAAATATACAAATGAATTTTTTGTGTGTGTGTGTGTGTGTGTGTGTGTGTATAGCACTTCCTGTAAGAATGAGGGAATGGTCCAGAAATCAGATGTAGTTCCAGAGTCACAGAATCACATGCAGATTATATTGATCCTTTCAGCAGTAAATGGCTGACATGTTATGTGTTTGGAAAATAAACTTCCAAAAAATGCTACTGTAAATGTTACCAGAAAGTTAAAACAAATTAAACATATTTTTCCACATTTACTTGAATCCAAGATGAGGTTTTTTTCTTAATTCAACATGAGAGGGGGAAAAAAGCCCCTTTTCTTGAACTCAGGTAAAAGTGGGAAGGGACAGGCAGCTGCTGTGGCTCCAGCTTCAGCTCCAGCCCTGCCCCTGGCTCAGGGTTGGAGCCATAGCCACAGCCACAGTCCCTGCCTCTCCCCCACACCTCACCATGCTACCTGCCTTTGGGGCTGGGGCTGGGGCTGGGGCTGGGGCCAGAGCTGTCACTGCTGCAACTGCTGCTGCCTGTTTGGGCAGTGACCATGTACTCCATGCCCTGAGCCAGAGTGAGATTGGAGATGGAGCTGCTGTGGAGGTAAGCAGGGGCAAAAGAGGGAGCAGGCAGTAGGGGAGCAAGTGGTGGGGAGGACAAGTGGTTAGGGGCCACTTGACTCCCCTGCTGCTTGCCCCCCCCCACCGCACTGCTGATTTCCCCCTACTGCATGCTTCTCCACTGCAGTGTTGAGGGAAGCAAATTTAAGATCACCCTCCAATAATTAGATTCTGGACATGGAAAATTATAACAAATATATAATATTCCATGTCTAGAATCTAATTATTCGGGGGTCATCTTAAATTCAAAGTCACCTTGGATTTGTGTAAATACGGTAGATTTAAAATTGTATTACAGTTTTAAGCAGTTTACCATAATTGGCACAATAAATATAATGCTGTTAGAGGTATCCTGAAGTAAACATCATCTACCCTTCCTAAACCCACACCAAAAAATAAGTAATTATTGGATCCAATCTCTAGGTTGTGTTTTTACCTATTCCTACTAGGTTACATCACACTAAAAACTAATTGGGAAGCATAGACTGCTGCTTGACTGAAAAATGGTTAAAGAGAAATGCTTTTGAGCTGTTTACTCTATAGATCAATAGGCAGCTTTTCTTTAGAATATAATCTGTCCAATGAAGTAGGAGTCTTTCCTGTACAGTTTTTTTTAATATACCAGATTCCTTTTAAACAGCTTTGTATCTTAACATAAAGTGACATTATTATTGTAGGATGTGTAATCCAGAATGACACTTATGTGATATTGTCCCTTTGAAGGCCTGGTAAGCAGGCCATTGGGAATTATTCTGAGTAAGGAGCTTCACTTCAGTTTTGCACATCCACCTACTCACAAAAAAGCTGTCAACACTTCAGGTTAAGGTTGTAAAGTTAAGCATTCAGGAGTTAGGAAATGCCAGAATTAAGATTGCTTGTGCCTTTCCCATGGAAAAAAAATCTCAGCTGACCTTAATTTTGGTATTTCCTCACTCTTGAATGTCTGACTTTATAACTCTAATATCATATTTACTTTCATACCATGCACATCCTTTTCAGCCCTCCAAAATTAGGATATGCATCTACAATGGGGAAGATGATTTCTGTGCTGGAATTGAAGCATGTAGACACTGCAATGGCTACTCATGGCTAGAAAATGTATTTAGAGGTTTGCTTTTTGGGAGTTGGCTTATAGGTAATATATATATGCATTAGAACAATAGTCCAGGGCAGCAGCAAGGGTTAATTGATTTCTAAGGCCTGGTCACATGGTCACACAGTTTCTACAGGCTGTAAGGCAGACAGGGTATCTAACATAACAAGGCCAACAGATATACACATAGCCTGGAAAATTGTGGGCATATACTACACTGTTCCATAACATGAGTTAAGGTGGCACCAGCTCATAAGAGCCTGAGTTTTCTGGTTTTGGGGGAACAGACCAAATTAGGAGATGGTCCAGAAAGCTGAAATTAGGATGTGTGCTTGTGAAAAGAAGAAATGTGTTGACAGGATAGTACATGGACAGTATGACAACCACAGAAAGACCAATCAGCAATAGCCATGGATGAAAAGTCATCAGGAAGGAAAAAGAATACAAAAGCAGAGATTTTACAACAACAAGAGGTCCCCATCTCCAAGAAGGGTCCCCGAGAGGGGAACCTGAGGCACTGTGGACAGAGGGCATACCACCAGCCCATCTCATCCACCCCTTGAGTCGGGGGGAGAGTGGGCCTCAGCTTCCAACCTCCAAGCTGCTGACATCTGACATTCAAGAGAGAACCTCAGAGTGAAGCTTGTGTACTAGCCAGACGTTCCTTGGCTTTGATGACAGCCTTAGGATTAGTAGATATATATAATTACTTGCATTATTCTTTTCTGTTATCACTATGTATCAATAAAATTTGCCTGTTATTGAATGGAAAGTTCATGGTTGGTCTGAGGGTTTGGGTCCACCCAGAACAAGGTATCTAGGTCATAAATCCAGTGTCAACCAGGGCTGTCCTTTCCTAGCCAGAGAGGGAGGAACAAAGTACACATAATAGTTAGTTTTAACCTTTTACAACCACTGCCAAATTGGCAGTAGCTTTTGTCTGAGTAGCCCAAAGCCGCAGCCAATTTTGCAGTGTCTTGAAAGGGCTTAAAATGTTGCTTTTGCCTCATCAGGTCAGCCATGACTCTGAAAAAATCTTTTTTTCTTCATTCTGCCTCCCTAAAACATGCTGCATGTCTTATTTGACAATAAAACAAGTAATAGTTTTCTGGCGCGCTCTCTCTCTCTCTCTCTCTCTCTCTCTCCCCCCCCCTCTGTGTGTGTGTGTGTGTGTGTGTGTGTGTGTGTGTGTGTGTGAGAGAGAGAGAGAGAGAGAGAGAGAGAGAGAGAGAGAGAGAGAGAGAGGGAGACTTGCTATGTTTTTTAAAAGGCCAAATTGCTAAAACCAGAAACACCATCATGAAGCATCCCACTGACATCCATCTGGGGCAGAAGCATGGTTGGTTCTTTTAAATGCACTGCTCAGCTCTCTGCCAGAACTAACAGTGACTGGTAGCAATAGTAGGTTGTTATCCTATTTGTGTACCAGCACTAGAGGGAGTATGAGGTGCTTTGCTAGTGGGATTCAGATACTTGCTGACTTCAGGGGAATGGTGAGACTCAGGAATCCTGGATTACCTTCCAGGCAATAGTGGGAAGTACGCTTATCTGATCTGCTGTCTCCCTCTCTGAGCCACTTTCTGTCTCCTTGATTCAGACTACCTCCTATTGCACATTTATTTAGTACTTGTATAAGCAAGTTTATACAAGTATTAAATAAATGCGCAATAACTGGAGTTACTGTGCAGTAGCACTGGCAAATGCATTTTAGGTGACGCTACTGTGCAGTAGCCTAATACTACTGCACAGTAGCATCTCAGCACGTTTTTTGCCACTCGACACTGCTGTGCAGTAGTGTTAGGCTACAATGCAGTTAGCGTCTTGTGTAGATGCATCCTCTTTCTCTTTGTTTTTTCCCCCTCCCCAACATGTATTTCCTTATTTTAGTATTCAGCTAAGATAGCAAACCCTTTTCTACATTGAAAACATTAGGCCTTTACTTCTTGTTGTTGACTCAAAGTTTTCAAGCTAATATTACTGTACCAAGTGTTAAGCAAAACATTTTCACCCATGAATTAGGTGTATATTGAGGAATTGTTTTAATACAGCATTTATAAAATTGGGACAAATTGGTGAAATCATCCTGGGGGAATTTTCAAGATGTTTGAATAAATACTTGAGCCTAGATCATGTTTCTGAGATCCATAAAGTTGTCTATATGCTTCCCGTACCTCTGTCCTCCCCACCTCCAGTCCTAGTCTCACCAGATTCCTCATTTCGATGTAATCCTTTCCTCACCCTCTTTCCTTAAGTGGTTTTTATCCAGTCCATAGTCAAACCATGGCTAGTTTTGCCATGTTCTTTCTACTTTCACCAGGCAAATATATGGTCAGAATTTAATGTGTGTGAAACTTTGAACTATCTTGTCTTTACTAGGATCCGAGCAAATTCTCTATTAGGGTATTTGTAGAATATTGCTTAGATTGGGGAAAATAAGATGCTTCAAGGATCCTGACTCCTGGAGATATGCATAAGTCTTGAGGTATTGTCCTGCCACCTTGTGGTCATGCAGATCATTCTTGAACAGTGCACAGTCATTGAATAGCACCTGTTGGTGTTTAAAATAATACCAAGGAGGAGGCTATAAACTTTATGAATTAAGTACATGACATTTTGTTAGAAATATTAAAATGAATGTGGGTGTTTGTCCCTTTTACTGTTCTTAAGCGTCCAGTGAAATAAATGCAAGCCTGCCAATAACATTGGCACACTTTTTTTTCCTTCTGTTATTAAAATAAGTGGAGTAGTGATGAAAATCTGCATTTAAACTAAAACTGATCTTCAAGTAAGAATCAAATCTTCTTGGTCTGAAAGTACAAATGCAGTTGTAAACAGTCACCTAAAACAAGGGTGCTCAACCTTCAGCCCATGGGCCAAATGAAGTCTGCAGAGCTGTCTGGAGTGTGGGGCTTCCCATGAGTTGGAAATCTGGCAGTGAGGGAGCAGTGATCATTAATACAGAAACCCTTTCCCCTCCCAGGTTTCCAAACCCCAAGCCCCACACGACAGCCATGCCTGCTTTGCCCCATGAAGCAGGGCAAGCTGCTCTTATCCCACATCTGGATCAGGGCTAGGCCATACCTCCTTTCCCTCTTCCCATGGTTGCATCTGGGTTGGGCCACTCCCCTTTTCCCTGTGGCTGGAGCAGGGCCAGGCCATTCCCCCTTTTCCCTCTGCAGGGCCAGGTTGTGGCTGAACCATGCCCCTTCCCCACTACCCTTGAAGGGCTGAATTGAGGCCGAGTCTTGCCTTTCTGCCCCTCCCCCCCTCTCCCTAACTGTAGCAGTGGGTGGGGGACAAATTCAAGGCAAAACTCAAATAATCAGATTCTGTACCTGGAATATTTTAACAAATATATACATTTTCCAAGTATAGAATCTAATTACTGGGGGATCATCATACATTCTGGGTTGTTTTATATTCCAGTAAATACAGTATAGCTCCATTTCTCAAGTGAATGTTTACTTCAGACATTCGGTGTAGTTTCTAAACACTCACATTTTACTTGCATCAAACATCACTGTAAGTAAAAGTAGTTGTAGTGGGATTTTTAAAGTAATCAATAACATCTATTGAAAGTTTGTGGTTCCTGTTAGAAATCAAGGATGTTTTAATGTACTGTTAAAGTCAATAGTATTTTAGATCACACAGATCTTTACTTTTTTTCTCTGTTCTTTTGCTAACTTAGCATTTTCATTATTGTAGGTGAGCAGCTTGTATGGAGCCTATATTTAGGCTCTTCATACTTTCCATTATTAAAGAATCTGCTATTTTATTTGAGAAACCTGGACACCTTTGTTTGTAGTGAGCCCTTCAAATTTGACAGTGCTTTGGACAAAGAAGGACATTTCCTTTGTTGAGTGAAGAACTGCTGATATTATATTTATTTACTTGTTTATTTACTGAGTTCTAACTCACTTACAAGTCACCGTTTAGCATTTCTCTCTGGCATCCTTCAGGAAAGTGTGGCCAGCATAACTCTGGCAAAATAGTTGGACTTGAATATATTAAAAAGTTGTACTATTTCCATCAGTAAACACTTGCTAAATTGAGAATGTCTCAGAACAGCAAGTGGAAAAGAGGTAGATCAGGCTTCACCATGCTGGTTGTGTGTCTTTGTAACTCAGTACACAGCTCTACTGGCCAGTATTCTTTCCTCAGAAGGCAGCTCAATGTCACAGGATTTTGGAGGTTGGAGAGAGAATGACAGCCAAGGAAGGCTCTCTTAGCTATGTCCCAGGCACAACACATATGCTTTGGTATAGCTGGTTTCTCTGCCTTCCCATTAATGTTGTTAGTCTCAAGGTTCATTTGCTGGCAGTCTATGATGCACTACTGAAGGTTCAAGATTAAGACCCTGCAGATGTTGCTGGGAAGATTATTTCTGTTGCCCACGATAAACTCTGCATTACCATTTTTCCCTTTAAAAAATCCACAGAAACCCTAGAAACTGTATACAGAAATATTAAAAGCATGACATTGAGGTTGCAAAGACAAATTTTTCAAAGTTGCCAATGCAGATTTGTGTGCCTCCTCATGTGTATGAATGTTGATGCATTCTTGAATTGCATAGTTGCTGGATTTTTTTCCATAGTGTGTTGCTCATGGGTTTAGCAGAAAAGCTGAAATCAGTTTCAAGGAACAGGTTAGACTTTTATTAACAGAATAAACTAAAGGAGAAGCATAAAACTGGGAAGCAGCTCTATCATATAACTATGTGGAGCCCTTGCATACCTTGTGCTGCTGCTACTTTTCCCCAGGGAACGCCTGTGCTACTGGGCTCTGGCACATGGCAGGTTACCCCGGGTAGGGCAGGCTGGGGCCAGGAGCTGTGCTGGCCTCAGCAGCCTTACCTGGGGGCCAGGGAAGCTGCAGCTGTTGTGATCCTACAGCTGGGAGCCTGGCTGATAGCTGGAACATGGCTCCGGCTGGCCAGGATCCAGTTTTGGGTGGCACGCGCTTCCGACTCATGCATCACCTTTTTTTCCCCATGGGTTTTATTGACCTTAGGATCTCCTGGGGTCAACCCCCACTACACACACACAAACTGCAAGGTAGCAGTGCGGGGAGCACCTGAGTGTGCAGTATGTTGTACCACAGATAGGTCTGTGGCACCACATACCACACAACACCTGTTGTCTGGACGTGGCCAGAGATTTCAAATAGGAATCCATATTGTCACAAAAAAATTTTATCTGTTGTGGTCTGAGTTTCTTGCAACAGAAAAATTGCTCCATTCCCTCAAAAAAGGGAAAACTAAGAGCTGGCATTTTCCAATGGGTGTCTTGAGTCTAGGGAAAGGCTCCTTGAGTCTAACATGGGGTACCTTGTTTCTAAAAAAATGAGAAGCACTGGATTGCTTCTCTTAAAGAGCCAATATCCTTATACTTAGCATTTGAGCCTCATGCATATGATGGGCACACAAGGAGGTGGAATTAAGGTTGCAGGCCTAACAAAATATGGCAGTTCCTTAGTTTTGAATGCTTGATTTACAACCAAAATGCTATTTTTTGTTTTGGTTTGTTTTTTTATATATGTAATGTATTAATCCACAGGTTTACTGTAAAATTAGATACCTGTAATACACAGCAGCACTTATATTCTATTTATATGTTCTTTTCATGTTGGTTTCATCAAGTTTTTATGTTGGGAACCTGGGAAAATGAGTTGTTATTTCATGGTGTTCTATAACAATCTTCACTTTCCTCCTGATTGTAACTAGTAGTATGAAGATGGAGATGACCTGTCACAAGGGTACAAGCTTATGATTTGTGGTGAAAGGAATGCATTATGTTTGATTTTATTGTCTGCCATTATTGGTACTGAGAACTTTTTTGCATTGTTTTGTGGTTGTCTCCTATTCCCCTCCCCCGCATACATCAAGTACCAGTTATTCATTTTGTTCTTTTTCCCTTGGTATGCATTTCCATTAAACAAATTTATTTTTCCCCCCAGTGTTGTAAATACTTTAGTGTATCTATGGGGTTCTTGTCCTGAAAAGATCACAAGGAAGAACAGTGGAGCTATCTTTATTAACAACAACTAAAAACTTTCCAATATTATATGGCTAAAGCAGAACAGCAAATGGTAACATAAGATAATGCAATTCAGGCATTCTCTGCTGATAGAGTGGAGAACATGCATACAGATGCTCAAATACACAACAAATACTTTCTTTGGAAAAGCAGCTTTCAGGCACCAAATTAGGAAAGGGTTCTATGCGATATACACAAAAGGGTAGAATTCTCCTATATCTTTCCAGGCTTTTGACACCTTTTTGCACTCTCCTAATGTTCTTTTAATTTAATTTTTATAGTGGAGTAATAGAAAATGTTTAGAGTATAGCTGAAGCAGAGAAAAGTAGGGGGAGAGTTGGGGTATAGGGTATATGTTGACTTATGGGGAATCTAGGTTTAAATTTGACACATTCCCTCTCTCAAACTTGCCAAAAATTAACCTTTCTCCAAATGCTGTTTCTAGGGTTACTATATAGGTTACTGATTATTTTGCCCTATGTTATATAGATTATATCTTATGTTCAGAGGGGAGTGAATGTATTAATGTCTGTTTCTAAAGAGACTTGCAATTTTCACACAGGGGAGGTAGTAAGTATGGATAGCAGGTAAGGTCTTCCTTACTTATTAAAAAGAAGCAAAAAGTGAGTGAATCTGGATATAAAGTAGGACAGAAAACAGCTGGAGGCAAGTTTATACTTCCCTCATTCTGAGCTTCTGGCAGCTACCTTGAGAATGTGGCATGAACTATCTGGAAAATGCATACAGTAGACTCTTGAAGTCTTGAAACGTTCTTAAAAACATATTAAGGTCACATGAAGGTTCTGATTTAAATCAGGTATTTAGAGTTAGTAGGAGAAAAAAGAAATCTTCCACTAGACCAAGTATATCACCTCTGTGACACCTCTGATGAGGTCAGAACCAACACTGACATTCTGAATAAATGACCATGCTGTATGTCCTTCAGCTCAGTCTTGACTAGTTACAGCTTCTTTTTATTGATTGAAAAAAAAATTAAAAGCAATGCAAGAAAACAGAAAAAACACTATGTTCATCAACTGTATGTCACCCTGAAAGCCCTGTATATCTTTACTGAGTGCAAGAGGACCAAAGTAGGGATGAAGATGTATAGCCAAAACTTTAAAAATGGTGGTGTGACTGACCACAAAAGTAGAACGAGATGCCCAATTTGGCTTCTTCCACACCTCGCATGTATGCGAGGATTGACAGCTTCTCTCTGAGTAAAATAAATTGTTCAGCCTCAGTTGAAAGCCTTAGCAGCTGCTTCAATATTTTATTATAGCTCAGTTTGTTTCTTGACTTTCTGTTCCCCAAAATCTGTCAATTGTTAGCCATTATGGAAACTGTCTAAACCACTGATTCTCAACCTTTTTTAGACTTGAGGTACCCCCAGATGGACTCAAGGCACCACTTGGAAAATGCCAGATATTAGTAGGGGTGCTCTGATAAAAATGTTTTTGGCTGATACCAGTGGCCAATTATTAACAGCCACGTCAGCTGATACCAATCCAATTGCTGATATGCAGCCCAGCAGCAGCATTTGGCCAGTAAGTCTGGGGAGGGGAAGGGGCATGAGGGAGGGAAGGGATGTGAGGGAGGGAAGGGGCATAGGGGTGCAGATTGAGGCTCCCACAGTGAGGGGAGGAGTGGGGCTGGGGTAGGGGCAGGGGCAGGTGCTACCCAGCTGGGCAGAGCATGGGATGGATCCATGGGTGGCTCACCTGGGAGAGGAGTGGGGGGTGGCTCCCGCCACTGTGTGCACCCTCAGGAGAGGCATGGGGGGCATGTGCTCCCCAGATTTGTGCTCGGGGTGAGGGTGGGCTGCCCACTGTGGGCTGGGGCTGGGGGCTTCACCAGCCTTTTTCTGGCAGGGGCTGAGCCAGGGTTTTGCTCAGGGTGGGCAGGGGTGGGGCAGGTGGCAGCGGTGCTGGGAGGGCAGCTACAGGGGGTTACAGTGAATTTT
>NW_017729026.1:43703664-43722740 GCF_001723915.1 Gavialis gangeticus | reverse complement strand
TTTTGGGGTGTAGCCCACCCTGTAGCCCTCCCCCGGTGCTGCCGCCATCCTCCGCACAGCCCCAGCCCAGCCCCCCTGACAAGAAGAGGCTGGCACAGCCCTTGATCTCAGCCCACAATGGGCAGCCTGCCCTCTCCCTGCACACAAATCTGGGGAACACATGCCCTGCATACCTCCCCCTGAGGGTGTGCGCAGCAGCAGGAGCCACCCCCCTCTGCACCCTCTGGATGAGTAGCTTGGGGCTCTCTATGGTGCCCCACCCTGCCCTGGCTGGGCAACACCTACCCCTGCCCCAGCCCCAGCTCCACTCTCTCCCTTGCCTTGGGAGGTCTCGATCTACACCCCCATGTCCCTTCCCTCCCCTGTGCCCCTTCCCTCCCACTTGCCTTTTTGGGAGGCATGCCACAAATTAGCCCCACATCTTTCCCAAGTGTTACTCTGATCCTCTTCTTCCTCCTAAACAGCTCTTCTGCTTTGTGCTCCCTGGCCTGTGTGCCTTTCCCAATCTGCTGCTCTTTTTTCTGTTTCCTTACCTACCTGTCATTCTGCTGCTTACTCCTTCCCTGGTCTACCATGTGCCCCACCCAGAGACTCCTGTGCCATTTAAGGTATGTTGCCACAGGTTGCTCACCCCCGGTCTCGGTGGAGTGTACCTCGGTGAACCTCCCTTGTTATAGAGGTTCTTCAGAGCAGCTAAGACAAACCTGCATCAAGAATGCATGGAGGAAAGACTGTATGACCTCTCAGGGTCCCTCCAAGACCAATTTTCTATAATGCTGTGATGAGAATCAGTCTTTCTTATTACTAAAAGTACAAATTTAAGTGAATTATTTAATCAGGGTTTCCTGCTGGCTGATTGCAAAAGTGATTAAAATCGGTGATTTTTTAAAAAAATCAATCCACAATTGGCAGAAGGTTTTGGAAGCTGTTTGGATACCATGGAAATTGGCACAATGACCTGAAATCCTCCCCACTCTCAAAATAATAACTAAAAAAAAAAAAGCTTAGACTAAAGAAGAAAATGCAGAAACCAGATTATTTTGATTATACTCCTTCACTTGAGGGAGAATGCAGCAAGATATATATGTTCTGATGTTATTCAATCAAGTTTTACTCCTAAATATAAGATTGGCATTCTTACTCATGACTAGATTACAAGTTCCATTAAGCAACACCAATTCAATGAAATTGATCAGTTGCCTAAATATCTTGACCTGCTCCTATATTTGGAGAAAAGAGCCTAGACAAAGTGTCTTCCTAAACAAGGCTACCATCATCTCAAGGGAAGGGATGAGAAATCCAGATGCTTCATCTTATCCTAAATTATTCTCATTTTGGTATACTGATCAAATGAGGGCCATTAAAGGAACAGAAATGCTACATTTAGGTCCTGTTGACATTTCACAGAGGTAGGATATGGGGTCTTAAAGGACCCCAAAAGCATTTTGTCCAGGTACTGATCATTTAACCTCTCACTACCTCACATCATTATTATTATAAATGTAGAACTTGGTAGCAACCCCTATTTTGGTTGCCTAATGCTTTCCATTATAAAGGATTCTTTCAGCCTGTCTTAAGAAGCTCTTGCATCTCCACAGTTTGCAGCAAGCCTTTTATAATTGGTAGGGGGGCTTCCTTCAGCCTGCAGAAATGCCTTGTTGTCCCTTGAAATTCCATTCAGATTTAGCTGAGATATAAAGTGTTTAGAAATGGTCACTTCCGGTTTCACATTTGAATCCATCAGAAAAAAATTGGGAGCCTGCCAAAATTTCTGAATATTCTAAGGCAGGGGTTGCATTACAGCCTAAGCAGCCTCAGTGCATGCAGTATAACTGCTGGAACAGTAGAAAAGAGAGAGTGTGGAGAAAGAGAGCCAGGCCATGCTATTGGAAGGACACCCCTCTCTATAAATTGTTGAACCCAATGCATGCTCCTCAGCAGAGAGAGAGGAGGGCTATATGCCTGCCAGTGCGACTTTTTCCCAGTGCATAAAACTAAGCTTAGGCATTGCTGTACACTGTCTAGTTACAAGGTTATTACATGCTTTTTTCTTTCCTTAATCACTAATGAGCAAAGGACCCCTGTCTCATTTGTTGCAGAAGATGGATGTTCTAGGGTATAGAATTAAGTTCTTTTAGCAACTCTGACTCTGGCATTTGCTAACTTTCAAGTGCTTGACTTTGGCATATGGATAGTATACTTTTAACTGTGTCAGTGTGTGTGTGCACTTATGTGTATAAAATCCACTCTCTGGAGCAGTGCATAAGTAAAAACAAAATAAAAATTTGAATGTACGCTTTGTCATCGTCAGTGGTCTCTCACAGTCGAGGATGATCATTTCCATGGGTCAAGCAAAGGGTTGTAGATGAGTCTGTTGATGGCTTAAAAGGCCTATCCTAGAGCCACAGGTGCTGGTTAAAGGAAGGGTTGAACCACAGATTTCTCGGTCTTTTTTCCTTTCTGTCATTTTTCTGCCTTTAGGGCAAGGTGGTTTTCCTCAAAGTAAGATGTACCTTTCCTCACAAGGTGTCATGATGTAGCCCTGTCCTGGGCTAGTTTTTTCCAACTTGTGATGTCAGTGCCACAGTTCTTAATATTCACCTTGAGCTTGTCCTTGAAGTGTTTTTTGTGGCCCACGTGTGTCTTTTGTTGTTGGCTGAGTTGGGAGCATAGCAGTTGTTTTGGTAAATGAACATCAGGCACACACACGCAATGCCATGTTCACTGCAGCTGAAGTTGAATAATAACACTTCTGTGCTGGTGGTGTTAGCATTGCTAAGGACACTGGCACTTATATGACGATCCTTCCACTTTTTTCCAAGGATCTTCTGGAGGTAGTGCTGGTGAAGGTGTTCCAGGCTTTTCAGGTGGTCCCTGTAGGTCACCCTAGCTTCACAGCCATAGAGAAGAGTTAGAACTACCACATCCTTGTATACTAGGAGCTTTGTTCGAGTCCTGATGTCGTGATCATTGAACACATGATGATACAGTGTTCTGAAGGTGGAGAATGTAAGCTTAATTTTATGTTTACATGAAGGACTAAATTGGTAATTGGAGTAATTGTGGTCTGGTGAGCTTTGAAGTTATGGAATATGGGAAAGTTTTACAAACTTTAACCAGTCATTAATAGATTGTATTTCTCACAGTAAAAGTATGCTCTTACTCACCTGTGAGGCAAAACATCTGAATAGCATTTTAATCAGAATATAGAGTGTACTCTTGGGAAATTTGGATTCTGATTCCAAAAACATCTATAAACATAAGCAAGTTTACATGTTAAGTAGTCTGATTAAATTCAGATTTGTGACCTCAGTCCCTGTACAATAGTGCATTTATTAGCTAAAGAGTAATTACCCTTAATTTACTTTGGAGAAAGCACCATATTAAATTTTTGCAGCATGTAAGTTATATTCAGTAATGAACAAAGCCAGATGTTGTTTGGAAATAAGTCAAATTCAAATCAAATCCTGCTGGTACAAATGCTGAATTCTTGGAATAATCAGAAGTATTTTACTTCCTATAAGTTCTCTTGAATAAGACAGTATAACATGTAGACAAATAGATAAAAATCGGAACTGAATGTGGCTGAAGTCTCATTGATTTCCATAGCCTTAGGTGAATTCTCCTGGGACACTGATTTTGACTTTGGCAGTACAAGTAATGGATTTACATGAGATTCCTTCTGTCTTTAACATTAGCTTAATTTATGTGAAAGAGAGCTTTCCTTAAATAAGGACAAGATTGTTTGGCTCGTAGATATTAGCAAGAAATAGAAGTAGGTTTTGTGTATATATGTCGCTGTGCTTTAGTACTTCCTTTTGGAAGTACTAAAGCATGGCACAGTATGGGTGGTTACTGCGCTGTGCATGTGGCACAGGGGTAAATTTTGCTGCTATGTCATTGTAGGAGCACACTATACCTGGGGAGAGTGCCACTACGGTTACGTAGCTGGTGATAATGTGTAGACACATTTGATCACTACATTACCATAGCATACTATATAGCAATGTAGCACGTCGCTATCAACTTTTGTTTAAGCAGATAATTCTTTAGCTGCATAATTAATACTTTAGATTAGTACAAATTATAATAATACCTTAAGCAACTGTCCTAAAATATGGTATGCACAAGCACACTGCAGTACCCTTGCTGAACCCCACTGACTTTCAGATAATACCAGTGTTGCCCTGTGAGGAAATTGAGAAAGAAAAATAAAATGATACTTTTTCATTTTTTAGTACTCAGAGGAGTAACACATATAATATATATATTTAAAATATATGTTATTTTTCCGAGTTCCCAAACCATGTAAATATATATTTAAATAATTTTTATATTTAAAACTTTCCTCTTAGTTTTCCTCTGAATGTTTTATATACCTATAACATGTCTTTAAAAACTAATCTTATGTGGGACCAAACACCAAACATAAATATGTATCAAGCATGTGGTTCTTGCCTGGTGTTGCTAAAGGAGAGAGTTGAGTATTTGGGAATCTTAACTGTATATTTCTGCCTATATGTTTTAAAAAACTTTCTGGACTTTGGATTTCTGGAGTTTGCAGTGCTTTTTGGAAAGATTAAAGGACACCTCTAATGCTTTTTTCTCTAAGTACCGAAATGGTCTTTCAATCATGACTTCATCTTTGTGTAGGTTTTTATATGGAAATTGCAATTCTTTGCCCTGTTTTAATCAGTAACGAAGCAATGAGAGACAGAATGAAATCTTTTTTCATGAAGTATAAAGGAACAAAGGGCTGTTGTTTTCCTTAGACTTGTAAGAAGAAAGTGATCTCAAAGGAACGGTAGACTGAAATAGGAAAGACATACAAAAAATTGAAGTCTAAGTAGTGCCTTCTGTTTGGCCTGTTTCTTTTTTCTAGTCCATCTAGACAGTGGACTTTTCCCTGAGAACGGGCAGATTTGGGTGGAATTATGACTTTTTGTTTAAATGGAAAACTTTATCCTGGAACTTGTAAACCAATCCTTTAAACCAACTTAGTAATTTAACATAGTTAAACAGGATGGACATTATTATGTTTTCAAACTTGTAATAGATAGCATTTCCTTATGTGTCAAAGAACATTTAGTTATACAATGTAGAGAACATGGATACAGAGCTCTAAACTAAAACATATTAACTAGAAGGATTCCTAAAATTACAAATATCAGTTTTTGGGTTTATAATGTGTTATTTTAAATGCTTGTTGGATAAAAGGATTATACCTGAAGTATGGCATATAAACTCTAATTCTAGATCAAGGGCCAGCAACTTTTTTGGGCAGAGTGCTATAAATATCTGCAACCTTGACTTGTAAGATGTAGGCATGTCAGAGGTGGAGGGCAGGCAGCTGCAAGGGGCCTGATCTTTGTTGTAGCGGTGCAACCCTGGCCCCTTTTCCATCGTCCACCCTGAGGCCTGTGTGCCAATCAAAAAGCTTTTGCGTGCCATGCTCTTGCACCCATTCCAGAGGTTGCCTATCCCTGTTCTAGATTCTGTAAATAATGCTGGACATTTGAGTTCAAAATACAAAAGTGCATATATGGAGGCAGCCTAAAGATAACAGTAGCAAATACTTTTATTATTAAAATTTAATTTACCTTCCCAAATATATTTAAGGCTTTGGAGACTCTTTTAGATTCCAAATGTATTTTTTGTAAGTTTAATATTTAAGCGCCAAGAAAGAATAACTATAATTAAAAGTCATTAGCTAATGTTGATATAAAACCTACAAAAATCAACTCAGCAAGGCTTTTGTGCTAAATTTTGCAGTGGCAGTTGTCTAGTAAGTAGCGCTTTCTTGTTTGTTCTGCCATTAATGTTATTGATGTTAAAATAATATAATTACTCATTTATAAATAATTAAGCTTAAAAGTTAACAGTGTTTGCAGTTTGCATAAGCTGGGGTTTTTGTCCTTTAATGTTTATTTTTAAGTAGTTTTCAATACATTGTAAAACATCAAGTGTTTGATAAATGGAAAAGAATTACCAATTTTTAAAAATGGAAATAGATGTTGTCAAGCTATTACAAGCAATAAAGAGTTGTCAGATCTTGCATCTTAAAGTCTGACTAAGCTTCCCATAGAAGGAACCAAACAGTAGATTTCTTTTTCAGTCCCAAAGAACTAAATGCATATTAAAGCAAAACTTTTTTTTAATCTCACTTTTCTCAGGGAATTCTTGGAGATTTGTTATGACATTCCCACAATCTCCTCTGCATCATCCCATAATGCATTATTTTTCTGCTGATTTTAGTTTCTTACTATCACAAAGATCACCTAAAGAGGTGAGTAGAATTTTTGTGTCCTTTGGGAGACAGGGTACCTGAAATTTCTATATTGGTGGAACATCAGCAACCCCTACCATGGCTGGCTCTGCAGTACTGAAAATGAGAATGGGTCAGCGCTCCTGGATCCATGAAGCAAGCAGAGGCACAAACTTTTGCAATTGCCAAAGTTTTGGATGCAACAGGGCCATATACTAAGACTGTATGTTCATCTTATTTCTAGTGCAAAGCAGATTAAGAGCTATTTTGTCAGTAGAGGAGTATGTGGTGATTGTGGTCTGAACGCTTCCAATACAAAATTTCATTGGTCAGGGGGGAGTCAATTTTGGGTTGGAATGTAAAGCAGGAGTCATTAAGAATATTTTACTGCACAGTATTGGACAAAGTGCACAAAAAAGTGTTTTCGGGTTTTTTTGGTTATGGATTTTCTGAACTGTGCTTGGATGATAGGGCACATATCCAAATTATGATCTCTCTGCCCTCTGACTCAGAATACATAAAGAGAAAGAGTATTTTATTCATGTTTATGCAAACATTGATGGCTCAATCAAACATTTCACTGTCATTAATGAAGGTGGTCAGGGAAGGTGAACAGTGCATGCATCTTTAGGGGTATGGTACTTGTAAAAATCTGTGACTGGGGATATTTTCCACCATACCAGCACATTACAACCTACTTTTTTCTCCCCTGGCTCAACCTATTTTTTTCTTCCCAATCTGTATGCCAGGCCTGTGGACTACTAGGAAGGATTTAATTGTCATCTGAAGAGGTGCAGGATGATGTACATTTGATAAATTGAAAAGATGCTGCAGATGCCTCATGACTAGGCTGTATCTTAGTGAGACTGCTGCTGCTTTTCACATCTTGCATAATATTTGTGGTGCAAGGGGAGAAATGGAACAATTTTGAGTAGAGAGAGGTTTGAGTTATGTGTGTTAGTCTGAAGTCAGTCAGAAGGTAGAGTAGATATGCCTGACAGATTAATTACATAAGACATATATATGGAGTACAAGCTTTTGTGAACCCACTTTATCAGTTGCTGTTGACTTTGAATAGGATTTTGAATAGCCAGACACCAGGACAATTACCAGAGCCCATTGAGATGCTATAGAGGAGTAAATAGATTGTACTTTGCTTGTATATCCATTCTAAATGCACATAAATATTTAAAAAACTTGTAAGTACTTTTTTGGGACTTTGGTGAAGAATGCTACGTTGGGGTTGTGGGTGTGTGGATCCACTCACCTCCACTTCATCCAGTTATGATCACTGGGACCTCTGCCTCGTCTTTACTCTCTCTTGCTTGCAATATATTATGCTATTTTTTGGGAGGATGGATGGTTTCTAGAGTTTTGGTCAGACTGGGTCGGTCAGGGTCAGTCTTCCACAGGGCTCCACCATCCCTGCAACCTACCCCTTTCCTCTCAGGTGATGATTTGTACTTTTCTGCTGTCAATGAGTGTGAATCATCTTGGCTTTTCTCCAGTCTGGTTCAGTTACTGACTCCACAACTGGTTGGTGGCCATCCCCTCTAGACAGGTGTCTCTCTTTCATGTTCTAGTCTAGTCTGCGGTCACCTTCCTTCTCCCTGGGGTTGGCAGATCTTGGCTGGTGACATCTCTTCTCCTGGTCTCCAAGATTTTCAAATAGGCAGCTCTATAGATCCCAGATATACTCAGATGCACAGGGGATCTAACTTTCCTCTGCTATCTCTCCCTTGCCTGGGAGTGCTAAATAATAAATTTAAAAAACAAACAGGCTCTTGCCCCCTTGTTTGCATTACATTCTCTAGAAAAAAACTCAGAACCCAGGTTCAAAGGTCCAGCTCTGCTCCATGTAGCTGGTTCGAACCTGGTGACCATGTACTCTGTCTGTCCAGGCAAATCCCTCCTGTGCCTGAACTATCTGAGGGTCCCTTGAGGCTAACCCTGTGGGTTCAATGACCTTTGCACTAGACACTCTCTCCATGTGTCCCAGTCCCTCTGCCTTGTGGTTTCAAACCCACCACTACCTAGCTGTTTGGTGTTACTTATCTTGCTCAGTGGGTTGGGGTGGTCATTCAGTCATGGTCACAGTATCCCAGCATCCCACAAGGGTTTGACTGACTGAGTTTCTGGTGCAGTGGGGTCGTCTTCCTCTCCCTCCTCCCCTCCCCCGGGAGGTCTTTTTGGCACGCTGGGGAAGCGTGGCCCTTCTGGACCCTGCCAGGTGAGTTCCCCTCTCCTGGAGATCTTCTCTGGTGTGTGGGGCAGTGCGGTTTGCCGAGACCCTGCCAGATGACTTTTCCCCTGGAGCTTGTCTGGAGTGTGCAGGGGAAGCATGGCTCACCAAGACCCCATCAGGTGACTTTTCCACCGGCACTGCCAGTCCCATGGGGGTCTCGCAGGAGCTGCTTCCCAGCCCCTGCTACATGGCTGTTCATATTTGTTTTATAAGACAAAAATAATAAATTTCACAAAATAGAACTGTATTCCACCATACAAACAATTAAAACCATGTAATCGTTTAAAAAAGGGAGAGGTTCTTTACTCTGGCATGACTCATGCCTTAGGAATTGTTTAGCAGCATTCCTAAAGTGTGGGGTATGCCTAAAGCATAGAGGGGCATAAAAGTTTCCTGGGTGGGAGTGCATACAGATCATGACTGCTAATTGCTGGCAATTACCTCCCATCATGGGGGAGTAATTTTTCACAGAGGAATTGATGGCAAGAGCTGATTCCCTTTGCTGCCAATTTCTCCTTCCTGGCAGCAGTTGAAGGTGGGTGGTAGTCAGCAGTGAGGGGAAGCAGCAACACTGGCTAGAGTAGAATTTAGGTCCCTGCTACTGTGGGACCTAAACCCCAAAATTTGGGAAATGCCAATTTATACTCTACTGTAGCTGAGCAGACAAGATACAGTAGCATGCTGTGTTGACCCTTGGTGGAAGAAAGTAGTACATGCCTGGAAAGACAGAGTTGTCCATGTAGTGCAATAGCTGTTGGGTTACAGATTGTTGTTTTTGACTTTGTAGACTCTGCTTTTATGGCTTCTGATGCTCCGTTGTAAATGGTTGCACTTTTCTAGCTAGCTCTTGACTCTTCTACTTTTTACTTTAGTCCTTCCAGTCACTAGCTTTGGACTTGGCACTCCTGAGAAAATGAAAATGCATGTTCTCCTTTGTCACTTTCATCTTCCTCCTGATCAGAGGTGCAAAGGATACCCAAGCCAAAGTCTCTGCTAACAAGAAAACACACTAACAAGAAAGCACACAGGAAAAGATAAGGGAGAAAACTTCATACATTTTTTCCATAAAAATATTCAGAAAGAATGTAGTGGGTTGCACTTGCTTGTGCAGATTTTTCTATCATACTGAGTATGTGCAGGAATTGTTTGTTAAACCTGTGGCCATTATGAGTAATCTAAGCAGATTGTTGACTATCACAGATTATAGCAATTGAGATAATAAAGTCTATTGCTAAACCTATTAAAAGACTTCTGGTTGATACATTGTTTGTGGGGAGGTGAAAGGCCCATAGAAAGCAACTTGTCATAGAAGCTCAAGGTCTGCTTCCATCTTCATAATGATGACGCTACTGGAGCTCAATGCTGAGTGGAGCAAAGATGTCTTACTCTAGTGGGAGAAACAAGGGAGCCCCTCAAAACAGCGCATCCAGTGCTTAAAGACTGCTTGTTTCAACATTTTATTGAGATTGTGCCGATGGACAGAAGACCAGAGGACCAAAATCAGCCAGAAACTCCAGAAGCAGAAAAGACTGGCTTTTAAAAATCTAACTGCAAGTCAATTCAAAGCTGTACACCTGAGAAAGCATCAAACCACTTCTATCTTATTCTGCCCCTGAATCCCACAGCAGCATGCATGTAATTTGTTGTGGACTTTGACTCTCTGACTGAACAACCCATGGCACTATTTTTTATATTTACATTTTATTTTTACTTTACACATTCATTCATAAAGATCAGGTAGGCTTAAGAAATTGATTGTTTGTGAGGATTATTTAAATATATATTTTTTTTATTGAAAATCTCAAGCATCTGTTTCATTGCGTGTTTTTTTTTCTCTGATTGCCAAGGGGAGCGTGAACTCAGAGGGGCTCCACAACTGAGATGGGATCGGGCAGAAAACCCTGAGCAGTGAGAACCCTGCCCCTTCCCAGCTGATCATTTCAGAGGGAATTCCCCTCCTTGTTAATTCTATGTGGCTGACCTGCCAAAAACATTCGTGTTTGTGGTTTGCTTGCTTATCATATTTTTTCCTATGTTTTGCCTATGTCCGCCAGTGCCAATTTTTAAAAGCTGATTACTTTTAAAGAGCACTTACTTTGTTTCCTTCTTGTACCTAATCAGATACCATTTTGAGGAGGGAGATGGAGATATGTGGTCTTTGGGGCTCACAAATTTGAGTAAGAAAAAAAAAGGTGCACCTTCCTCCACAAACAGTTTCCTATCTGGGCTCTTTTCAGACAGGTTTGGTCAGGAGATTTCCCACCTCTCCCTCCTCCATATCTGAATCCTCTGAGCCCCCTTTGTGAGGGTCCGGAGGGCACTCACCTAGGGTGCATCCCTGACCAGGGACATGGACCGCACCACATCATGACATCCATGCTATGACGGGAGCTCCCCATCTGCACCTGCCCGGCTTTACCTCCTCGACAGGTAAAGTGGATTGGGGCCAATCCGCAGCAAGGGCAATGTTCAGAGGCTGGGGGCAGAACAGCGGGGAGAGAGAGAAGGATGGTGGAGGAGGAGAGGAGGGGATCCTGGGAGCTGGAGACGCAGGGCGAAGATGGGGAAGATTGGGTAAGCCCTTAGTGGGACCCCGAAGAGGCAGTGGCAAGGCGGAGGAAGGCAGATCGGGGAAAGACCCTAGGAGCCGCGGAGGTGGCGGATCCGCCTGAACCACCCGCTGCGGGGTTTTCTTTTCTTTTTTTTCCCCCCTTTGATGTCTCCCTGCCAGCTAGAGAGCCCAGATCAGGGCTGGGTGTTGTCCCAAGAAGAGAAGGGGGGTGTGCACTCAGAGGGGCTCCACGACTGAGACAGGAGTGGGCAGAAAACCCTGAGCAGTGAGAACTGTGCCCCTTCCCAGCTGATCGCTCCAGACGGAATTCCCCTCCTCGTTAAGTGGTGCACACTGTCAATTAAACCTGTTGCAGTCCTGATTTAAAGTATCCAGGAGGAGTCCAGGGTGGGGAAAGCAAATAGCTGAAGGCTTCTTGGGGTAACCACCCCAGGCAACTGGAACCAGACCTTGACGACATCCAGAAGAAGAAAAGGACAAAGATCATAGGATTTCAGTGACCCCCCCTCAAAAAGGAAAAAAAATTAAACAAGAGAAAGTAAAAAGATTGGTTTTAAGTTGGTCCTTTCCTTGCTTCTGGTTTTCGACATCGGGTGCTGGGGCAGCCCCTATGATCGATCCGGGCATGAGACAGGTAGTCACCACCTCCCTTTTGTAAACCTCTTTTATCATCAAAATCGCATCAGGCGGGAAAAGAAAGGGCACCAGATCTCACCCAGCTCTACCATAAGGGCGCAGCCACCCTGAGGGGCCAGTGAATGTCAGCAGGACATAGGGGTACACGTCCATACCCGGTGATTACCCAACATCCTTCTACAATGAGCTCTGTACTTGTGTCTCTTCTTTTGGGATTTCCCCACGTGGTACAAGAAGTCCACTGTCATTGGCAGTGTGGTGGTAGAGTCTCCACTCAGTATGGCATCAGCTCCACATTGTAGCAACAGGGTTTAGTTTCTTCAGCTGGGCCAGCATTGTGGCTTGTCCCTGTTATACCCAGATTTTGAATATTCTTTGCAATATCTAAATATACATTTTTGTTCTTTTGGCAGTTCCACAGCTGGGCTTCCCAGTGCCCCTTGCTCCCAGGGTTGACGAAGTCTGAGACTTCTTTCTTACACCAAGACATTTTTTTTTAGTTGCACCTATGCTTTGGTGCCAAATAATGTGAGTAAACAGGAAGACAGTCATTTCTAAACAACTCTGTGGATTTCTGTTTACTGCTTCCCTTGAGCAACGTGGTTTCAAATAGTTACCAAAGAAGTCATAGTCACAGAGGCTTGTGGGATTCATGCTGGAGGACTGTTAGTAGCAGTACAGATAATGACTATGTGGATGTTGTTTTGTACAAGTAGAAGAGTGTGGGTCCAGGACATACACCATGTCTACAGATGCCATAATTTGACCTACATAAAATCAGCAACAAGACTCAAATTGTGTCTGGATGCATGCAGATATTTGCTAACATGAGGCAAGTTTACCAGGTAACTGTTGTAGTATAGTCCAGGACCATAGAAAGCACAACAGTATATATTAGTCAGCATGAGTACAAGTGTTACATTTCTTTGAGAAGAATTGCCATACTCCTGGTAGATACCACAAGTGTTAAAACATTCACACTGTTTCTTCCAGCCCCAAAATGGTGGTTCTGAGAGAAAAATAACCCATCTACAATCAGGTAGATGTTGCTCCTGGGAGAATGAATGCTTGTACACTTCCTGAAGCTTACAGGCTTCAGGAAGAAGCCATGAGGAGTCAAACCATGAGCCATTAGGAAGCCATGAGGAACCAGGAGGAGTCAAGCCATGGGGAAGGCTCTTGTGCCTTAGAATCATAAAATCAAAGGACCAGAAGGGACCTGCAGGATCATCAAGTCCAGTCCCCTGCCATGGGCAGGACATTAATGGGCTCAAACAAGCGCAAAAAAGTGCTTATCCAGCCTCATCTTAAACACCTCCAAGGATGGTGACTGTGCCACCTCTCCTGGGAGTGTGTTCCAGATTCTGGCAACCCTTATGGGAAAAAAAAGTTTTTTCTTATGTCCAGCTGAAATTTTCCCTCTATTAGCTTGTGCCCATTGGTACTCATCCTTCTTGAGGTGCCTTCCTGAAGAGTTTCTCCCTTAGATCTTGTTGCTTACCCTGATGTACTTGTAGGCAGCTATCAGGTCACCTCTCAGCCTTCTCTTACTCAGACTGAACAGGCCCAGTTCCCAGAGTCTCTCCTCATAGGGCCTATCCTTCAGGCCCCTAATCATACGGGTGGCCCTTCTTTGTATGCTCTTGAGCTTATCCACATCCTTCCTGAAGTGTGGTGCCCAGAACTGGACACAGTACTCCAGCTGTGGCCTCACCAACATTGAATAGAGAGGGAGAAGCACCACCCTGGATCTATTGACAACACATCAGCTGATGCACACCAGAATTCTATTTGCCCTGCTGGCGACTTCATCGCACTGTTAGCTCATGTTCATCTTCCTGTTGATTGTGACCCCCAGGTCCCATTCAAATGCTGTGCCAGCCAGTGTACCACTACCCATCATGTAGTTATGGTGAAGGTTCTTCCTACCCAGATGAGGAACCCTGCACTTCTCTCTGTTAAACCTCATCTGATTCCATTCTGCCCAATAAACCAGTCTGTCAAGGCCATCCTGGATCTTTACCCTGTTCTCTCATGTGCCCATTTCCCCACAGCTTAGTATCATCTGCAAACTTAATCATTGAGCTTTGTACCTCCTCATCTAAGTCATAAATAACTATGTTTATGCCTTCCAGAGACCAAGATCACCCAAGATCACTTGGTCTATATATCAGACCTAATTACCATTCTATTTTAGGCAATGTTGACAGTTATGCCTATAATTAAGATTGCTTCACACTTTCAGAAAGCTCTTTTCAGTTGCTTATACTTTTGTCAGATATAAAGCATTCAAGCTGTATTTTTTGTGGTGGGTATCTCTGGACTGAATTCTTGGGAGAAAGTTTAAGTAAAAATTATTTCATGCCTCATTTATCAGAAACTATAGAAAAATCAGTGCTGCCCATAGTACAGAGTTGTTACTAACACCTCCAAATAGTGGGGATTTGAAATTTGGCAAGGTGGATCCACTGATGTCCGTAGGTGCCTTTTGCTGTCCTTGTGAAAATCCACTGGAACCTGACCAAATCTATAAAAACCTCTGAGAATCTCAGTTCTTATCATCAGTTGTTTGTTAGGAGACAATGGACAAAAAAATTCTTCAAACATTTCATCTGCACAGACCCTGTTCCAGTTCCTTACATCTTGGTAACAGATCATACTTACAATCTTCACAGAAAGAATTGAGCATGGTTCACATCAGTACTGCAGAACTGAACCAGTCTTTTCCTGTGGTAGTTTTCGCAGGCCTGCTGAATGTTGTCATGATGCTGGGTATGAATACTGAGAACAAAAGAACTCTCTCACCCCCACCTAATGCATTTTTCAGTACCTCAACAGTGTAGAGGAGTCCTGTAGCAAAAAATAGTATATGATACTGTAACTGAAGACAGGAGCATACTTAAAGTACACGGGGGCTAAACAGAGGATACACAGACAACCCTAATTCTGGCATTTCTTGACTTAGCAAAAGAAAGATTCTTTTAATGTGGTTTTTTTTGCATTAGTTCTCTCTATATAATTAATTCTTTTAATGTGGTTTTTTTTGTTTTTTGCATTAATTCTATATATATAAAAGCCTTATTCTGTTGGTCCATAATGCTTTATTCACACTCTGATTGATTTTCTTGGCAGCCATTCAGAGTGCTCCAAAAGTGTTCCAGACAGGAGGCAGTGGTGCGGTGGAGTACCGCCATGATGGCAGGGACTGAGCGGATGGGGGGGCGAGGCCAGCGCTGCTGACCTTGCTCTCCCCCTCCCCCCCAGCCTTGCTGTCTAGAGGCAGCAGTGGCATGGGGTGCTTGTCGAAGGGGATGGAGGGAATAGCGGGGCAATCCTTGAAGGCGGCGGTGGCATGAGGGGGGGAACAGGGTCGGGCCCCTGCTGGCCTCGCTGCCTCCCCCCTGGCCCTGCTCCCTAGAGGCAGCGGCAGCATGGGGTGCAGGATGGATGGCAGGGGATGGTAGGGCAAGCTTCCCCCTTGCCCCCCCTGCTCCTTGAAGGTGGCAGTGATGCAAGGGGGGGGAACAGAGTTGGGCCCGCCACGCGCGGGGGGGAACTGGGTCAGGCCATGGCAGCAGGGCGGGGAAATGGGGTCGGGCCAGCCATAAACCAAATGAGAAGGGACCTGGTGAGGGGACTGCAGGTCCTTGCCCACCTGGGCAATAACAATCATTACCTGGTGGATTTCACTATCCAACACAGGGTGTCAAGGGCTTACACCAAGGCCAATGCCCTTGACTTCAGAAGGGCCAATTTCAATGAGTTTAGGAGACTAGTGGGGGTGGCACTGAGAGCCCAGAAGGTAGAGGAGATGGGAGTCCATGAGGGATGGTTGTACCTTAAGGGGGTGATCCTCCAAGCCCAAAGGATAACAGTCCCTGAGAGAAGCAAGGGGGGTAAGAGTGCTTAGAAACCCCCTTGGTTCAGCAAGGGCATTCAGCAATGCCTGAGGACTAAAAGGGGGGCTTACAACAGTGGAAGGGAGGAGTACCAGTGGAAGGCTGGGCGTACAACCAGTACAACCAGTGGAACTAAAAGGGGGGCGTACAACTAGTGGAAGAGAGGAGTACCAGTGGAAGGCTGAGGAGTACTCCTCCTCAGCCCGTGAGTGTAGGAGGGCTATTAGGAAGGCCAGGGCAGAAATGGAACTCAGGCTAGTGTCTAGGATTAAGGAAAATAAAAAGTCCTTTTTCAAGCACATTGGGAGCAAGAAGAGGGCACCAGGCAATGTAGAGCCCCTGCAAGACACAAACGGTAATCTTGTGGCTATGCCAGACAAGAAAGCTTATATTTTTAACAGTTTCTTTGTCTGTTTTCTTGAACAGGGACCGGGACATCCCACCTACCAAAGGTAGGGAAAATCTCGGGGATAGCTCTGTCTGGTCTTCAGTCAGCGCAGATGTAGTTAGGGATCTTCTGGAAGGGCTAGACATTTTTAAATCTTCAGGTCCAGATGCCCTTCACCCAAGGGTGTTGAGGGAGCTGGCAGGGGTCATCATGGAGCCCTTGGCCTGGTTGTATGAGCATTTGTGGTCATCTGGCCAGGTGCTGGGGAATTGGAAACTGGCTAATGTGGTCCTAATTTTCAAGAAAGGGAGGAAGGAGGATCCAGATAACTATAGGGCTGTAAGCCTCACCTTGGTGCTTGGGAAGATCTTGGAGAGAATCATCAAGGAGCACATCTGTGGGGGGCCAGCAGGGGAGATTATGCTCAGAGGCAATCAGTATGTGTTCATCAAAGGCAGGTCCTGTCTGATCAACCTGGTTGCCTTTTATGACCAGGTGACTAAATCCTTGGATGATGGTGTCGCCGTGGACGTAGTCTTTCTAGACTTTAAGAAGGCCTTTGACACTGTCTCTCACCTCATCCTCATCAATAAATTAAGCGACTGTGGCATGGGTAAAAAATTGGCTGATGGGGCACACCCAGAGAGTGGTGGTAGATGGGTTGTATTCAGCCTGGCGAGATGTGAGCAGTGGGGTACCCCAGGGCTCAGTCCTTGGGCCCACACTGTTTAACATCTTCATCAGCGACTTGGATGAGGGGGTGGAAAGCACACTGTCCAACTTCACTGATGACACTAAGATGTGGGGCGAGGTGGACACACTTGAAGGGAGAGAGAGCCTGCAAATAGATTTAGACAGACTACAAAAGTGGGCAGATGAGAATAGGATGGGGCTCAACGTAGACAAACGCAGGGTGCTGCACCTTGGGAGAAGGAATCCACAGCATACATACAGGCTGGGGAGTTCCCCTCTTGAAAGCACAAAGGCGGAACGGGATCTTGGAGTCATTATTGACTCCAAGATGAACATGGGCTGCCAATGCCAGACCACAGCCAGCAAGGCCAGCCATACCTTATTATGCATCCAAAGATGCATCTCAAGCCGGTCCAGAGAGGTGATACTCCCCCTGTATGTGACTTTGGTAAGGTTGCAATTGGAGTACTGCATCCAGTATTGGGTGCTGCACTTTAAAAAGGATGTTGCCAGCCTGGAGAGGGTTCAGAGGAGGACCACCCGCTTGGTGAGAGGGCAACAGGATAGGCCCTATGAGGAGAGACTGAGGGACCTGAACCTGTTCAGCCTCAGCAAGAGGAGACTGAGGGGGGACCTGGTGGCTGCCTACAAACACATCTGGGGTGATCAACAGCAAAAAGGTGTTTCTCCCCAGCAGCACCTGGGGTGATGAGGAACTATGGTAATAAGCTGATGGAGAATAGGTTTAGATTAAAGATCAGAAGGCAATATTTTACAGTTAGGGTGGCCAAAATCTGGAACCAACTTCCCAGGGAAGTGGTCCTCACCCCTACCTTGGGCAAATTCAAGAGGAGGTTGGATGATCACCTGTCTGGGGTCTTGTGAACCCAGCATTCATTCCTGCCTGTAGAAAGGGGGTCAGGCTAGATGATCTGTTCAAGTCCCTCCTGACCCTAGCTACTATGAAACTATTTATGTCCATTTCTTAGATCTGAGTTCTCTGGAATTTCCCTGGATTGCCTTTTTTCCCTGGGAACAGTTAATGGAGAACTCAGGGGATCCAGTCCCCTGAGGATATTTATCTTCCATCAACAGTGCTCCCTTGACCCAACTCATTGTCTGCTGAGGAGTCTTGTGTTCTGTTTTTCACTTATTTTCAGTCTCCAACAGCTCCTGTACATTTGACAGTCAATGTTAACCTTTTGTATTTGTTCATCTGTATGTGTAAACTGCTTAATAATTCACCCCCTCAGAACTCTGCATAAAACCAGACTCACTATCTTTTACCTATCTCATTCTGAATTTGTTCTTAACTGCTAGCTCATAGAACTTGCACCTTTTTCAACATTCAAATAAGTTTCTAAAATTTCTGGTATGGAGGAAGGAGGAGATCCCTTTTCAGCACATTCTACAAACTTCCACCAGATTTCTAAGCAAGAACCTATTTTTTTTTCTTTTCCTCTGTAGAACACTGACTTGATGGGATGACTTTTCCTTTAAAATAATTTCCCAAACATTTTAAAATCAATCAGTGATTTGAGGTGTGTCACTTCTGTTCTAGGCTTTTACAATTGTAATTTTTACAGACACTTGAATGTGAGGATCAATTTTTTGTGACTCACCTATTTCAGAGTTCTCATTAAGATTTAGTAAGAACACTAAGGGGCTATCTGATAGCTGGCATCCTATTATTTCACTAACCAAGTATTCAGCTTATTTCCCAAACAGTTTGATTCTGGAACATGTCTATCATATGTGGTAGAATCCTCCCAGGTGATCACACTCTCTCCAAAGCTTCTCTATTACTGTGCCATAAATTCATTAAATTGCAAGTGGGGTGAAATACTGTATTCACTTAAATCCAAGATGAAGTTTTTTCCCCATTTAACATGGGGGGGAAAGCCCCTCATCTTGGATTTGAGTACAAGGCTCAAAGCCAGGCAGACAGCTGCTGAGACTCTGGCCCAGACCTGGGGTTGGGGCCAGAGCTGCAGGTGCTGCCTGCCTCTGTAGCTTGCCGCCTCTACCTCCATAGTCTCCGCTCCACCACCTTCCCGCCACAGCCTCTGGCCCTTCTGCCTGTCACCCCACTTCCTCCTCCCACCCCCCACTTCCCTCCCACTCTCTCTTCCCTCGGACTCCAGTTCTGGCAGGTGTGGGCCTGGTGCCAGCTCTGGCTGCAGCCTAACCCTGTACAAGCAGCATTGGCAGCCTAGGCTGGGGCCAGAGCTGCCATGCTACCACCACTGCTACAGGGCAGGCTGAAACTGGCATGAATATGTGCTGTGTCCCAGACTGATGTGGGGCCTGCGCATGCAGGAGTAGGAGCAAGAGTAAGCAGCAATGGGTGGGGGGAGAAGGGGGGAGGCTATGGGGGG
>NW_017729026.1:43702370-43703328 GCF_001723915.1 Gavialis gangeticus | reverse complement strand
GGGGACAAGTGGGAGGGGTGTGCAGGTGGCAGGGGACAAGTTGGCGGGATAAGGGGCAGAGGTCAAGCCCCACTGCCTGCCTCCCACTGCCTCCCCACTGCCTGCCCCACTACCACCTTCCCCAACCTGCTGTCTACTGCCTGCTGTCCACTGCCTACCCCACTGCTTGCCTCCCTACTGCCTTCCTACTACCTGCCCCTTTCCACTGCTTTCTTCACTGCACTGAGGGAGAGGAATCAATTTAAGGTAGCCCTTTAATGGTTAGATTCTGTACAAGGAAAATTGTAGCAAATTTATACATTTTCCTTGTTTAGAATCTAATTACTGGGGGTCATCTTGAATTCAGGGTCGTTTTGGGTTTGGGCAAATATGGTATCATCAATAAAGACTTTTAGTTTTTTTTTTTATCGGCATACAGGTTGATGTGTGAGGACTGTTGTTCTGATGATCTCCTCTTCTTCATCACTAATTTCTCATCCAATTTCTATAGACCATTTGTCATAAACAATGTGTTTTCCTCTATATGGCAATTTAAAATTGCCATATATAACACAGATAATAGATCTGTGTGTTTCATAGGTTTAAACAATATTTTCTCAAATTCTATCAAATTTCTATGTAGAATTCACTCTCTTTGGAGATGTGTTAGAAAGTTAGATTTTAATTTAGCTGGGGTTATTGCAGGGCCCCTGGCACGGCTCTATGAGCGATCATGGTGCTTAGGCCAGGTGCCAGATGGTTGGAAGGTAGCAAATGTGGTCCCCATCTTCAAGAAGGGAAAGAGGGAGGACCCGGGCAACTATAGGCCCGTCAGTCTTACCTCAATCCTGGGGAAACTCTTTGAGAAGATCATCAAGGAGCACATTTGTGATGGGCCGGCATCAGAAATGATGCTCAGGGGCAATCAGCATGGATTTATTAGGGGGAGATCATGTCAGACCAACCTGATTGCCTTCTA
>NW_017729026.1:43698733-43702069 GCF_001723915.1 Gavialis gangeticus | reverse complement strand
GTTAGGGCGGCTAGGAGCTGGAACCAACTTCCAAGGGAAGTGGTGCTGGCCCCTACCCTGGGGGTCTTTAAGAAGAGGCTGGATGCCTACCTGGCTGGACTCATTTGAGTCCTGTTTCTTGTTTTTGGGGTTTTTGTTGTTCTCCCGCCCTGGCGGGGGGTCGGGCTAGAAGATCTACTAGGTCCCTTCCGACCCTTAATCTATGAAACTATGAAACTATGAATGGTTCGTGTGGTATGTTGTATTGCTTCAAATGATCTAAATATTTTTTGTATTTTCAAGAAGGGGAGGAAGGAGGACCTGAGTAATTATAGGCCTCTGCTGGTCCCTGTACTGCTGCCACTTGCCATGGCCTTCTGGCTGCTCCCCCTGCTTCTGCCTGCACTACTGCTGCTGCTTCCCACAGCCCTGCTGCTGCTCTCTGCATTGCTCCCTATGCTTCTCCTGCTTCCCACAGCCCCACCACCACCCCTGCTTCCCTCCACCCCCCTGCCTGCTGCTTCCCACTCTGGCTCCAGTCCAGCCTGGCCAGCAGCATGCAGCTCCCACCTGCTGAGCTGATCACAGTGGTTTCCCCCCCCTCCCTCTGTCTGATCTTATCTTACTTTCCACATGGATGGAGGGAGGCAGGGAACAGCCCCAGGTCCATGAGGCCCAAAGCCGCAGAGGCTTCTGGTTGAGGGCTGGGGTTGGAGCAGGGCAGAGGCCTGGGGGTGGGGTGGAGCTGGGCCAGCTTTGCTGCTCAGCAGCTGGGTCCTGCCGCTGGCTTCCCCTCGGTCCTGCTGCTGCTGGCTGCCTGTCATCTTTGACAGGCAGCCAGGGACTGATAAAAATTTATTTTCTAAAATTTTTAGGGGCCCATGGGCTGGATAGAGTGGCTTGGAGGGCTGAATCTGGCCCGCAGGCTATATTTTGCCTGCCCCTGAGCTAACCTTTCTTAAGGCAGTTTTGCTGTCTGCTAGCTGTTCCTGGTCTTTCTTCTTCTATTTCACAGCTTTGGACATCCTTTAGCTCTTTTCAGAATCATAGATCCAACTATGAAGACTAGTCTTCAGCCACAGCTAGGGTTTCAGCTTTAGTAAAGCAGGAAAGGGAGGGTGAGTCGTCTGAAGCTTAGGCTACTTCCCTTTCATATGCAGCCATAACTCCGGAAAAAAATCTTTTTTACCTTCATTCTTCCTTTTGAAAACATATTATATTATGCCATGCGTTGTATGTGAGAAAATATAGTATATTGAGTTTGACTTGTCACTAAGTTTATGGGACAAAACCATACCTTCAAGTGTAGGGACTGGTATTGTTGCTAAGATTTTATGTGGAAACTGCTGAGGAAGGAAAGAAGAGACTACCTCTAAGGATGAGATGGTCTAATTTTCATATCTCTCTCCTTTTTTTTTTTTTTGCTAGTGGGAATGCTTGCTGTTTCTACCACAAGGCTTTAAATTTGGTGAGTCAGAAGAATAAACTGAAGGATGCCATCTGAGAGGTGCCTCAGGTATGGTACTTAATAACCGTTCTGGGAGTCATTCTCATTTAGCATGATATTCATTGAAGCATCAGCTGGTATGTGATGAATGACTGAAATGAACACTTTTGTCAGCATGTCTCTAAATTGTAACTTGCATTAGATTACTATATGTGTTAATGTTACCAGTAGCAATAGCTTAATATGTTGTATGTGAGTCAGCAATCTCTTCCAGCTTCCAGTTATTTCCCTTCATCCTTTAAGTTCTTGCCTATGCTGGTATTTTTCTGATTCTGGTAGTCAGTAGTCAGCTGATGATGGCCTTGCATGCCCAGTATGTAGGCAAAGAAATCCCTGATCTACACTTGTGGAATCGATCAGGATTTTGCCATGATGCAGCTCCGCTGGTGGTTAATGGCAGGGGTTTTGGGCAAATTTTCATGCAGTCATGCAGTCAAGAACAAATTCTTCCTTGAACAATGAATGGCTTCAAGGAAGTTATATTTGTAGGCACCGTCTTCCTACCCTCATGAAGTCTCTTATTGTCATTTTTATCATTCTTCATTCATTTGCCACCTTGGCCCTTTCCCTTATTTGTATTGCTCACTGTCTCCTTGACTTAAGGCAGTTCTTGTTTAATTCATTTTGGGAACAGTTGTGCAAAAAATGCTATACATTTACTGACTGTAGTCCCCAGGGGATGATCTGGGAGCTGAGTATCTGCCAGATTCAGCAGCATCTGCGCTGTACTCTCTTTTTCTTTCCCATGCCCTCAACACCTGCAGATCCTTTCATGCAAGAGGAATCATGAACTGCCCTGCTCTGCTGATTTAGGGCTACTTTGTAGAGCATCCATGAATCAGTTTTTCTGATTTTAAGTGCCACAAATAGGCGCTTACTGTCTAACTATACATGTAATTATAATTAGGCATGTCCAAATACTGAATTTTCTGCTTGACCATCAAACTGAAAATTTGGAAAAAAGAAGTTTATTTGGTTTGAGATGCATTTTTCTTTTTTTTTAAAGTTGCATTTTTTTGCCTGAGTGAATTTGTCTTGCATCTCCCACTTCCAACAAGAATGCTGTCTAGTTATGGCTGTTGGGAAGGGAGTGGGGGAAGGAAGGAGAAGGGGAAGAATCTCTGTTTTACTTTGTATACATAATTGAACAGTTGTTGAACAGGGAGAGTCTCTCAGTGAATATTTAAGTATTGTGGGGAAAGTAGATCAGCTCCAACAAGAGGTAACAAAGGTAGACTTGCCTTAGAATACCCTATGGTTAGAGCAGTTGTTCATGGGAATTAGATGTCTTGAAGACTTTGATTCATACCCTCTTTGGCAAAGGTGGAAATTGAAGACCTCTCATATCCTGGGTGACTGTCCTAAACCTCTGCTGTTAGATAAAAACAGGGGAAGTCATGATAGTGGTATCTTCTACTCCTCCTTAAACAGTATTGTGAATCCATCTCCCAAATTTTGTCAACAGTTTAGGGAAACCTCAAATTGCATTTTTTGGGGTTAAATTTCTTGTCTCCTTCCAAAAAAGGACATGGCTTTGGTTATAATGGGTGTCTAAACATGTGCAGTGAAGCTGCTCCAACATAGCACATCGGAGCTGACTCAATTAAGTGCCCCCACCCCCTCTCAGAGCATGTGTATAAATGCCCGGTCAGACTAACCATAAAAGTTGACCTTGCTGCATGGAAAATATATGCACCCTTTTTTATTTTTTCAGTTTTCTTATATGCCTAATTTATGGCCAAAAAAAAAAAGCCATGTTTCGTTCCTATTAGAAGGGGAGAGGGAAGCTGAAAGATGAGCATGCTGTGTTTGGTTGTTCTTCATGCATCAGCAACAGAATTGCCAGTTAG
>NW_017729026.1:43691406-43693733 GCF_001723915.1 Gavialis gangeticus | reverse complement strand
ACAAAAAAAAAAAGCCATGTTTCGTTCCTATTAGAAGGGGAGAGGGAAGCTGAAAGATGAGCATGCTGTGTTTGGTTGTTCTTCATGCATCAGCAACAGAATTGCCAGTTAGGCTTTGATTTGAGAGTCTTTATTGGTGGTGATAAGGAATGATGATCAAAGAACACAATTTATTTTTTTTTTCCAGATACCAAGTTGAGCTTGCATTACCGACTGCATAAAATAATAAATCTTGATTTAACTTAGTGGTGTTGTTTTGGAAGTTATAGAAGGAGAATTCAATGTAAAAATGATCTGCTGTATAAGGTTGTATTTCCTGATAACTGTACTTTTGTTTCAGTGTATAAATAAGGTTGAGCATACAAAATATATTGAAATGAGTTTGTTCTGATAAAAAGAATGGAGAAAGAAAAATCTACACACATAGAGTGTGACAGGGCCACTATTGATTAATATATTTGTGAGTTACAACGTGCTTTAAATTTCCTGTAGTGGAGGGACATAAATCAGATTTATATTGCTTGGGAAATACAGAAGTTTGGGGCTCCAAAGGTTTATCTTAATACAAGGGGGTTATATGGAGACATTAAAACATACCTTTGTACAGAAGGTTTGTGTTGGTCCTTACAATTTTGTGTAGGATTTACCTGAAGTCTTAACAATCTACCAGATAGCCCTCTGGCTGTTTTAAGTCACTCAAAAGGTAAACAGCCAATATTTTATTATTCTCTTCATATTAAACATCAAGCCAGTGTTTATCTATTTTAAAATATGCTGATATTTCAAATCTAGTATTATTGGTAGAAACCACTTTTACCATATTAAAAATAAATGCAGATACAACTTGGTACCACAAATCTACTTTCAGTAAAGCCTTAGTGTCCTATATGTTTCTTTTAGTGACACAAGGTATAATATAACTATTTTGGTAGTTCAACCAAGGTAATGTACCTAAGAAAAAAGAAAAGAAACTTTTTTCCTGGCTTGTGCACCGTAAGCTTAAATAAAAGTGACGTTCAGTTGCAGAAATTGTTATAGGTCATATACTTATGAGCCAGACAGTTTGTGAGCTAGTTTATATATACATGTCCAATACACATGGCTTGGCTTCTTATCTGTCGCCCCATGATAAGATTATAAAGGTTTTGGGCTTCATCCTCTTCTCACTTTAACTCCTGGTATACATCACAATTAAACCTGCTGTTGTGGTTCAGGTAGAATATTTGCCTACAATGTGGGAGATTTGATTGAGGTTTGAGTCCCAGATGTGCATGTAACTACAGTCATTAAGGCAACAGAAGTCTGGACTTGGTCTGGTGTCTGGATACTGTCTCAGTGGCCTAAAGGGCGGGGGATGAAGGTCTGGGTACCCCCACCCCTGCCTAGGTGTATGCGTCAAAGGTCCTGGTGGCTTCTCTTGCATACACCATGATCCAGAAGGATTGACAGTTGCCTGCTACATCATGATTAACTCTTCTGAACCCCATTGAGTTACAGAAGTATAAGGGACAAATGAGTTAGGCCATTTGAGTTATTTTTAATGCAACATATTTACTTGAATGTGCTTTCTACCAAATTAATAGTACCTATATTATGTAGGACATCCTCTTTGCTGAATAGATCACATGCAAGTTTATTTCTGCTTGATCTGAAAGAAACTACCTTTTTGTAGCACTTTTGAGCAATGTTGATTACCAAGTCTTTGATGACAGATTCCATTTCTTTCCTTCATTTGCAGTATTCAAGAAATGCTGACAGGTCAGAGGCTTTGCCAGTCCAATTCCCATAATGATGCTGTCTTGGCAGCCCTGAACCAACAGAGAAGTGATGGCATACTCTGTGATGTCACTCTCATTGCAGAAGAACAGAAATTCCATGCACATAAGGCAGTCCTTGCAGCTTGCAGTGACTACTTCCGAGTAAGTTTGATGCATTTTTGTCTCTTTAATAAAAATAACCAAGAATGACATAATTTGGGGGGGCCACTTAGGGAGTTTTGGTGAGTTGTTGTGGGCCAGGTTAGGCCCCCCGGGCTTGACTCCTGGCCCACAACAGCTCACCAAAACTCCCTAAGTGGCTTTGCCATGTGATCAGCCAGGAGGATGGGATGAGGCTGCGGGTGGGAGCAGCAACCAGGAGTGGGACAGATGGGTGGGCAGGGCTGGGTTGGGGCTAGGATCAGGATTTCAGGGCCTTGACAACATCAGGCCAGGGCCCAGGGCAGAGCTGCGATCTGCTGCCTGCACGGCCCGACAGGCTCTGTTTTCATGAGAAGGGGCATGTGGTGAGTGAATTAATTGCAGCTCTGCCTCAGGCCCCACCCCATG
>NW_017729026.1:43672709-43691339 GCF_001723915.1 Gavialis gangeticus | reverse complement strand
AGCTCTGCCTCAGGCCCCACCCCATGCTGTCACCACCCAGTGATCCCAGAGTCCCTATGGAAACTGGCCTAGGACCTGGGAGGGCAGGGTGTGCTCGGCTGGGTGGAAGGGTTGGGGCCATGAGTGGGTGGAGAGCAGCGTCCAGGAGTGGGATGGGTGGGCGGGGCTGGGGCTGGGATCAGGACTTGACAGGCTGAATCTGGATCACAGGCTATATTTTGCTCACCCCTGGTCTAAACCAGTTGTTTCACAGTTTCATAGTTTGTAGGGTTGGAAGGGACCTGAGCAGATCATCAAGTCCGACCCCTTGTCATGGCAGGAAAGAGTACTGGGGTCAAAGGATCCTGGCAAGGTGTTCATCCAGCCTCCTCTTAAAGACCCCCAGGGTAGGAGCCAGGTGTTCAACCTTTTTGCCCAGAGGGCTGGATTTGCAGTGCCCGGTTTCTCTGTAGGATGGATCCAGCTGGTGTTCCTGATCTGGTGCCTTGGGCAGGCGCTACGGGCAGTGTCTGGCCTCAAAAGTGGGATGGAGGGCAGGCCCCAATGCAGCCCCACAGGGAAAAGGAGCTTAACCTGGCCCCACAGAGGGAAGGGGGGGGCATGACCTGGCCTGGGGAGTGGGGGAGGAGAAGGGGGAGAGGCAGGAATTCCAGCCCCAATTCCCACTAATGGCCACTGCTCCCATGCTGCCAGATTTCTGGCCCTGTGGGAAGCCCTATGGGCCAGATGTGATGGATCCGCAGGCTGCATTTGGCCCATGGGCCAGAGGTTGAGCACCCTGTGGTCCTTGATTTAAAGGAATAAATTGTTTTAAAAATCCATATTCTATAACAAAATATATGTGTTTGATATTTTACCTATAACAGTTACAGCATTAAATGGCATTACAGTGACCACTTCATTCCATTAGTTTAATGATACAGTTTAAGCACCTATGTATTGCTAGCAATTATGCATCCTTAATTGTCTAAGCAGAAATTTCATTCTTCCTGGCAGCCTCAGATCTTTCTGGTAGAACTTTCATTTAGATTACTATATATGTATGAAACTATGAAACTATGAAACACTGTCAACTTGAAACAGGTTATTTTCACTGTAATGAATTCAGTTTACTTCTCAGTTTTTAAGCATGTATTTACACTTTGCTTTCCTTTATTGCTGTGTGAAAGACTCAGCACTTCCCTCTTCAGAGGGAAGCAGAACCTCGCCAACTTGATGCTCAAGCAATGAGTGCCAGCTTGGCAGTGGCATGCTTTATTACCTCTCTTGCTCCTATACAGCAGGAGCACTTGTTTCTTTCCCACTTCCTGGTACATGGAGTGTTTGGGCTGTTGGGCAGGGACGGCTGTTCCATCCCTGTCTAAAGCCCAGTATTGCTCTTCCCTCCTACTTTCAGGGCACTTTTGGTCCAAGCTTCAAGGCCCTAGGTTTGGATGCATGCACTTGCTATTGTTATATATGTCCCAAGGTATTTTTGAGTATGTTTGCAGTAAGGTAGAAGGGTGCCACATGAATCCCCATCTAGACCCCCTTTCCCTTCCTCATGATAAGATTATAAAGGTTTTGGGCTTCATTCACGCCCCCACCCCCTCACACACAGTTACTAAGGAGATCACTTTAACTAGTGCATAGAAACATGAACAGTGGGCAGCTTGCATGACCTCTATTTTAGAAAGGTGATGGTGACTTGACTTTGAGAATGGGGCACTGATTTATCTTATTATTGCTATTGTTTCCAACTGAGTTGTTTGATACATATTTGCCAAATTGTTATTGCAAATTCATGTCTTGCTGCCTTGTGGAAAATAAATAACAATTTTAAGATAAGTCATATTACTAATTGCTGCATAAATCATTTTGCTGAAAAGTACTGAGGGAACGATTTATGCAGCTTTTAGTAATTTGATCCACCTCAAAATTGTTAGAATTTAGTAGGGGACATCCTCCAGACTTCATATTATTGTTCAAAAGAGCAAATCATTCTTGCTTAAAACAGCCACCAAATAGCTGCTATTAGTATACAAATACATTTCTAAGGAAGTTGAGAGGTATGTGGAGATTTGATTTGGATAGAATGGTAATAAGTGAGCAAGGGAATAAATGGCATATATTCAACCTTGATCATTTAAAAAAAAACCCCAAAAAACCAAACCACAAGTCAAGCCATAGAGAGAGATTCAGTTTAAAATTAATCACATTTTTAATTGAAACACATCATTTGGGTATGTTTCTTTATTTATGGGTTGTTTGATCTGGTCTGAGCCTTCACGATTCACTGGGATCATGTTTGTAGATTTTCTTTACAACCAAAAGGCCTAAAAACTTAGCTTGCTTCTGTCCTTCTATCTGTGCTTCCATCCGTCTGCCCTTCCAGCTTCTTATAGAATCTCAGAACTCCAGGTACTGGAGATCTAAAACCATCATATGTCATAGTATTTGCAATAAATCCATGACAGGGTGACACTTGAAAATAACATGGAAGAAGGGGCTGATCAGCTTGAACAGTCCCATGTCCATTGAGACAGAAGACATAGGCCAAGACTTCAAGGTACATTTACTGTGATCCAGACCAGCAGCCACAGCCATGCTGTGCTGCTTGACATGAGCTGCTTCCTAAGCCAGAAGCACATAACCATGCTCACACAGTGCTGACTGGCAGTGTTACTGTGTTCAGTAATGCTGTTTAGCTCATCCAAAGTGCTGCATGGATTCAGCTTTCCCAGAACAGCACAGCTGTTTGCAAACTCTGCTTTAGACCAGAGCACATAAATTTACTGTATAGGTGTGGTCTTATTCACCTTCATCTAATATCACAGTTGATATAAACATTCATCCTTTTGTGCCAGTTTTACCACCGTGGTCCATGGTGGTGAAGCCTTATGGCCTTGTAGAGTACTATGAAAGTTGGCAGAATTCCTTGTGGATGCAGGCTTCCAACATGGATCCGTTGGGAATGCTACTGAGTAGTCAATAAGAAGTATTTCACTGACATGGACTCTTGTTTTTTGTTTCTTTTTTTAATAGAATGGTTATCACAATATTTGGAAACTAATATGCAAGACTTTCCTCTGTAAGTTTTCATGGGTCAGTACTGATGTGCATTTAATCCTGTATAGGTTTTCTTTCAGGGAAGAGCAAGATAAAAGGTACATTTTTTCAAAATAGCTTTATGACATGGATACTTGAAAGAAAGGATTCCCCTGATGTGAAATGAAGCAGTATTTTGGAGTGAGTTTCTTTTGCTTCCATTCAATAAGATCTTAATTTTCAGTATTACTGATACCTGGTGTTTACAGGTATAGGGAGATTTTCATATTAGTAGCTCTCTAAGAAGTCTGTCCACAAACTTGTTCAATACAATCCATATATTTTGTATCAGTAGTGATTTCCGATGTGCTTGTACTTCTAACTGGTGAGAGCTGGAGAAGTTGCTGCCACAAACATATTTTGTTTTCAAATAGAAGATTTTCTTCTATGTTTAAATCATTCTCCAGTCTGTGCATAGTTCTGAATATTGTATTTGATATGATGCTAACTACTTCTGTGCTGGATACCTTGTAGTCTTTTACTGTTCTGAATTCTGCTTTTGGCTCTTTGTGTAATTATACTGAAAATATTTTTTTTTTGACAGTTTAATATATCTATAAAATAATTATGTAAATGTTATGTGTTGGTGCTTTCTGTTAGAATTATGGTAATCAATAACTGATTTTTATGGTCAGTGGTTCAGTATTGTGCATAAAAAATATGATAACCATCCCAGAAAGTCCATCTACACACCAAATAAGGGAACTGTATATTCTGAGACACAAACTTCATTTTATGAAGTAAAATTATATGCAGTTTGATCATGCAGCTCCTCCTAACTATACCAAAACAATTCAAAATTGAAATAATCATGAGAATATTCCTGAATCCCCCAAAAGAACATTGTACGCTTTGCGTTCTCCTTTATTAAAAAGCCTCTCAGGAGATAGTAAAAAAATATCAAATAATAGTTGTCAATAATCAATAATAGTCAATGGCACGGTGTCTAATGGGAAACGGGCTTCTACTGGGGTTCCCAATGTCTCTGTCCTTCATCCAGTATTGCTCAACAGTTTCATTAATGATTTGGAGGATGGAATTGTGTGTACACGAAGCAAATTTATAGATGACACTAAGTTGGGTTGAGTTGAAGACATTCCTGAAGGTAGAATTAGGATTCAGAATGATCTTGATAAACTGAAGAAATGGTCTGAAATCAATCAAATGAAATTCAGTAAGGACAAGTATGAAGTCGTGACCTTAACATGGAACAATTGCATGCACAAATACAAACTGGGGAACGACTGGCTAGGCAGTAGTATTGTAGAAAAGGACCCGGGGGTTGTGGTGAACCAGAAGTTGAAGATAAGCCAATAATGTAATGTTGCTGCAAAAATGGCCAGTAACATACCTGGCAGTCTATTGGCACTGATGAAGCCTCCTCTGGAGTACTGTGTCCGGTTTTGGGTACCTCACTTCAAGAGAGTTGTAGCAGAAAGTGACAAAATTATTCAAAGCCTGGAAAACATGAATGATGAGGAAAGGCTGAAGGAACTGGGTCTATTTAGTCTGAAGAAGAGAAGACTATGGAGGATTTGTTAACTGTCTTCAAATACCTGAAGGGTGGTTATAAAGAGGATAAAGATAGATTCTTCTCTGTGGCAGCAGGTGACGGAACTAGGAACAATAGTCACAAATTTGAACACGGAAAATTTGGGTTGGTTGCTAGGAAAAACTTATCACTAAGCAGTTAATCATTGGAACAGGCTCCCCAGCATGGCTGTGAATCTTCATGCTTGGAAATTTTTAACACCTAGGTACAGAGACACTAAACTGGGATGATGAGGTCAGGGATGGTCCTGTCTTGAGCAGAGGATTGTATTAGATGCCCTCCTGAAGTCACTTCCACTCTACTAGTCTACGATTGTATAGTTACTTTTGGAATTTTCGTAGTTCCTGCACACAAAGAACATCTCTTCTGTGATAAGTTGAAATTATTTGTTTATTTTCTATTTAGTATGACCATCTGTCCCATTTTCACTGGACTAATCCCACTTTAAACATCTATTGTGGCTAAATAAACACTTGTCTCCTGTTTGACTGAATGCAGCAGTAGTGCTGTCCACCCAGGAATGTGTTATAGTGGGTTGGTGGTTCTCTGGCATCCCAGACCAGGTACAGAAGTTACACTTATTGTGCGATAAGCTTGTAGAAAGCTCTCTACAGCTGTAAACAAACAGACAAGGCACAAAAAACACTGTAAAAATGGCAGATGCCACTCTAAAATAACCCTGATGGATGTGGTATCACACTTCAGCACTGTAGTTTAGAGTGCCGTAACGAACATCTGTACCAGATCCCATCATGACTCTGGTTGCATTTTGCCTGCAACCCATGGGTACCGTGCTCACCCCTGCCTCCTAGAGTGGTGCTCTAGCCTCAGCCAGAGCTTATGTAGTCTGTCCAAGCACCAGGCTGGCCCTGCCTCTAGACTGTCACTGAAAAGAGTTAGCAAAGCTTCTGTTCCCAGGCCCACCAGTGTCCTCTCTCTGGTTAGCATAGGTCCATCCACACAAAGAAAACTGCTTATTGCTGAATTTCTCTTATTGCATCTCTTCATGGGTGCAGTTGAGCAAGGGCTCAATGTGGGTCAGCTGCTAGGTTGCCTCTGTTCACAGTTAATCTGTCTTAAGAATTGATTCATTTGCACTGATTTCTGGCAGTGGGCAAGTTTCCTAATGGATGTGAGGCTTTTGACATAAAATTGTGTGTAACTCCTGGCTATTTATTTAACACAGTTCAGAATGGCATCAAGATACATTTAGTGATGAAAATGCCCTCTAAACCTAGCCCCTGCCAGGGTACTTAGTAGTTCTGTAACACTGTCAAATTGTATTGTTTTCAAATGCTGTTACAGAGTCCCTGGCATTGACAGGACCCCTAACTTCTGTTACTATAAAAAAAAGTATTTGAACATGCTCAAAATGTACAGCAGCACACCTATGCAGACTAATATGTAGCATTGCTGTTTCCCAACTTTTCTGGGGGAACCAAATGTATGTGTAAAATGTAGAAGGTGAGAAGCAGTACAGGATGCAGGACCAGAAACCCATGAGTCCAGCTCACAGACACAAAGCCCCAGAAACCTTGAATGCATTCAATAGCTTTGTCAAGTGCACGTGGTTCCAAACCATTACTTGAGTGACCAGAATTATTTGAAATTGGCTTTAAGACAAGAAGTGCTTCTTTATGGACTGTTTCAGACAGTCTGTTACAGAGTTTGAGGTATGCTACCAGGAGTCCCACTGATACATCCATAGGACAGCTAGCTCTGGGAACTCAGGTTTTGTCGAGTTATCACACTTTTTTTTTTATTAGTTACCATTTTACAGTTGTCACTTTTCGTGGCTGTATGAATAATAATATCCAATGGCCTTAATGTAGTGTTCCTTTCTTAGAGCCGATCACATTAAATAAAAAAAAAAGGAAAAAAGAAACTGCCTGGGAGACAGAGTCTATGATGTTACCCTGAGGAAATACCTCACATTTTTCAGTGGGAGCAGAGGAAACACTTTCCCTGCCTTCCCAATCTGGTGCCTGCAAAAGAAGGAGTGGGTGCCTGTAGACATGCTCGTTCACATTCTAATTACAATGTGTCGGAGGAGACTTGATTAATCAAGTCTGCTCTGTGTTCTAATTAGAACGCTTTACTGTTACCTCACTGTCATGTGTATTAAGCCCCTGTGCATTTCAAAATGGCCACAGGGGCGCTTTATCTAAACCTCATCAAATAGCTTTACATAAAGCATCCTACAACTATTTTGAAACACATAGGGGCTTAATACATGTGACAGTGAGCCTTTTAATTGGAGTGGGAACTTCTGTAATTAAAACAGCCCTACCCCACCCCCAAGAACTTGTATAGACACCCAGTGATTTAATTTTCCCTTCTGAACCCAGTCGATTTCCTAAAATCTGTATAGAATTTAGGAAGCCAAGAGACAAAAAGGGCCTCCCCCTGAAGCCATAGTGACTGGAGGGAGTCCACCCATTTAGTGGCTCATGCCTCAGAAAGGATGACTTAGGATCACCAGGTTTTTGGTTTTGTGTCAATATTCCATCAGATCATTTTTTAATTGCCTAAGTAGCTGGAACCCTAACATTAGCAGCCAGTAGGATGCATTGTGTATCTGAAGGACAGGCACTGGAGACACTGCCTGCAGCACCAGCAGAGTATGTTGTTTACTGAGAAATTGTTCAAAAGTTTTCAAAGACATTGTTTGTTTGCACTCAGAGCAGTAACACTCCCATAAGTGGCTGCTTACTTCATAATTCATCTATAAGGAGCAAATGTACCCTGCCATCTGCCTGTCTTCAGACACACATGACTAAATACCTCCCTCAGAGAAATTTTGTAGTGTCCTGATGCAGACAGTGTCTTACTCAAACCAAGTTTGTGTTTGCCAAAGATTTAGGTTAGATCTGAACATGGAACCAAAAGTTCTCTCGTCTTGCCTAGTACAGTGGTTTTCAACCTTTTTTCATTTGCAGACCCCTAGTTAGATGAGCGCATGGGGAGATCTGGTTGGGGGAGGGCACTGAACCTCCAGGCCAGGGCGAGCAGACGGACACCACCATGGTAACTTCAGGACCACATGGGACACGGCCAGCCACCTCCTTGACTGGGGTTGAGGACCCTTGGATTTTACAGCCCAGGTTGGGTGTGTGGCATTGCCAGAATCACAGGGTGTCTGCTGAAAGCCCCTGGATAGTATGAGACTGTGGAAGTGACCTGAGCAGTGGAACCCAGGTGATGCAGGAGCAGAGGCCCCAAACCTCTGAAGTGAGAGCCAGACCTATGAGCTGAGAACTGCACCCTCACACACTGCCTCTTCTTCCATCCATCCATCCACCCCTCCACCCACCCTCTCGCAGCCAGACCTTCACCTACCCCTGGACACTAAGACTCCATGGGCACTGCTATGGGCTATGGATGAACCTGCCCTGTCCGCCGCCACCAGGCAAACCTGGGCATGCAACTGGCAGTGCAGGGAAGTAAAGGACCTCACCACCTTCTGGGGTGAGGAACACATCCAGTGCCAGCTCCAGATAGGGCATTGAATCTGAGATATCTTCAAACATCGCCTAAGAGATGCACGTGCAGGAGCACAACAGACACTGGTCACACTGTCTCACTAAGACCACACTGATGAAGAGGCAAGATTACCATGTGCTTGACACTAGAAAGCAGTCTGTGGGCCAGAGGCAGAGCATGGCTTTCTACCAGGACCTGTGCTGCTTCCTCACCACAAACAGGGCAGTCTATACCCTCCTCATCCACGGACTAGGGTTGTCCCGGAAGAGTTGCCTGTAGGGACTCCGCTGGATGAGGAGGAGGAGGAGGAGGCGACTTAGGGAGGCCCTGGGACACCATTCCCCACACAGGGGCCACTGCTGTTCTGTGATGATAAGGTTTACCCCAGATGTATACAAACATGATGGGGACCCAGACCACGGGGGAAACATGAAGCCTCCAGTGGGGGAAGAGGGAGAAAAGAAGGGGCATCAGGAATGACAAAAACCACCTCAGGCCACTCTCTGTGGTCATAGCCCTCTTTCAGATGCTTATGGCCAAGAAGCCCACAAAGGGGTTGTGACAGGGGGTGGGGAATGCTGGGGCATAGGGGATGAGTTGTGTGCTTTCCCCCTGCCCCTGCCCTCTTCTGCTGAAGCCTGGAGCCAAGGTGCCAGTTTCTCCCCTCCTTCCTGGTCGTGGGCACTTAAGAGAGCATTTCCCATTCAGTGGGATCAGAATTCTGTGTAATTCACACATCCTTGCCATTTCTCTCAGGGCCGTGATGCACCCCATGGGAGATAAGTATAGATACCTCAAGCACTTGCATGTAAACAGCTCCCCTGTGCCCAAAGCACTCATGGAAAGGCACTGGTAACATTTATGGAGCCAAACGGACAAATGGTAAACAGTAGTTTTGACAGGCAGCACCCCTGGGTCAGGGACAGAACATAGCACGCAGCTATCTGACAATCACTGCAGTCCTGGGGCAGCAGGAATGAAAAAAAATGTCCCTCTGTGAAAAGCCCCCCAGACCTTTTCTCTTCCTCCCAGTCCAAAAAAGGGACATGTGTGATGAAGGATTCCCACATGGGAACCATTTTCTCAGCCATTTGGCTCTCGCTGCCAGCGTGACTCCTGGGTTGCATACATGTGCAGGCTGGCAAGTGGCCCAAAAACACTTTTTTCCCCTCCCCTCTGATCCAGTCCCTGGGTGAAGACAAATGGGCATGAGCTGATTCTGATTCTCACGGTGCAGGTGCTCACTGTATCGATCCCTCAGGGCAACCCCTCTCCTGCAATCATGGCTGCATCCCAGACCTGCTGTTCACCCATTCCTGCCACGCCATCTCCTGAAAGCTAAGCAACCCCTCTCCTTTTCTACAGGCTCCATATCTGTGCATGGAAGGCTAGCTTGCGGTGGCCGGCGTGGTAAGTCCAGAATGGGTGGCCAAGTACCTGACTGGGCTCAAGATGGTCACTTGGTGTTTGGAGGAGGCACCCTGTGGTGTAGCAGAGCTGATAGGATTGCACTGCCAGGATAGGGAGTTTATGCACAGGGTTGTAGACTGCTTGGGATCCACCTATGATACCCTTGACTGGTGCCAGCACTGGCTCCCACTGAGATCTTATAGCCCTACAGGGCAGGAGTGGTGGAATAGGGTGCTGCCCAACCCCTGATGGCTTGATGAGCCCCATTCCAGGGACTCTTCCTTGGGAGGACAGAAACAGAAGTCCCAAGGTGCAGACCCCAGGATGATGGTTGAGGGAGAATGCTTTCTACTGCACCCTGACTGAGAGATGCTGGGGGATGAGGGGGAACAAGGGCAGGAGATGTGCTGCGTGGGAATCACTGACCTGTGGTCTGAGGAGGCAGGAAGCCATCTGACTGGGTCTACTCTGGGGAGAAGCAGTGGATGAGTGGAGCAAATTTAGGCTGCCTGAGAACCAATGTCAGGGTGGTCAGAGACACCACTTCCCTTCCAGGCCCAACTTACTATCCCTAAGCACTGGTGATTGACCCTCCAAGTGGCTCCAGGCCAGCGTTGTGGGGTGCAGGAGCACTCAGAAAGAAGGGGAGGGTACAGCTCACAAACCTGCTGGGCCAGGTGGTCACTGGGGCAGTTTCTTGCACCAAAGCCCAGAAGCCCCAGCTCATCCACCTGCCAGCCATGAGGCCCAGGAGGGAGGTCTTACACTCTCCATGGCCCCACTCCTAGCCTGGGTCCCACTGTATGGGAGCAGCACCACCTTAGCAGGGATAGGCAGCCCTCTGTCCCAGATTGGCTACCTGACATGACCCTCAGGCATTGGTGAAGGCTGCATGCCTGTGGTCCTCAAAGGGGGAGATATGGGCCAAGAGGCTGGCGTCCTGTGTGGGACAGCCAGAAGTCCTTGGCACCTGCTGCAGCGATACCTCCTGACTCACACCCTGCCTTCCTAGCCCAGAAGTTACCTCCTGGTCTACAGCTCTCTCAGACAGACATTGGGTCTGGGATCATCCAGCTGTCCAGCTTCTGCACAGAGAAGTCCCTGGTCTTGACCCAGACCCCTGAAATTAGGGTTCCAGGTCAAAAGCCCTGTGCCTCCTCCCTAAGGTTTCATGTTTTGTGAGTTCTGGGGTCAGCAGCATCCCCTCTGACCCCAAAACCCTTCCCTGTTCTGTCTCCCCTTTCTCAACACCCTCCCCTCCTACCCCCTCCAGAGGTTTGCTGTTTTGTATTAATTGGGAGGAGAGACCAAGCTGAGACACAGACAGTGATCAACAGATTTTCTTTATTAAACACAATTCAAATTTGGCAACCACAACATTTTAAATGGAGGGAGGCCTCTTCCTAGTGCTGCATTCCCCCTGTACCCTGGTGTGTCCCCCTGGGGCAGGGGTTGGGGAGGGAGAGAGGAAGGGGGACAGTACCCAATCAGCCTGAGTTGTGGGCAGCACTGCCCAGGATGTGGGACCAGAGGAGCCTGGGGCTGGAGACCCATTGTCTGTTGCCAATGCAGGGGCACTTGAAGCCCTCTGGCCCTACTCATCTGGGGAGGGCTCCCAGGCCATGTGGGTGAGGAGCTAGTTGGCCAGTGCTTTGTGGATCTGGATAGCTTGCCACAGTGTGAGGCCAGGACTACCAACATCAGCCAGGGGGTGGTGGGCAGGGGTGGAATACAGGCATCTGGGACACACACACACATGCATGCACGCATGTACACAGAACTCAGGTGTCACAATGGCAGGGGGTTGGGGGCATGGTGGCTCATGATTAGCATCCAAACAAGCTGGCTTGGCCATTCAGCTCTGCTCAGCAGTCTTCAGCAGTCTGGGGAGCCCTCAGGGCATGGTGGGTGGCGTGTAAGAGTCCCCCACACCTGCTGGGCTTGGCCCATGTAAGCAGGCTCCAACCCCACCTTGCAGAAGAGCTAATGTCTGTTGTATTCAGTCCTGACCAAGCCTTGGGTGCTTAGCATAAAGCTCACAAGTCAGAGCCCTTCTGCCTCAGGCTTTTTGAACGCCTGTACTTAGCCCCAGTGCTTTACTCCCCCTCCCCTTCCCAACACACTCAGCTGAGACCAGAGCATGGAGACAGCTGAGCATGCTATATATGTGTTTGGAAGTGGGGAGGGGAGGCAGGAAGCTGAATGCTGTAGGATGCACGAAGACCTTAGAAAAGCAAGTGTTTAATTCTTTCCCTCCCACTCCCCCCACCCAACACATTTCAGATGTTCCTGTTGCAAGACTTGGGAAATATGGTCTGCCTAACATTATCACAATAAGAAGAGAAAAATGCATTAGTCACTGAGGCCTCCAGCAGATGTTCAAATAACTGTGCCATTTGAAGCTGAGGAACTTATGCCCCATCCAAAATATTTTGCCTCCTGCCATGCCCCAGGTGTGCACCAGGATCTGCATGTTTGGGATGTGGTACACGTTTTCCTCAGATCCCAGTCACGATATTTTACAGGGCCAAACTGGGATTGTGACAGCCCCCAGCCCAATCCCATAGATCGAGTAACAGTTGTTTGTGTACTGGACTGTGGGGATGCACACAAGGTACAGTTTTGGGGAGCCAAGAATCCTGATCTTAAGTTCCTCCCATCTTTTGCAATCTAAATTCTAAATTCATCTTTTGCAATCTAAATTCTTTTGCAATCTAAATTCACAGTATCAAAAATTCTTTGTAAGGAATTTCTGCTTTTATTGTTTATTAGAATTGTTTATTAGATGTATATTAACATTGTTTCATGTGTCTGAATAAACCATGCATAACTGAATTCTAAAATGAACTAAAGGTGTTATTTCACTTACCATTCAGATATTACTTCCCACTTAACCAATCATGTGAAACTAGCTCCAGTTGGACTATTTGTGTGGCTTGAACTTATACCTGAAAGCAAGGTGTTAAAATGAATTTTAAGTGGTTTCAATTTAATGTATTCCAACATGCAAATTTTGATTGGACTGATCATATTGACTGAATCTGTCATATTGCCTGTAGTTCTTCAGTTGCATATATTTCTCATACACAAACTATAAAATGTAAGCCAGTGATCAACAGAAGACCAGAGCACGGCTTCTTCAGTGATTCCTGAGCAATGCAGGGTAGTTATGGACTGCAAAGCTTGTCTTAATATGCCTGCAGAATAGATAGATAACACAAATCTGATTGGAAATAGAAATCTTCCAAATGAATGGAAAATTATTGCTAATGATTAGCTGAAGTAGGAGCTGAAATAAATTATAAGATAAAATGTAATTTGCTAATGGAATAGAATGGCAAAAGAAATCACTCAGTGTCCCTCCATATTTTACCATAACTGACACAGTTTGGGAACAAAGTGGACAGCTACTGTTTTTTGCATGAGGAAATTCATAGGTAAATATATTAAATAATACTTTAACTTAAAAATAAAGTTAAATATTGATGTTTCCAATTGCTTTAATATAACATTTATTTCGGTATCAAATAGCATACATGTTTATACATATGCCAGTAACTTACTTCAAAAAACATTTTTAAGCTTGATGTTGCTGAACATGGTGATATAGAGAATATCTGCATTCTGAATAAACCGCATTGTCTAACAAAAGGGATAACAGAGGTCTGGAAGGGAAGCTGCATGGATAAGAACGTAGCAGGTAGGCCCAACTTCATATCAGCTTGGAACAAGTTGCTGATGGTCTGAATCTCATAGGTTCACCTGATATGGAGGACACAATTTGCAGTTCAACTGTGTCCCATCTCAGCCAGCCCCCACAAAGCCACGGAAAGCATCAGGGGCACAGACCATATTTTCTTGAATCCAAGGCAAGGTTTCCCCCCCTCCATCAGCATGGGGGAAAAAAAGCCTTTAGATTCAAGTACCAGCTTTGGAGAAGGTGGTGGCTCAGCTCTGGCTTTGGCTTTGGCTCCAGGCTCAGGGCTGAAGTTGGAGCTGAACTGCTGTCTCACCCCAGCCAGTGTGGGAGGGAGTGGGAAAGGAGACTTGCAGCTGGGAGGGCATGGAAGAGACTAGGGGTGGGTGTGACAGGGGAACAGGGGACATGTGTGTCTGGCTTGGGAGGAACATGGATGCAGCCTGTCCTCCCCTGCACCCTCAAGCTGTCAGGGTCTATGGAGGTGTTAAGCCTAGTGGTTAGAGCCAGCAGTTATTACCAGCATCAGTAGTCAGGGGGCAAACCAAGGTCAAACTGAGGTTCATGTGCTGAGCCAGAGGGGCCACCAAATGTCAGGAAGAAAGCTGAGGTCAGAACCTGGGTCCCAAAGTTCAGGGAATGAGTACACAAACAGGGATATTGGAGCATGCACCACAGAAATCACATAGGCAAGAGCTACTCATAGACTGAAATCAGCTTGTTGCACAGTAAGGGCCAGGTGCTGCAAGAGCTCCTTACAAGCAGCCCTAGAACCAATCAGTGGGATGAAGCTCAGCTGGCCGGCTTAGGGAGCTGAGTGTTGCTGACCTAGTTGCCTGGCTGTGCTGTAAAGGTCTTATCCCTTCCTTACTTTCACTCTGGCTCTGGTTCCTTCATCCCTAACCCAGCCCAGCCAGGAGTAGGGGTTTATGCACAGCTGTGGAAGAGGGGCCATGGATGCGGGCAGGCACAGGCATAGGAGGCAAGGGGCAGGGGGCAGGCAGCAAACACAAGCACGGACAGGCAGGTGGCAAGGGGCCACATTGTGCAGTGCAGGTAGGTGGGAGGCTGCACTAGGGTGGGCAGGTGGTGGGGGGGACAGGGACAGGCATGGGGGGACAAGTGGCAAGGGTCAAAGGACACTGGTCTGGCCCCTCACCTCCCTTTGCTGCTTTCCCTGCCACAGCAGTGGGAGGGTGGGGAGGTATGAATTTAAAACAGTCCTCTAATTATTATTAGATTCTGTATCTGGAAAATCGTAACATATCTTCTTAACTTTGAAGTTATCTGGATTTGCATAAATATGGTTAGCAGTCTGAAGAGTTGTTATTCATATGTTTGTTTTAGCTGCAAGCTGTGCCGTTCTTATAGTTGATAACTTCTGTCTGTATTAAGTATTTTAATGTTTGAATTCATGATAATTTTCTATTAGAACTCATTAAAGGGCCACTTTGTTTCTATGTGCAACTAAAAAGTGAAAAAGCCAGTTGGTGTTTCTGAACATTATTCTTTTAGGTAAAACAATGTCATGCCTCTTTTGGGATATTAACAATAGAATATTGGTAATCTTTCATGGGTTAATACATTTAAAAGTCACACACTTAGGAAACATCTTACTTAACAGAGCCTGCTCTATAGTTTTGGGATAAAACTAGAGATATTTTTTTTCTTTCCCAAATGGTACCCAGTAATCCAGACTTTAATCCAAAACACAAACCAGAGTATTTTAAAGATTTAGAAGAGCTATGAAACATATATTTGACCAGCTGCTCACCCGAGAACGTTTGGTAATATACTTAGAAATCCAGGGTGACTTTAACTTTGCATGGTAGTAGCACCTGTAAGTTAGCTGGTTGTTTTTCAGCCTTTTGGAAGAATTGTTTAGTACAGAAAGCTAATTTTAATACAAAATATGATTTCTGGTCAAGTAGGAAACAATTACTAATTTATATCAACCTTAGCAATTTTCCTAACAGAAAATACCCATAAACCATTCTGGGAAAGAAATTTGGAAACAATAATTATACCAGAGGAATGGGTAAGGAAATGAGGCCCAGCAACCTCAGTTTGTTTACCGGGAAAAAAATGTTTTGAAATACTCTTTCAGGGGCACTTCACACAAGTCAGATTTAAAAGTATAGTAATGTGAATTGGATTAAATATTAGAGAAATTGCAGCGTAAGAAGAGATTTTTATGCAGTTATGATGAACATGTCCCAGTGAGCAGAGAGTAATCGGATGAATTTCATAATCAGATATTACTAATTGTTGGCTATTTACTGCTATTTAATCCCCTGGACTTTCTTATGGTGTGTTTCCATATAGATATGGTCACTATTAAAGAACTGAAGAATGAATGAATCTCTTCTGCTCTTAGGCACTAGAGTATTCAGTTTTTGTTCAGGAAGGTAAAAAGCCCCAGATTAGAGGAATGGTTAAAAAAAAGTTAAAATAATAATTGTTTTATGGGAATATTAAATTCCTAACAAAGAGAGAACAAATAAATGTCTAGTGAGGTACTTGTTAACCCCTTATTTGATATTTAAGGTACACTGTGAGGCCAAAAAACCCTCCTTGTCATTTCAGTTTTTTTTAAATGTTAAAGTTGTAATGTTATTTAATGTTTCTTTAATGTAAACACCTGGCGTGATAAATGAGAACTCGGTTGTTCCGCTCAGTTTAATAAAATCACCAGAAGCAACACAACCTAGATGATGTAAAGAGACTTGCTCTGTAATGTACCCTGCTAAATGGAGAGATCTGATTATGATATTATTACATAATGTTTCTCTAAACAAAATAAGCTCAGTGTTGTACTGAGTTAAGGTTTTACTTCTGCTGTTTATATGACAGTGATTTGTAAACATGTTCAAGCTTCCTAAATAAATAATTATATATAATAGGTAAAATAATGAACATGTCTGGGTCACTTTCCCTCTGTTTGTCCTAATTTAGATAATTTATTTTCCTCCATGCTGCTCTGAAGTAATTTCTTTCCATTTGCCGTAAATAGAATTTCCAGTACGTCGTGTTGTACACAAACATTTCTGAGAATTGTGCCTTTTTTCTAATTTTGTTTCAGATCCCCAGTGGTTACTATGCACTTAGAATAAATGTAATTCTGGAGTAATTCTTATGGTGGATTCAGTGGTAAAATGAGTTGATAATGTGCAACTTCACTCAGCCACTGTTGCACAAGGAGTAGCATGGTACTTTAGTCCTATTGATTCCATTGGAATGACTTGCAGGAGAAAGGTGCAACTCAATGCAAGTAAGATGGGCAGAATCAGGTCCACAGCTAATGAGAGAAAGCACAGGAAAATATCATTCATAAAACTACCTTTGGTGTTCATGTTTAATATACATTGTTGTAAAATAGCTTGTGTTATGCCTGTGCTCCCATCTCTTACCTTCTCACAGTATGCAAGAAGGGCTGGACTGGATGTTCTTAGACCTTCCTGGACAAATGCAGGGGCCTGGACTCAGTGGTCCTAAGTTGAGGAATACTTTGTTCCTTGGGGCCACTCGTAGTTCAGCTCTGTGGAATAGCTGTACAAGGTATTAAAGAAGCTTGTTAAGAATATATCTACACTGGAAATATAGGGACATACCCTGCTGCTCTCAAGTGCATTGAACAAAGATCTTGCGAGCAGCAGCAGGGGATGTCTGGAATGTTTTTACTGACATATTATTCTGTATTTCGTTTGAGGCATATTCATGGGAACAAGTAACAAACTCTTCCAGATAAAACCTAAGATTTATTCCAGTAGCTGCACTACTGAAGGACACTACCAAAAGAAATCCCACTCATGGAGAAAGGGTCATGGCAGATGCTTTCTGCTGGGGATCCAAAGCTTTCTAGGGGGCCTCCAAAGTGGGACTGCCATTGCTAGAGAAGCCAGTGTATGATGGTTGTGCTTATCAACAGTCTCTAGTAATTGAGTATTTGTGGAATCCCTGAACAAATGAAAGCTTTTCTTGGGGTCTTGTTATGTGCTGCACTCTAAGCTTCTCAAGTGTTGATCAGTGTTAGTGTTAGTTTGAGTTTAGGTTAGTTACAAGTTCATACTAAAAACCTTCTTTGACTTCCCTGACCTGCACAGCTATAACTTGTCACCAGAGGGCTGGTGAGCAGGGGCTTGACTAGTAGCCACAGCTGTGAGTTGTCCATACAGAACAGGAGGGTGAGGGGAAGGGACACCACATTCTGGGATGCTGGAAGACTGAAACTTGGGTGGCTTATCTCTGGGGAGTGGCCACACATTCATGGAACAGGAGCTGGGTAACATGGATCAGAGAGAAATCTTCCCCGTAGTGGTGTAACTGTAAGACACCTAAAAAGTGCTTAAAATTAGTTTGTACATCTTAATTTGTGCACTATCCAGAGGTTAAGACCTTCTTAAGCAACCTAAAATTAAATGTGCAACAAAGCCCTTGGATAGGTGTGATAAGGCTGGGTATAATGCATTTTCTCACATCCACCCCCCCCCAAAGAGACACACATATTGTCTTTAAGAAAGTAGAATGAAGAACAAAGATTTTTCCAGAGTTATGGTTGCATAGAGCAGGGATGGAGCCTAATCTTGAGTGCACTTGTCCTCCCTTTCCTACTCAGGCAAAAGCTACCATTTTAACCTTTTCATAATTGAATTGTCAGACATTCTTGGCTGCTGAGCCAAAAGCTGATGTTGTCATGGGTTAGAATTTTGAAAAAAAGCTCAAAAGAGCCTGCAGGATTTTGAAATAGGAGGATAGAGACAAGAAGTAATTAATAAAAAGCAACGGTGCTGAACAAAGGATATCTTAAGTAGTGGAACAAGACCATTACAAAGAAGTGGGGGTCAGTAAAACCTATGGAGCAAAGAGCAATTAGTAGGAATCCAGTAGATTATAAAGCACCATGAAGTCAATTGACTCCCTTAGTGCTGCCTTAAAAGAAATGTCACTGCTGCTGCAAGGCAGTTGGTTTTAAACTTTAGCTGGAGCAAAAATGTGAATGTACCACTGCACCCCACTGCAGAAAACTACCTTCCTTATGTGGGGGTTTGTCCACAAGCTGAAGTCAGAAGCCAGGAGAATCAGAGAGCCAAGTTCCAGGGAAAATGCAAGAGCAGGGTCAGGGAAAGCCAAAACCAAGTCAGGAAAACCAGAGATGACAGTGAATGTGAGGCTTGCTGGAGCAGACTGAGGCTGTTGTCAAGGTATGCCTGCATCCTGAGACTGCAGGTGTGCTTAAAAGGGCTGAGTGGCACTCTCAGCAGCCAGTCCAGTTCCAGATAACTGGGGCAGCCACATTAGCCTTGGATCAAGGTCAGGTGTGGAAGCTTGAACATGGCCATGCCTGACTGGCCAGAGGCCCTGACAGTAACACCCTGCCCCCTCTCCCTCCCTTCCCCCTTTG